>NC_084508.1:4547500-4847500 GCF_024500385.1 Phyllopteryx taeniolatus
GGTCTCGATGATCACGTTGCCGCTGGACCGCACAAACACAAAAAACAACAATGCAGGGATATCGCATGATGCATCAGTTTACCGAGCCAAGCGCCCCGCTATATTGCGGTTCATTGTTTCAGCCACAGATTTTAAGTGATCGCTTTTGATGGCATTTTCCGTTTTCAGACTCGTCGCAATTTAGCGTTGTGCAGCTGCTCTGCGCTCGACTGGAAGAGATGCAGCGTGATTAACCAACTTCCATATTGCCAGCCGTTTTAGAGTTCACACAATTTTGCCTTTCATGACAAACGTAACAAAAGAAAGACTCCACTCTCGTCTTACGCCAGAAAAAAAAGATTGTTTCCGTTCTTTAGTAATCGGCAGCAAAAACACCTATTTCTGGGCAAAACAAACTTTTGTGAAAAGAAAGAAGTAGAACAGTGACTTTGAAGCTAATAGTTTTCAGTCACATGCTATGTTTATACCATAAATATGAATTCTCGGTTAGAGTCAGGTCCCTAAACATAACAGCTTCCGACGTGTTGGCATTTCTCACGCTCATAGTGGACGTGACAAGCCACCTAATCTTGATCTTCTACTCAACAGCTGTGCTGATCTCAAATCCAAAGCGATGCAACGCTGCCATCTACAGGGATCTGTTCATCATTACAAAGCTGCAGTAAGTTTCACAGACAAGCTGGGCGCCTTGCACATCTCCCCGTTGACAAAGGTTCTTGAACAATGTATACGTCGGTAGCAGTCAACGCTTGGATTCCAATCGACGAGTATAGACGTCCACGGCAATGAATGAGCTACCGGCAAGAAGAAGAGGCTCAAGAAGGTCCCAGAGAAAATCAAACTGACAAAAAGTAGCAGTCGTTCTCACGGAACCGAGAACATTTATACCCGTGAGTATTGTTTTATGCTCGATTTGTATACATTGCTGCTCTGTGTGTGTTAAACTAGCTGTTGTTTGAACGTTTAGAATGACTGTGACGTCTATCCTAATTCCTGTAAGCCCATCGATAGAGTTTTGCATTTTATGTTAGTCTTAAGTGTGCATACTTTCCTTAGATGAAATATGCTTTGGTTGAACGATATGCTGTTGAAATATACTCTTTTTTTTTTTGTCAGCTTTACAGTAAACTTCAACTGGGAGTGACAAACTAACACCTTGAAGCAGGCACTGTTTGCATCCTAACTGGAGCGAGTCTTCTTTTCCTTTCCTCAAAGTGATGTTATACACAAGTCTCGCATTTCTTGGCAGCAGGAGAGTGAAAACAGGTACTAAGGAACCCCCTTTTTTTATTTTATTTGTATTAATTTCTTTTTTTTAGGTGGTCTCTGTAAATTGAAAATGTTCACCTTTGACATCGCAGGGACTTACGTTAAGACGTTAGCAGGCATCATCTGGGACTCGGGCGCCGCTTCGATCAGAGACTGCCACGTGTTGGTGGAGTTGGGGATGACGAAGCCAAACTCGAAGAACCACTCTGAAGACGCGCGCGTGCACACACACACACACAAACACACACAGTCAACATGCTGAGGACTGCGCATCGCCAGCGTCAAGAAAACGTTCTTGAATTCCTTCAAAGAGAACTCGCAGCTCACGTCCACCATCTTTAGCCTAATAGCGTCACTTCGAACTTACTGTCACGATATGAATATAAAAACAAATGTGATGGGTACAAATATTTTATACTTTTCTTTTTTTTAGTGTCTGTGTAGATTATCAATCATCCTGCTTACTACATTACAATTTTAAATGAACAGCTCACAGAAGATTTGATTTGCAGAAAACTGCACCGGACTCTCCATTATTTCCATCAACAATCCAGGCTAAACTTAGCTCCTCCCCGACATATCAAGATCTTCTTCCACAATACTTCCTTGACACCAATTACGAATTTCCTGTTAGCCAAGGCTCTGGTGCCATCTTGTGGTATTACCGAAAAAGCACAAAATGCACAAATATATCATTTTTTTTCATCAAATAGCTGAGGATCTGGTCCACAAAAAAAACGTGAACAGCAAATATGCGGGGGTTCACTGTACATTCTCGAAAAAAGTTGCCTTTCGTTGTAGGGAAAAAAAGCACTCTTTCTGTAATAATAAGCCTTTTGTTCTGAAAAAGACGTTTTTCATTTGGGAATGTCACATTGATGTGATCATACATTGCGATGCTATCAGAGCTTTTCATTGGCCCAAAGCTCAAGAAAGTAGGGAGGAGTCATTGTCTTATGTTTGTTTTATCGGAATGCCGATCCCTAAGTTGTCGCTGTCGCGCAAAATCCTCAGACCGCCAAAATCTCTACTTTTCGGGAAACAAACAACAAACAACAAAAAGACACCATCTTGCTTGACTAATTTATGACGCTTTCGCTGATTAAAATGTATAGGACACATCACCAGTACGAGTGATGCAATAAATAAAACAATGAGCTGACTAAGCAGTTTAACGGGCGGAAATGACTCTGCATGCACTGACCTTCGTGGCTGACCGTTTCCTTCCGCACTGGCAGCGATCAATTTTGAATTAAACAGGCTTACGCGAATGTATCTAACCCAACCTATTGTCCACTTGTTATTGTCTAAAAAACATCTTGAGGCGACACACTGCCGTACGCTTGCTGCAGAATAAAGGAATAATGGCGGAACTTTACAACAGACATTGAGCGTCCAAGACAGTTCATCAATTTGTTCTCGAGCTCTTTTCAACACTTTAAACTGGTTACTAATGCATAAAAACGACAGAGCACATTAGGACAGACTCGTGTTGATTTGTGAAAACAACATGAAATAAGCCATATTTGGATATCCGAGGTTTGTAGGGATGCACTTTTGAGGAGAAAAAAAAAAAGAAAAAAGGATAAGACATAATTTATGGTAAATTATTTTGTGGACACCAGTTTGAGACGCACTAATGTCAGGTGTGTGTGTTGTATTATCGCTGATGATAAATAAGGATGAAGATCACCTTCTAGACACTGTCCCTTGAAGAAAACCTTCTGCTCTAGACGGAACTTCTCTAGCTTCTCCGAGGACGAAAAGTTGAGCTCCCGGGAAACGGCTTTGCACTTGAGGATCTTTTTGGGTACGCGAGCTGGAGGAAGAGGAGTGGGTAACCTGGAGGACAGACGTGCACTTTTACACGCAGACAATGAACGCACCTTCGTGTTCCACGCCGGGAACGGAGAGATCCTCGGTACCCTGCCACAGAACTTTGCCCGTCTCGGCATCTCGGAGGTTCATCCAGTTTCTGACGTCTGGAAGTTAAGTGACAACGCAGATGCAAAAGTATTTGGACGCATACCAACTTGTGGACTAAAGAATTGCGACACATACAGGAAGTGAAGAGTTACGAACTTGCGATTGGAATAAAAATATCGGGACACACAGGAAAGAATGTGTGGACAAAACAAAAGTACAGCGGACCCTCGATAGAACAGACGAAAGGGGGCGGGGGGTTCGTCCGATATAGCCGATTGTCCGTTATATTGAAGCACTTTTTTTTTTGTTGCTGAGGCCATATCAATCCATATTACTGTACAGTACAAAATTATTGTTTTGTAGGTTTTTTTCATGGCCTAAAACACCCAGTACAGTACAAAGTTGTCAATAAATGTTTGAAAGTTCCACTTTTTATCCAAACTTAGCACACCGGTGTGCTTGGTCATGGTGACGTACAGTACTCATTATAGGAAAATCGCTTTCATGAGCCACAAGGAATTAGTGTGCTCCCTAGTTCCAAATGCGTTGCCAAAGGCGAACGCCTTGGCAAAAACAACCGTTAAATGTACCAAAAATAACATGCTCCAGACTCCAAAGACTTTTGTTTTGTACTCCTCAGAAGTAACGCTGCAGCCATGCTGCTCTCCCGCTGCTCTATTTCTGTCCTGTAGGTGGCGCCAGTGTGCATCACAAAAGTGGGTGCGCTAACTGCCAAGCTAGGCAGGCTTTTTTTTTTTTTTCCCCCTTCACCAAAATGTAAGGTCTGGCTCAATTTGTGCTTGGCACGTGAAGACAAAGGACAGGCCAAAGTGCAATCTAAATGTTTCTCAAATCATTTGTGCACGCTCATTCAAAGTGACACAAACATCATCGCAAGACGGCGTGGCGAGGACTGCCACTGACGCCTGCTTTGTATGGACCGCGGCAGTCAAGACCAGATGGCCGGACGACAGCGAGCAACCACACACTGGCTTTACTCGGCATTCATCACTTCATCTCTGTGAGAAGAGGAACATGGGAGACGCTGTCCTCATCTGTTTGTGGGATGCTGTGCCGCCGTGTGAAAGCACGCAGACACGAAAATGTCCTGCTTTGCTTGGCTCTGTGTGAAAGGCACAAGCGGCTACCTTTCGGGTCTACTTATACGGCTCTGATTTGCCAATTTTCGTGAAGAGGGTTTACACCACATGCTGACCTCATCTCATCTGTTTGCGGAAGACACAGGAGCAAAATGGCCACAGTCTCTGATGCGCCAGTTTTCCGGAAACTCCTTGAAATTGTCCAAGAGTGTCCAGTCGGGCGTCCTGTCACCTTCAGACAGCACTTAGTGTCACGCACACGCATCTGCGAGGCCCTTCAGGACCCTCAGCACCACCGTCGGCTGTCCACTCGCTCTCAAGACAAACTGTTCCAGAAACATCCGTCTGGGTCCGCTGGGGCTGACAGACGCACAAAAGTATCTGATTGGCTGCTACTAGCGCTGGGCAGTTCCTAGATTGTATTGAGGAATTCCCCGGGGTTATGTTATTATATGATGATCATAATGTTTTTTTGTTTGTGTGGCTTGCTTAGTTAAAAAGTGTGCCCGCCAATGTGCACTGCTCCCACTCCACAGTGGAGCTCGTTTACAAAAGCACAATCAGTGTTGCCAACTGAGACGTTCAGTCGCTATATTTAGCAGAATTCTCTATTTTGTTGTGTCTTTAATTCCCACTAAGAAACAAACAACATGAGCATTATGTTTACATGGTTTAAGGATCCTATTAAAATAGGGACAAAAGTGGGAAAAGGGGAAAAAAAGGATTATTTTTTTGAAAGGCACCTTTGGTTTGTGTCTCATCGCACCTGACTGGCCTGCGGGGCATCAAACATGGCCCCGCCCCTTCCCTCATTAAAGTGCGCCGACTCGCAAGGTTCTCGTAATCCGCTCAAGGGCTGCTAAAGCCGACCTCCCGCATCAAAGCCACCGTGCCGCGCACTCACACACACGGACGCCACCGCCACAGCGGGCAAAAAGTGGGCAACTCCGAGCCTTGATGAGGATGGGGATGCGGATGATGATGATGATGATGATGATGATGTCTTCAACAACGGCTGCTCACTGGGGGCTCGTTAGCAAGCACAAATACACGCTCTGGGGAGGCGACCGTGTCGGTGTGATGTCGGGACGCAAACATGAGAGCGAAGCTCTGAGGACAAAAGGAGAACACTTTCCATTTTCCAAAGCGGCCATGGGAGAAACTGGAAGTGTTGTTGAGGGCCGCGCCAACGCGCCAACCAACGTTCAATTGGATTGTTTTCATAAGCTGCTACTTGTGTAGAGCTATGTTGTTACAATTAGGAAAGACAATTCTTCAAATTAGCAGCATTCTTTCAAACGACGCGTACAGTAATCGCTCGTTAGGTTCCGGACCACCCCCCGCAATAGGTGAAATCTGGCAAGTAGTCACCGCACATTTGGGGGATTATTTATACGTATTTTAAAGCTGTATGAACCTTATTAATCTTGCCCACACTCCTATTAAGCATTAACAGTAATGCACAGTAGTACTGTACACTATGTACATTTGATTTCTTGTAATGTGTGGCTGAATGACTTTTTCTTTTTTCGAAAAGTTGTACTGTTTTAGGCTAAGCTTTATTTTGCATCGTTGGCGAGCATGAAGCGAAGTGGACTTTCATGAGGCAAAGCTACGCGGTTGTTTTTATTGCGTAACTCTCTCTGTTCTACGTTGAGTTTGAGCGTAAACCTCAGCTGGGTGTGGCCACTGAACAGCTGGAAGCCTCTTTTCGGATGAATGGTTGAAAATCTGCCAAATGTTAGCATGTCCTCATTGCACTTTCGCTGCATTTTTTTCCAAATCAAATCATCTGTTCATACATTTTTAAGGGTCACATTGCAAGCTGATATTTAAGTCTTTTGGGATCATAGTGTGGGGTATAGCTATTAAAATAGGTCATTGTAAACCTTTTCAGGAGGCCTTTACTACTTCCAGCCACGGCGACGATTCAGTGTAAATGTGATCGAATGTTCCTGCAGGCGTTAAATCTTGTTCCGCTGCCAAATCATGGATTTAAGTATTACCTCACTGCATCCCGAGCTCGACCTCGCCAACACGCACACTTAAACTGATCCAGACTCAGCCGCTGTGCTTGTCGGACCGCAGGAAGCGATCGTGACTTTCTTGAGTTCGGGTTCACACGAGGATTCGGCCCAATCCATAAACGGCTCTCACGCGACATGACATTGGACGGGGAATTTTTGGCACCTTAACAGTGGCGGGACAGCTCCTTGACATGCTTGACAGATCACCAATGCGCATAGAAGTCTATCGATTAATCATTGAGACCTTGTTCAACTTCAAATTGTCCAAATCCTTCCCATTTCAGCCTCTCAATTGCACATGGTCGCTGATTTCTGTAGTTGTGCATGAAAGCGGATGTATTATCTGTGAAAACACATTTAAAACACATTTGCAAACAGGCGGAACGGTGGACGACTGGTTAGAGCGTCTGCCTCACAGTTCTGAGGACCCGGGGTTCATGTTCTCCGCGTGCCTGCGTGGCTTTTCTCCGGGCGCTCCGGTTTCCTCCCACATCCCCAAAACATGCATGCTAGGTTAATTGACAACTCTAAATTGCTCGTAGGTGTGAATGTGAGTGCGAATGGTTGTTTGTTTATGTGTGCCCTGCGATTGGCTGGCGACCAGTTCAGGGTGTGCCCCACCTCCTGCCAGATGATGGCTGGGATAGGCTCCAGCACGCCCGCGACCCGCGTGAGGAGAAGCGGCTCCGAAAATGGATGGATGGATGGACATTTGCAAACATCTGCTTTTACTTTGGAAGAGAATCATCAACATTTTCTGACCGATGTTACCAAGCAAACCAGGAACGGAATTTTCTACACTGTCATTTTGGGATAATGTCTTGTTTTTGAATAAAGGGATGGACATTTTAAAAAAATGTTTTTCATCCAATTTATGGATTCATACAAAAATATATTGACAGATGAATCCAATTTTTTCCAGCCCTCTGCGGAATACCCAAAAATGCGGGCATTTGGGGAACGTAAAAAAACGGCTGAACGGTTTCAAGTTGGGAAATGTTTCGAATGGGTTGCAAAATGTGGAAGCGGTAGAAGCAAGGACACCAGCATTCACGCAATTCTTGGACTATCACACTTTTAGCCAAGGGGAGATGAGGGTGTTTGAACACCCACGTTTTAGCGGTGAAAGGGTTCAACCTACGCTTTTCCAGAAGGGCGTCACTCCGAACAGTGACGTGGGTGTTTTAAACCCCATTTTACCAGGTGAAAGAGCTCAACACCCACACTTTTCCCACTGTTATCACACAATGAGCAACGAGCTTGCGTGACTTTTCGGCGAGTATTCGGGCACAGAATACCAGAATACTTGATTTTTGATACCGTTCGAGCGGTGATGCTACGAGTGGCACGCGGGCTCCCTCTAGTGGCACGCCAATGAATCACTGCCCGAGTTCAGTTGTATTTCACTTTTAAGTGCTGTACATTTGCATTTCGTCTTTAAGAAATGTTTGCTTTTAAACTTTTATTTTTTCCGTGTATGTGTACTACATTTGAACTTGGTTAGTATTTCCTCAAATGTTTGTGCTTAGTACATTTGGATTTTATTCACGTAAATAAATTTTTTTTTTCTAATATTTGGACTTTATTCTCATAAATTAATACATTTCATAAAAACAATGTTTTTCATGTAGTACAACAACTTTATTTGTTCAATTCATTTTTTTTCTTGTCATACAAAGTTTTGATATTTCATCTCAAGTCTCAGATCATTTTTAATTTTTTATTTTTTCTTCTAATACTTCGCCTTTAATCCCGCAAATCTTGTTTTTCGCATAATATCATAATTTTTTTCCCCCCTCATAATCTAATATAAGGCTTGTGTAATTTGAAAATTTCACAAAATTTGGCCATTATTCTTGGAAAATTACATCTTTTTTTCTTGTAATGTTACAACTTTAGCAATAAAAGTTGTCTTGTTTTTGATAACTATGTAGGCCTACTACCTCCGAGCTACAGCTACCTCCGAGCTACAGCTAACGCGGCGGCTAAATACGATGCCGAGCTAAATGCGGAGCAAACGTTCGCTTGGCGTTCCCGGCCCAAGCAGCATAAGTCACTACTCATCGCCTCCGTGGCAGCAAATAAACTACACGTGCGGCAAGTATCGTTATCACCAAAGGAGGACGAGAAGAACGAACAGGGGGAAGACAAAGAAGCCATGCTAACTGCAAAGCTATTGTGGCATGAAGTCAACGTAAGTGATTGGGTGGTACAGCACACTTGTCACGAAAGGTCTGGCTGGAACCGCGTTATAGCAGAGATTAGCCAACCTTGACGAGCAAAATAGCAAATTAGTACGCGTTTATAGAGGAAAATACTGTAATACACGATAACGCTTGGTTACCAGAAACCGCAAATGAATTGGTATGTCACCGCTAGCTCACGAGATATGATTATGTTGCGCGACTGAACAGTATGCACAATTAATTTTATACTATTACATAATATACTGCAATAACTGTCCCAGAGTAATGTTATTGACATCATTTTAAAAATATGGACATTCAGACAAATTGTTGTGGAAGTGAATTTCTATCAGTCGGCAGCTCTGCAGTCGCAGCCATGAATGCAAGTTGACTAATAATTGCCATAGTCACCTTTTCGGTTTTTGATTTGGGCCAAGAATTTTGGTTTGGGTGCATCGCTCGGACCAGAACACATAATGTGCCGGCCTCAACGCGAACCTCAACAGTCACCGCTACCAATAACCACCACCATTTCCAAAACAAATCGCATGCATATTGATTTTGGGAAATTCCCCAGGGCTGAGCATCACACCGTCAGAAAAAGTCACACAATGGAGTGCGTGGAAATTATAAATACCTTGGGACCATTTTGGACCATAAGCTAAACTTTGTGTCAAACTGGGAAGCTTTGTACAAGGAGGGTAACCGACATTTACGCGAGAAAACCCTCCTCTTTTCACATTGATGCATTGCTAACCATGTTCTACCGCCGTTACATTGAATCGGTTATATCCTATAGCCTGGTGTTTTGGTTGAGCAGCCTTACCCAACCATTCAAAATACAAACTCCCACAACCAAATTGTGAGGTGGGCCTAGCAGACTGATGGGAGTCACAGCTGAACCTATTTTGTTACAACCCCAATTCCAATGAAGTTGGGACGTTGCGTTAAACATAAATAAAAACACAATACAAAGATTTGCAAATCATGTTCAACCCATATTTGATTGAATACACTACAAAGACATGATATTAATGTTCAAACTGATCAACTTGATTGTTTTTAGCAAATAATCATTAATTTAGAATTTGACGGCTGCAACACGTTCCCAAAAAGCTGGGACAGTGTCATGTTTACCACTGTGTTACATCACCTTTTCTTTTAACAGCATTAAATAAACTGAGGACACTAATTGTTGAAGCTTTGTAGGTGGAATTCTTTCCCATTCTTGCTCGATGTACAGCTTCTGCTGTTCAACAGTCTGGGGTCTCCGTTGTCGTATTTTACGCTCCATAATGCGCCACACATTTTCAATGGGGACGGGTCTGGACTGCAGGCAGGCCAGTCTAACACCCGCACTCTTTTACTACCAAGCCACGCTGTTGTAACACGTGCACAATGTGGTTTGGCATTGTCTTGCTGAAATAAGCAGGGGTGTCCGTGAAAAAGACGTCGCTTGGATGGCAGCATATGTTTCTCCAAAACCTGTATGTACCTTTCAGCATTAATGGTGTCTTACCCATGCCATTGGCACTAACACAGCCCCATACCATCACAGATGGCGGGTTTTGAACTTTGCGTGCATAACAGTCCGGATGGTTCTTTTCCTCTTCTGCCCGGAGGACACGACGTCCACAGTTTCCAAAAACAATTTGAAACTTGGACTCGTCGGACCACAGAAAACTTTTCCACTTTGCATCGGTCCATCTTAGATGAGCTCTGGCCCAGAGAAGCTGGCGGCGTTTCTGGGTGTTGTTGATAAATGGCTTTTGCTTTGCATAGTAGAGTTTCAAGTTGCACTTACGGATGTAGCGCCGAACTGTATTTATTGACATTGGTTTTCTGAAGTGTCCCTGAGCCCACGCGGTGATATCCTTTACACGTTGATGTCGCTTTTTGATGCCGTGCCGCCTGAGGGATCGAAGGTCACGGGCATTCGATGTCGGTTTTCGGCCTTGCCGCTTACGTGCAGTGATTTCTCCAGATTCTCTGAACCTTTTGATGATATTATGGACCGTAGATGATGAAATCCCTCAATTCCTTGCAATTGTACGTTGTCCTTAAACTGTTGGACTATTTTCTCCCGCACTTGTTCACAAAGAGGTGAACCTCACCCCATCTTTGCTTGTGAATGACTGAGCACTTCAGGGAAGAAATCATGGCACCCACCTGTTCCCAATGAGCCTGTTCACCTGTGGGCTGTTCCAAACACGTGTTTGATGAGCATTCCTCAACTTTCTCAGCCTTTTTTGCCAACTGTCCCAGCTTTTTTGGAATGTGTTACAGCCATCAAATTCTAAGTTCATGATTTTCTAAAAACAATCAAGTTGATCAGTTTGAACATGAAATATCGTCTTTGTACTGTATTAAATTAAATATAGGTTGAACATGATTTGCAAATCATCGTATTCTGTTTTTATTTATGTTTAACACGTCCCAACTTCATTGGAATTGGGGTTGTAGAGGTTTTATTTTACAAGCAGATAGACAGCCTAGTTGGGTCCATCCTAGGGCCCACCCACTAAACGAAGAAATCCAACTTCGTCCCTCGGGCAGCAGGTACAAAATGGCGGTTTGTAACACCAAAAGAACCATCCATCCATTTTCTCCTCACTAGGGTCGCAGGGGTGCTGGAGCCTGGAGGAGGTGGGGCACACCCTGAACTGGTTGCCAGCCAATCGCTGGGCACATACAAACAAACAAGCATTCACACTCAAATTAACACCTACGGGCAATTTAGAGTCTCCAATTAATGCATGTTTTTGGGATGTGGGAGGAAATCAGAGTGCCCGGAGAAAAGCCACCCAGGCACAGGGAGAACATGCAAACTCCACACGGGTGGGGCCGGGGATTGAACCCCCGTCCTCAGAACTGTGAGGCAGACGCTCTAACCAGTCTAACCACCGTGCTGCCCCAAAAGACCACCACTAGGGATGGACCAATAATTGCTCTTTTTTTTTTTTTTTTAAATAAATCTGATGGCTCTCGCCCGAAGATAGCTGGGATATGCGCCAGCACGCCTGCAACCCTAGTGAGAATAAGCGGTAAAAGAAAATGGATGGATGGATGGATGGATGGATGGATAAATCTGACAGCCGATAAGAGGTCAATTGAAAACTGGGTATACTTCAGGGAACTATTAGTTATTGACATTTTCTGTGACCTTTCTAAAAGATGCTGTTGACCTTTGGCACTTTTGTTTTTGTTTGAACTTAAAAATAAGTGAAAGATTAACATTTCAGCCATATTGAAATTTTGTAAAACTTTATTGTCCAAAACCTTCAGGAGCAATTTATTTGTAGCTGAGCCCGGGAGCTCCCTGCACTTTTTGTCGTTCCGTGAAAAGAAAGCCAGAAGACAAACAGATAGATAACCGTTTTATCTTTGTTTTTTTGTTTTTGTTGTTTTGAATCTGAAGCACTGTTGTCAACAGTTATGTCGCCGTCCCTTCATTCGTGCTATAAACGATGTCAGTGTATGCCTGACAACCAAATCTAACCTCGGCTACAAATAAAGTTACCAACAATAACCACACCGTCAGAAATCATCATCATCACTATCATCACTTAGCTCTGTAGCTTAGCCGCTTTAGAATCGTCGCTAGCTGGCCAGTTAGCTTACGGCTAATCAAATGCGAGGCGTACATTTCACCGCTGGACACACGCACACACTTAATGTCGTCTAGCAAAAGCAAAAAGGATACAGTTTGAAACCCTTCAAAATCTCCTTGGCCCTGTCTTCGTCTGAAGACATGTCTCCGCTGCAAGCTCTCTCTCTCTCTCTCTCTCGAGGAAGGAAAGCCCAGATCAGCACGGTGCTGCTGTTTAAGTTAGCCACTCGCCTGCTAGCTGACCTGGAAATAATCTCCCGAAAAAGACCGTCGGACTTTTCGATGCGGTTTGGACTTAAGCGTGTGCGCGCGCTGCCGCAGGCTAAAAACCCTGAGCCGATAATGCAATCAGCTAAATATAGCGGACGCGCATGACTGACGGTGAGCTCGGCCAATCGGAGGCGGCGATGAGTTCTCTCCGGCCAATCGCGGGCCGGGACGCGGACAGATGGGGAGGTGTTGAGCGAGAGAGAGAGAGAGAGAGACGCGTCACCAGGGGCAACCGCGGACTACTCGCAGGACACAAGTTGTACATGTCAATAAGAAAATGGAATCTGGACCACTAGAGTCCACCTGGGCGTCAAAGTCATTTGAGTTAAGGGGGCACATTCACCCCAATTTCATCTCATGTGGACTGGACCAGTATATTCCTGCCGTAATAGCGACTTTTCCATTGTTCTATCGATGATTGTCTTGTTTTTACATATATTTTGGTAATACATTCTTTGAAGATATCAAAAAATCGAAGAGCACTTGGAAACCGAAAGGGAGCCGAGTCTGAATTTAAAAAAGAGCCGAAATTGCCATCACTGAAAAGTCGACTTTCTCTGGAGACATACAAAGGGCAAATTTAGAGAGAAAAACAACAACAACAAAGATACTTGTACTGCTATTATTAAAATGCATTTTTGTTGCGATGTAAATGATTAGTATTTAAGTATGAAATGCTTCAATAACCTTTTTCAAAATGTTTCTACATTTTTCTTGTTACACTTGAATTGTAAATCATTGAACAATTTAATATCATATGTAACACCAAAATATACAGCGGCAGTGTGACTGAGATTTCCCCTAAAATATATTAAATTAAATGTAAAGCGAATTAAATATGGCAGTAGGCTATCAATCAACACATGCGCCATACACGTGATGTTACAATAATAACGCCAACATAAAGGACTGTTGATGGATAAAGATTGTACTGTCAATTCAGTTCATAGTATACTCTACAGGGGGCGGTAATTCACAGTTTGCCAACAGTCCGCCGAAGAGCAGCGCCGAAAAAGAAAATCTTACCAACGAAGAAGAAAAACTCGCTTTGGCGGGCAAAAATGCAAAAATGGAGAACATGTTCAGGAAAATTGTCCAAGATTAAATGTCGAGACGATAACGAAAGGTACACGACAAACTTGCACTTTTTCACATTTGACACTTTTATAGCGCAAATAGTTAAGTCAAGTTAGCTGTACACGTCATGAAATTGAGGCGGGACAGGAAGTTTTGAGTCTCATCACCTGTTTGTGATAAGTATAATAGGTGCTGAATAAATACAGAAATTAATAAAATGAACAACAACTTAGTTTTACAAAGCGCCTTTCATGGAACCCAAGGCCACTTGAAATGTTTAAAAGCACACAATATCCTAAAAGGCGATACACAACCGAAGAGGTGGCGAAAACCACAGCAAGGGTTTAATTGCCCAATAATTTCTGTAATAAGTGCGGGTAGGCCGAATTTTGGTCATGATAACAGTGATTTGAAATGTTCATATGGTTTCATCTGAATGACGATGTATGTTTATATGTTACAGAAAACTACTCATCCGTGTCACCATTCGTTGCGCTTCAGTCCTGCCAAAGTGCAGTTCACAAAAAAGTGAGTATGGCATTTATTGTGACTAAAAAGGCCTCGTTTTTTTCCCCCCTGTCTTCACTCTACCAGATTTTGAAACTTTCCACCATTGTGAACTATGACCTGTCAATTGAAAAAAAAAAAAAAAAACAGTACATCTCTTCGAGAGGGGAAATGAAAATAAACAACTGACATAATGTAGTTGCACAAGTGTGCACACCCTCTTGTTCTGGAGATGTGGCTGTGATCTGAATTAACCAATCACATTGGAACTCATGTTAAATGGTACTCAGTGCGCGCAGGTACACACACACACACTGGATGTGGAGGTCCTGCGCTGGTGTGGTTACACATACAACATCAATGTCAGTCCGAGCAGAATTCCAGCCATCCTCCAGGTACTCCTCTGTCCTCCTCCTTCGTGCGACGACTTTGATTTTGTAATTGGCTTAAGCATTCATTCATCATCACGCAAAGCGAGCGGCGTAAACCGATGCCAAAAGGTCATCTTGGGTTTATGGTCACGGTTCCCGTCGCAAATCGTTTCAACAGGAACATAATTAATGACATTTAATATGACATTGAAAAGTTCTCAAATACGTGAAGTAATGTATTCAATTCTATACGAAAATCAGTTTCCATGTTTTCATTTTAGGAAAGTGCACCTTCACAATGCTCAACTCAACGTTATGTATTGCGCACTTAAAAAAAAAAGACTGCATTTGAAACCAAGTGCTGTACAACAATAAAATTGAACAGAAACATAAAACACAATCATAATAATAACGACATTAAATATTCATTTGAATAAAAATCCTTAAAACTTAAAATCAGTTGGTGTCATCATGAAAACACTTCAAGAGCACTTTAAGCTGTAACAAAGTGCTGTACATAATAAAGATCGAACATAAAACACAATCGTAAAATAATTTAGCTGTTCAAATGACAAGAATGACCACGCACATGTACAATTGTGCTTTTTCTGTGTTCCCTCCTGCAGCCCCTTCGTCCGTCTTTACAATTGCAGTAGTTCAGAACATTTCAGATATGCGTAAGTACCTTCTCCCTGACCGCAGTTTGAGATATCTGCAACGTCCTTTCACCTTTTGCCATTCATGCGTACTGGGTTTGTCGTGACACATATCTCCAATTTGGCTGCAGGTATTGCAACGGAATTCGAGTTCAGTTCGCGATATCTACAATTTGATCCCAACTCGTTCGTAATTCTAGTGGTAGCGCTTACAAAAAAAAAAAAAAATCGTAGAACAGGTGAATCCACCCGCGAGTATGCGGCGGTCCGCTTTACTCGGCCAAGAAAGATGGTTGCGAAAGCCTTGTCGGTTTCCCCGTCCGTCCCTTCCCGTACGGTAGCCGCAGTTTGTTCGGAACAAATGATGTCACAGTGCTTTGTTAGCGAGGACATGTCAGTTGCGTAAAGGATCTAAGGGCAGATTTACCGCAGCTGTCCAAGTAGGCCTATTCAGTTGGAAAGATAATACAATGATTAAAGATAAAGGCAAGAATACTACGCCGCTGGTATGTGATGACCTTGAGTTTTTATGTAGACTTAGACTGTGCTGTTAAATGGAAATAGCAATTGTTGCACGCTGATCATAATGATGGCAATGACGCTGTAACTAGTAATTCCGTGCAACGTTGGTCTTTTGTCTTTGATTTGATTGAAGGTTATCAGTCTAACCTAAAGCGCCTGCTAATAGTTGTGAAATAAAACTGGAATTGAGCCGATAAAGCGGCCTCGGCAAACTTCTCAGCCTTCTCAGGTTCAGGCACGCTCAAATCAGAGAAGAACTTGACTGTCGTTGTGCCTTCACACCCAAATGCCACTTTTATTGTTTTAACCGGAACACAAAAGGCAGGTCGAATCACGGAGGATCGGTTTAACAAAATAATCCACAAAGAAGTGAATTTGCAAATGCCAAACTACATATTTCATTCATCCTAATTCGACAAGAACAACAGATGCGCGACTTCTCTCGGCCATTGAGAGCTGACGAGAGAAAAAAAAAAAAGCTTTTGTGGAAATTGTTAGCGCAAGCCGTTGCCGCACGCCCTCTCACCCGCCCGCATTTCTCGCCCCGCAGGAGAAGCAGGACCCGCGGCACCTCAAAGGCCGGCTGGCCGCCTTATCCTCACTAGGGTCCATTCATTATATATTGTTTATATTAATCAGCCGACTAATCGGTGATTGGAATTTCTTTACAAAATAGCGGCCGCTCGTTGCCAAATCATGAAGCGGCGCGGTGCTCCGGCAGACAGCAACATGCTTACTTACTGTTATTAATATTGCATGTTTGAAATATGTTCCACTTCAGGTGTATTGAATTCAGTGATTCCTTTGCACGCCACGAGAGGGAGCCCCGCGCACGACGAGTGGTACTCGTAAGACGCTTTGAGAATCCATCCGTCCATTTTCCGAACCGCTTCTCCTCATGCGGGTCGCGGGCGTGCTGGAGCCTATCCCAGCGATCATCGGGCGGGAGGCGGGGCACACCCTGAACTGGTTGCCAGCCAATCGCAGGGCACATAGAAACAAAGGAGCAGTCGCACTCACAATTTAGAGTCTTCAATCAACCTAGCACGCATGTTTTTGGGATGTGGGAGGAAAGCGGAGCGCCCGGAGAAAAGCCACGCAGGCACGGGGAGAACATGCAAACTCCACACAGGCGGGGTCGGGGCTTGAACCCGCAGCCTCACAACTGTGAGGCAGATGAGCTAACCGGTCGACCACTGTGCCGCCACTTTGAGAATCAATGGTCTAAAATGAGCCCAAATGATTATTTTCTCAATATAACTGGCAGCATGTTGTAAAATAAGAAGTCGTCTCCAAAACAAGTCGGGTAGCGCGAGGAGGTGAACACATTTGAAGTGCCTGACAGCGAAGATTGATTACCCGTATTGTCAAGTTCTCATTTGAGCTCGCCTTAACGGGAAAAGGCCGAGAAGCTTGTAGAGGATGTTTTATCGACTCAACTCCAGCAGTTAGTAGTAACAAGATACTAGTTGGAGTTTTAGTTATGTCAGTTTTGCCATCACAGTTATAAATTGATAGTTTTTGCTGCTAATAACTAGCCACGGCCAGACTTGCTTTCCGTTCAATCGCTTCATTAAAAGTTTCATTTCTCAAGCCTTCGTGCGGACAGCAAAACTGTGATTGCCGTTGGAACGAGCATGTGCGATGGCTTTTTTTGCAGTCTTTGCAAGTGTCCGCATGGGAATAATCGCTGAAATAAAAAAAAAACACCATCATTAGATTTGGGGAGGTTCATTCATGGAATCGGTTTATGATTCATTTGTGCTTAATGCTAAGGTACAACATAAACAAATCCAAAAGGACATGGTACATTAATGGTAAAACTGTCGCGGTGTTTACAAACGACGGGACATTGACGTGCCCGGAACACCTCCTGACCGGGTGCCCCGGCCACCTCATCCGGCTCCTCTCGATGCGGAGGAGCAGCGGCTCTACTCCGAGCCCCTCCCGGATGACTGAGCTTCTCGCCTGTTCTCGAAGGGAGAGCCCGGGCACCTTGCGGAGGAAACTCATTTCTTACATGTTTCATTAGTTAGTTAGTTAGTCTTACATTTCATCATGTTTTGTTAGCAGTTTATTATTTGTGTAAAGAACAAAGATGTGCTTCATTCCAAAATAATGATCGATGCTTTTAATGTCGTTTTTTTTAGAGGAACCATCAAGGGTCCCGTTGATGCATTCCTTGAAAATCAAGAAAACGTCAACGTAATCAAATGTAATTAGTTATAATACTTTGATACACTACTGTTCCATTTTCAACAGGGTGACTTGTAATTGTAACCAACTACGTACATTTCCGAAGTCATCACTTTGTAAGCACGCGGAGTCATGTGTTTCCAAAGGCTGTTTTTGAACAATACAGTTGTTTCTTGTTGTTGACTTCTGTCGAAGCGGGTCACGACTGAGCGACCGTTGGAAAATGCGAGTCCCAGGGTGACGAGAGTTGAAAGGCGCTGCTATCGAGTGCTTTGGGGTGGTGGCATTTCCATTCATTTTCGATGTATTTCCTTTACCTTGCGTTTAGGTGAGCAGCGTGAAGCGTGCGTACGAGGCCGAGTTAGCGGACGCTCGCCGGCTTGCGGACGAAGGCGCCCGGGAGCGTGCCCGTCTGAAGGTCGAACTGGAAGAGGCCACGCGCAGGTAAGCGCTCGCCTAAAGAACGCGCAGCTTGTCCCCGTGATGACGGACGAGGGCCTTTTCTTTGCCGCGCTAGCGGCAAGAAGAAGGATGCGGACCTGGCGGCGGCCGTGTCCCGGGCGAGCGCTCTGGAAAGTCAGCTGAAGCGCAGCGATGTGACGCTCGCCATGGCGCTCAGCGTGGACGCTGCGCTCAAGGCGCTGCTGGATAAGGTGTCGTTTTGCTCCTTCGTTTATGTGGCGTGAACATTGCAAAAATCTCACCTCCCTTGCAAGATTCATGTCTTTGTTCCTCAAACGGTGCAAGTTCTGCCTGGAAAGAATATCGAGCTTTTTTTCTGGAAAGGCATTTGATTTTTCCCATGACTTTCTAGAAAATATACGGCTTTTCCCTTGAAATTTACTTAAAAGAACTTTTTTTTCCAGAAAATGTACTTATTTTTTGAGAAGTATACGACTTTCTAGGAAAATAAACGTTTTTTTCTAGCAGCGCGCGACCTTGTCAATTTTCAAGTGAATGCAATACGCTACCGTACTCATGTTTTACGGGTGGTCTCCATTTGACCTTTTTAACTTTGAACTTTTGAATGCACTTTTCCAACCGTTAAATGTTTACAACCTTCAAGGCTTATTTAAACACACTTCAACTTCAATACATTTCACTCAAATTGTAGGATTCAGGTTTCACATTGGCCAAAGGTGGCCACGATAAAGTCAAAGTGTACAATTTGACGTGAACAATATATTATTGATATAGTTCAAGAGCTCAAGTCGGGAAGACAACAACACATTCATACTCTAGAAAGTTTGATTGTATTTGCATGAACGCAGCAGAAATGGTTTCAACAAAGGAAGCGTGGAGGACACAAGTTGCCGGCCAGGAGCCCTCAGGATTTTAACGTGCGCTTGACGGTGCGCAGGCGGAGGACGCACACGCCGTCGCCAGGCGGCAGCTGAAGGTCGAGACCTCGATGCGCGTGGGCTTGGAGAACCGCTGCCAGGAGCTGGAGCTCAGGAAGAACAAGTTTGAGGCACGCGCGCACACACACGATGTCCTCGCAGAAAAGCAACACTTGTTGCGTCAGGGCGGTAGAAGGTGTGAAGAAGATGACTGTTGCGCAAATGTGTGTGTTTATATGCGTGTTGATTTAGGAGGGTCGGGAGTCTCGGCGCAGACAAGAGCAGAGAATTGTGGAGGTGGACTCTGGTGCCAGACAGGACTACGAGTTCAAACTGTCCCAAGCTTTACAGGTATGCGTGCGTGTGTGTGTGTGTGTGTGAGGTGTTGCACTGTTGATGTCAATGCGCTCGTCTGTCAGGACCTGAGGAAGCAGCACGATGACCAGGTCACTCTCTACAAGGAGGAACTGGAGCAGACCTTCCAGGCCAAGGTGAGCGAGCGCCACATCTTCCTTCCTTTCCTTCCAGAATCAGAATTGTGTGTCCCCCAAATGCATCGTCACGCGTCTTTCTTTTTCTTCGTCTGGCCGCGTGTAGCTGGACAACGCCAAGGTGTCGTCGGCGATGAACGACAAGGCCGTGCGCACGGCCAGAGAGGAGCTGCAGGAGTCCCGAATGAGAATCGAGGGTCTGGCCTACCAGCTGAGCGCCCTGCAGAAACAAGTACCCGCGCGCCCCTTGGCGACTTCACCGCCCGGATCCGGCCCCGGCGTCGTCATTAACCATATTTGCGTGTAGGCGGCCGCCGCCGAGGACCGCGTCCGCGAGCTGGAGGACATCCTGTCGTCGGACCGGGACAAGCACCGGCGCGCGATGGAGGCCAAGGACCGCGAGATGAACGACCTGCGCCAGCGCATGAACGCCCAGCTCTCCGAGTACCAGGAGCTCCTGGACGTCAAGCTCACGCTGGACATGGAGATCAACGCCTACAGGAAGCTCCTGGACGGAAAGCAGCGTAGGTAGGGTGCAAAAGATAGTCCGTTTATCTGGAAGACATTAACTGGCGAGAGCCCACCATATCTTTGCTGCCTGCTCACACGCATACCACCACTCGCACTCTCCGTTCCAGTAGTTTTATTAACCTTTTTGATTTGCTGAAGTCCAGACTACTTCTGGTCGATCGTCTTTTCAATTTTCTGCCCCAAACTCTCTACAACAAATAATATTGGGAACAAACTATCCATCCATCCATTTTCTGAGCCGCTTCTCCTCACGCGGGCGTGCTGGAGCCCATCCCGGCTGTCTTCGGGCGGGAGGCGGGGCACACCCTGAACTGGTTGCCAGCCAATCGCGGGGCACAAACAAACAACCATTCGCACTCACATTCACACCTACGGGCAATTTAGAGTCTCCAATTCATGCATGTTTTTGGGATGTGGGAGGAAACCGGAGTGCCCGGAGAAAAGCCACGCAGGCACGGGGAGAACATGCAAACGCCACTCAGGCGGGGCTGGGGATTTGAACCCCGGTCCTCAGAACTGTGAGGCAGACGCTCTAACCAGTCCACCGCCGCTGGGGACTAACTAATTACATGAAATTATAGAATTTAATTACAAAATGTCTGAAACTGTAATCATTACATTACTGAGAGAAAATGTGTAATAAAATTATAGTTGCTTTTGGAAATTTCGCTGATTACAATTGGAGTTGGCGGCACGGTGGCCGACTGCTTAGAGCGTCAGCCTCACAGTTCTGAGGACCCGGGTTCAATCCCCGGCCCCGCCTGTGTGGATTTTGCATGTTCTCCCCGTGCCTGCGTGGCTTTTCTCCGGGCACTCCGCTTTCCTCCGGTTAGGTCAACATGGTATGATGGTTTCCCAATATCATCGTTTGAAAGGTTAGTGAGGGATCGTGTACGTGATCACTGCCCCTGTTTGTACACAGATGACTCGTTTACAGAAAATTCAGAAGGGCTCCGTCACAGTCCCAATTTCAGAAAAGTCTCATTTGAAAACTGCTACCTGTTTTCCAAAGAAACAAAATGAGCAAAATCTTAACTACGAGAGCAACTTTGGGTCTCGTCCTCCTCCCAGAGCGACTTCCCGCATCACCGTTTCCAGGGTGACGGGCTCGTCCTTGTCCCGCACCTCCAAGACGAACCTGCCGAATGTGGAGTCCGGCAAGCCGACAGAGAAGTTTCTTCTGCGCTCCGGAAAACACGCCGTCTCCATCGCGCCCGTCCACGCGGACCGAAACTTCATCACCCTGGTGTGTGTGTGTTTTTGTGTCGGTGTGAAATATGACAGCACTAACTGTGTGTGTGTGTGTGTATAGGTGTGGTCTGCAGACGTGGGCGTGGCCCACAGTCCGCCCTCTGATCTGTGGAAAAGCCAGGCTTCCTGGGCCACAGGACTTGACATCAACCACCAGCTTGGCCAACGCTGACGGCGAGGTAACGAGGTCCATGCGTCAAGTGACGGCTAATTTGATTTGATTGTATATTTTTCTATAAAGTATTAAATCACTGTTAAGTGTTCCGCCGCATAGTTGTGATTGGCTACTCACGGATTTACATATTTGCAGTTTTTGTTTTTTGGACTTATCCTCTGTAAGCTGTTTTTGTGCTTAAGAAAAAGGTCCGTCTTGTACAACCCCAATTCCAATGAACTTGGGACGTTGTGTTAAACATAAATCAAAACAGAATACAATGATTTGCAAATCACGTTCCACCTATATTTAATTGAATACGCTACAAAGACAAGATATTTCATGTTCAAACGGATCAACTTGATTGTTTTGAGCGAATAATCATGAACTTGGAATTTGATGGCTGCAACACGTTCCCAAAAAGCCTTGCACGGTATCTTAAAAAGTACTGCAATATCTTGGTGTTCAAAATTACACGATACCGCTCGGTTTTTTGTATCAGTATATTTAGAGTTACAGTACATTAACAGAGCATTACATTAACAGGAATTTAAAATAATAAATAAATAGATATTTTCCCCGGACAGCAGTTTGACCAGTTGGATCATTTGATTTGAACGGTTTAGTGTGGTTGCGGTGTATTTGTAAGAAATGTCGCTCTTGTGTGTCCCAGCAGGCCAAACGTCGTCCTGAGAGAGCGGCCGCCATCTTGTGAAACCTCATCCCTTCCAGCACAGTATTCAAACGAGAGGCAAGGATCAAAGTGGCTAATCAGCATAGAAACAATTCAAAAAATGTTTGAGGTCATCAAGAGCTTTTAATGTTGCCCATTTATAGGTGTAGGATTGGCCTGTCAGTAGCTATGGGAGTTAAGAAGTGAATTTTCAATTTAAAACAAAGTTTGAGCGTTAAATGTTTTTGTGCTTCTTATAAAAAAAAAAAAAAAAAATTCAGTTTTTTAAATTTGGTTTAAAACAGGTTTAGGATTAAATTAGGGGCCTGTGTTTCAGTTTCAAACACCCCTGGGGTCTCAACCTGGTTTACGGATGTATCTTGTTGTAATTGACATGATTTAATTAGCTCATTTATATACAGTCATATACAGTGGACCCCCGCACATCTACGGTTTGACATTCGTGGTTTCACCTATTCGCAGATTTTCGGGGGAACCTATCCCGGTTATTCACGGAAACCCCTGCTTATTTTGCCCAATCCTCCACTTATTTGTGTGTGTTTTTTAACCTGATCTCGTACTTATTTGTGTGTGTATTTTTATTGCTTTTTTTTCACGGCAATTGTAATGAGGGTCAAATATTCACGGCTATTCGTGGTCAGGCCCGTCCCTATCCGGTGCGAATTGCAGGGGGTCCACCGTACATTAAAAGACATACAAACTTTTTTTTTTTTAAATGTAATTTTCAAAGTTACTCATTTTGACAAAAAATACAAAATATGATTACATATGCACTGTCCAAGTGTACATTTTGCACAACTTGCAAGGACAGGTACTTATTTTTGATGAACTGTCCATTGCACACAGTATGTCAAATTCACAAGTTGCTGCTGATCAAAACACACGTAAAAGTGACAACTTAGGGAAAAAAAGCGTCCGTTTGTCATTCGTGACGTGTCGCTCCAACACAGCTGGGACGGACGGGGCTCCACAGAGGCCCCAACACATACGATGACGTAGCCCGCTCCACACGAACCTCGACAATCGCCCATGCTAATTAAGCAGGAACTAAACACTAACAACTGTCATTAATCGTCATCATTTAGCTCAGCCTGCTAGCCGCTTGAGCAGCGGAGCTAGCTAGCTGGCTAATTAAATGCGAGGCTTCAGTTCCACACACACACAAAAGACAAGAACAACGAAAAACACCCGAAATGTCTCCGACCGCTTCGTCAACGACCAAGTCCAGCTGCCAGGTTAGCCGCACATGCTAACGAACACGACGAATGACAGCAGGGGAGGATTTGGACTCTTCAAGCACACACACGCACACGCGCGCGCAATGTCGCTCAAACGCTTGTGGGAACAAAAAGGAAAGTTATGACCACAAATATGTATCGGGAGATACGACACGCCCCTTTCGAGTTATGGTGACGCTAAGCTGGTAAAAAATTACATTTACAATAAATAATGCATCTCTGTTCATCTATTTATGCCAGTGAGGCATAGTGACAGACAGAACAAACAGTAACCCTCGTGAAAGTCGGTTGAGAAACGAGCATGTTATAATTGAATTTCAATGTCCATGCATTGCCTTCTATGGGAGCGACGACTTCCCCAACATGGCCGCCACGTAGGCACGTCGATTAGCCGGGCTGCTAAAGCGTGTTGGCCTATCTAGAATTTATATCTATACTTCTGACGTTAGCCACTCGCCTGCTGGCTGACCTGGACGTCTACCCTAAAAAGAAAGTTGGACTTGAAATGCAGGTGTGTAAAAGTAGGTTCATGATTGCCATATTTAAATGTAATATTAAATTTTGCCCTCATTAACAATATATAAAAACAATCTCTTTGACATGTTTTTTAAAAAACTAAAATCCCAATGTTAAGAGGTCTTTGTAAAGAAGCATAATGACATTTAAGTATTTCAAAAAGTGTGTTGAACTGTCCGTTTTGTCACGCCACCCTTTTGCAACGGAGGACCACGGCCTCAGATTAGGAGGTGCCGATTGTCTTCCCAGGTGCAAATCACTCCAGTGAGAACTGAAGATCACTACTTGAGGAAATCAACAGAACCACATCGTTAACGTGATCACTATCTTGAATATCGTTACCATTTAATGGGAATTTGAGCAGCTGTTATTTTATGTTTTACGATGTTTTTGCTAACTTTGTTGGGGAATTTAGCTTTTTCAAACTGTAAATATCTCAACTAATACTTTCAACTCACTGTTGCAAAACTAAATAGCGGCTGCTGAACTCCAGTGATAACACAAGCTGTTTGCATATTCTTGTATTTTTCCAAAACAATACAACGTATCATAAACAAACACTGCCCAAGAGAGTCTAAAAGCAGAGGCAGAAAGTGTATTCAAACATTTATTTGAAGACATTTTAATCCTTCTTGGCAGCGGCCTTCCTCATGGCGGCCAGCACGTTGCTGAGCTCCTCACGCTTTCTCTTGGCGCGGATGTGAGTGCCAATCTGGGGAAGAGACGCAAAACAACAAACATCAGCACCTCAATTTATGCCTGGTACACACCAAAAGGATTTTTCAAATCTTAAAAAGATCTTTGAGGGACCCCGCATACAAAGACAAAAAAAATCTGGCTGGCATTAAACATTTTTGGTAGGGCTGCTTATATTTTGTTTGAGCGTCGTCATTGTGAGGTACGCGTGCGCAATAGCGACACCGCACGGTCTGATGCAATGTGGTGTAGTGTCATATACAGGGATGTAATAGTAATATTAAATGTCACCAGTAGGGGGACCTGTTTGGACATGCTGCAGTTCCTATTTCGCTCTTCAGAATTCAACTAGGCAAGCATGCAGCAACTGCTAGTGGCGGAGGGACGTTCAGGGACACTGCGTAAAGGGGAGGGAATTTATTCTTTTGTAATACAGTACACCCGTCAGAGCTGCCAACCAATAGAAATTCACTTGCAGAACAATTTGTCCAAATTCGTCTGAAATTCCATATTTTCAATATGTCAGGAACATAGCTGCGGGACAGTTATTGCAGTGTATTATGTAATAGGATAAAAATAATTCTGTATACTGTTCAATTGCAGAACATGATGACTATAATAATCGTTCATAAATTATGGCTTCAATATTTTTTATTTTGGTTTTATTGCATCAACCTTGTAATGGCAGACAGTTGCAGCCTGAATCAAAGTAAATGAGATTTCAACATGCCATCATCAAAATTTGCCTTAGCTATTTCTGTTTTATAAATTAAATCAGATCCCAAACAAAATTTTAACTCTGCACTCTATTTTCTAAACAAATAACATTGCTGATAGATTGAATTGGAAAGTTTATGCATGGACAATATTCTACATTTCTATTTTGCAAATGTACTTGTATAGATGTCTTCTCTTACATGCTATTTATATTATATATAAACAACTGAAAGGATGAACATTTCCCCATTGTGGGACTAATAAAGGTTATCGTATGACAAATATTTATTAATAATAATAATATACCCTGAACCTGACCCCATTCTCAGATGACATCACCAGTTTATTCATTTCCGGTTCAGAGCGCATCTTGGGTGGCCGTGAATTATTTTACATTTATATCTCCAGACGTATATTAATTGTTGTTCAAACTTGGTTGCTCTCTGCTGTATTGGGGTTCTAGCCAGACAAGATCTGAATTCGCAGCTTCAACAAGTCTTAAAATTAACAGCGGTTAACTTATTTCAACGAGGACGTTCAAATGTAAGAGATTTTTGGACCTAGTTGCTGATCAGTTACGATATCGGTAATTTCCTCTCTTTCATACGAAGCAAGTAAGACGACGTCACCCTTTTCTTGATGAACTTGAGCGCCCTCTTGTCCTTGGACACTTTGAGCAGCTCCATGGCTCGCCTCTCGTACGGCGCGAAGCCGCACACCTCGCGGATCATGTCCCGGACGAACTTGCTGTGCTTGGTCAGACGCTGCAGAGGACAGAAACGAAAAGAGGGCGCGTCAGGACCGGACGGTCGCCGTGCGACACCTTGAATCGGGAGGAACTTACCCCGCGTCGACGACTGTGTTTGGGCGCGCTGACGTTTTTGGTGACTCGGTGGCCTTTATTGAGGCCGACGGCCATCGGGTAGCGGATAGCCATGTCTGCCGAGGAAAAATGCACTATTGTCCAAATCCTCAGAATTTCAGCCTCTCAACAGTAAATATTTTATTTCCTCCACAAAGCAGACTGATTTAGCTTTTGAGTTTTTTCAAAGTAACATCTGAAAATATCTGCTGCTAATTTTGAAAACAATGATCAACATTTGTGCAGATTTATTGACAGACGTTACGAACCAAACTAGTAACTGAATCAGAATCAATTTGTTTGTGCGTGCAGTGTCAATTTGAAATCATCTGTTTTTCAATAATGGGATGAAAATTCAAAAAGATTAGATGCATAAATTTATTTTTAAAATTCTCGATCAATTATTAAAATATTTACTTGCAGCCTTACAAATATTTACTATTATGACTTAGTACTGCGTTAGCATAGGTTAGTGATAGACAACGGCGCGTTCTGACTTGGGTAAAAAAAATTGGCCAGTGGAATATTTAACGTGCATCCACAGTCAAGCTTCCCTTTAATTTGGAAAATATTAGTCAGTCAGAAAAATTACCCCATGTAAACCACTTCCAGCAGCATTTAAAAAGCTGTTCACATAAAAAAAATAATTGGTCTTTTTATATCATAATAATCTAGACTGTTAAAACTAGGCTTTACACGATCAGGATTTTTGGGGCCGATCAGCGAGTTTAAAAAAACGATAACCGATCCAATCACAAGATGGAGGAATGTGTCTATTTAAATGACCTGTTCATTTACTGTTTATACTTCTGTAATTAATTGCTTAAACATTTCTATTTACAATAAATAATGCATCTCCGTTCATCTATTTATGCCAGTGAGGCATAGTGACAGACAGAACAAATGAATGGTCTTCTATTAGATGGAAGGAAGTAAATACAGTAATTCATGTATCCACTTTTTGTGACATTTTTGTTTGTGGGTGTGCCGTGAGATTTTTCAATTGTAAAATATGTTCCTTGGCTCCATAAAGGTTGGAAATCACTGCTCTAGTCACATCGTGTATTTTTATCAGTCAGGTCAAACCCACGTTACAACATGACAGAAATAATGGGTGCTAACTTACTGTAATGAAATGACTTCACCCACACCGAAACTTTAGAGCATGATTCGACAGAACGGCGGCATGTTTATGTATAACCGTCAGTGCTAGCAGTAGCTTGCTCGGCTACATAACATTTTGTTGCCTGCTTGCGAGCCGTATCGTATTCAAAGTACATGAACATACCTCAAGCGAGCCTTAAACCAACGTCCTGAGCACCGGTGACCACCAACACACGCCCCCCCCCCCCATTTTGTCCTTATAATACAGTCCCCACGGTAACAAGGGTATCCGGTCGCATTTGAATTGACAAGAGAAAGCCCAATGATTGTAAAAAACGGGATGCGGTGGTATCGGAATACAAGATTTTATTGCAGTAGTCTGACATAGTGCAATCCTGAAAGAGCAAATTTGTCTTGTAGTCTGATCCGGGCATTACATGTCGTCTGTACCACACCACAGACATGACAAAATAACTTCATTGGCTGTCAGATATTTATAGTACTACGTCAAAAGACACGCGACAAAGCTAAAAATAAACTAGCTTTTGGATTCAAACATACTGTGTACAACGGTGACGCGGAGTAAATGTCTTTTGCGGAGCCGATCAATGACTGCCGAATTATGACATTAAAGCCGATCAGCATAAAATGCTACTTATCGGCCGATACCGATCAGGTCGATAAAATCGGTGTAAAGTCTAGTTAAAACTGTTATGGTTGCTTTGATCAGCATCCTTCTTTTCCTAAAAAGTATAACCTTATTAATGTTGTACTTTCCCAAAAAGAAGAGATCAGTGCCAAGATAATTCATTTTAGTACGCGGAGTTGTCACGTTCGCTCTTTCTGAATAAAGGGCGCCAGAAGACACTTTTACTCCTTTAAAAGCAGGTCACGAATAAAATGCTTTTTAATGAACTATATTGAGTCCACTATATAGAATTCCCAATGCAGTGAAACTGAGCTAAGCATAAGCACACAACATTAGCACATGCTGTCGTGTTGTAGTCTGCAAAATAGTGACACGGGAGACGTGGTTTGTAGTTTTGTTCCACTAATGCCGCATTCAGTTCAACCTAAGGCGTTACAAGACTAGACGACCAGCAGGAACCTTCACACTGGTTGGCTGGACGCAGCTACACGCTTGCAGACAAAAACACGGCGCAACTGGACAGATAACCTGCTAGTTAAGCTAAGCGACGAGATACACAAAAGAGATACCACCTAAATTGAGTAAAATACACCAAGTGAATCTCAAAACAACAATTTAGATCGTGTTGTGCATGTGTTTAATAGCTGAGATGTATTCCAATAGCCTACACTAGCTAGCGTCGGTGTCCACACACTCAACTTTAATAACTTAAATTGGCTTCCGCACAATATGAAACGCAGGTGGTAACCAACGCCAGGGGATTAATTTTCGTTCAATTCATCAAGTGTAAAACGATGGATGGCTGAGATTATAAACGGCTTTTGTTTAGGGTAAATCCCAATGAAATCGTACCTGTTGTCTGTAATGGCGGCGAAGCCGGAAGGGCTGTTGGCTGGACCAAGCGGCCTACTGAAGGATTTCGCCCGGTAGACGGTTAGGGTTAGGACACCGGGACAGCGCCCCCATCAGGCTGGAGGATAAAGCGTTGTTCAATTATCATAGTGGATCTCAAACATGGGCGGCACGGTGGACGACTGGTTAGTAATATATATATATATATATATATATATTACATGACAGTATAGAAATAATGAAAATGTTAAATACATTTTAAGAATATAAATGAATAAACACTAAATAAGTAACCTCAAAAGTTGGGTAGATCACCAACCACTTTTAAAAGTATACACTTCATATTTTTGCTATTTTTAAGCAGGGTCACCTTATAAATATTTCTCAGTCATCATGGTGGAATTTACAAAAAAAAACAATTTAGAATTATTGTTTGTAAAAAAAAACATTTTGAATTATTATTTGTGCCTTTTTCCCACGCATAGTCAAAATAATATAATAATAATAATTTTGTCTATTTAACCAAGCAATGAACTATAAATTGTTTGTTTACTTTGTCAAACTATGTCAAACAACAATATAACAAAATAGCTTTAACAGATACAATACGAAAAAAGGGAGAGACGATACATTGATACAAATACAAATTAATTTGCAAAAGTAAATTTAAGGAATTTTAAAAAAGACTAAACAAGTAACATCAAATGTTAGGCAGATCACCAACTACCTTCACAAAATTATGAATTGCATATTCTTTGCATTTTCAAGCGAGGCGAAAGGGATAATGGTAATTTTTTTCAATGTTTTTTTTTATCCCAAATAAAAAATAAATCTTTATTTAAAACAAGCGATTCAAATGGTATGTCAAACAATAATGTAACGCATCATAGAGCTCTAACGAATACGGTCAAATTAAAGGAATTAATTGTAGTCAACGATACATTTATTCATTTAAGGTAGTTTAATAATGATTTGTTTATAAATAAATCAAATTCAAATCCGGGCTCCCTGGGTGGCTTTTCTCCGGGTGCTCTGGTTTCCTCCCACATGCCCAAAACATGCCAGGTCGGTTGATTGAAGCCTCGAAATTGCCCGTGGGCAGGAATGGTTTTGTTTCGATGTGCCCTGATTGGCTGGCGACCAGTTGAGGGTGTAGCCCGCCTATCGCCCGAAGATAGCTGGGATGGGCGCCAGCACGCCCGCCACCCGTGTGTAGAGAAGCAGGACGGAAAATAGGAGTAAGAATTTATTTCATGAAATTACATTAATAAAGACAATGAAAGAGGAGTAAAATCTTAAGGTTTTGTTAGCTTTCTTTTTTTAGCAGCAGATACTTTGGGAAGCTTAAAACATGAAACATCACGGTAAAACGTGATACTTATCACATTATAACGTCATAGTTAACGTTTAGTATTTTTCTGGGATGGCAGCAATACGCTTCCGTAAAATAGGTTTCTTTTTCAATGGAATAATGGCAAGTATGTACTGCGTTCTTGAGCCGTGACGTCACTCGCGGTTGAATTGTCTGGGGTTTCCCATGATGCACCGCGCGTCCGGAAACGCTCCCTGCTTTTGGCGCGGTGGTGGCAGCTGTGGCGGCCATTTTGGAATCCCTTTCAGCACTGTCTCCGAGCGAGCGAGAAGCTGCCCGTCCGCCCGTGGATGACTTACTTGGCTTGCCTGCCTCCATTCTTCCCTCGCTCGCCAAACCTCCTTTTCTTTTTTTCGTCCTAATTCGCCGAGGAGGACGCACACGCGTGTGTTCTCTTGTCCGCCGCAACGACCGAAGGATTCGTCAGAAAACAAAAAGCGACCGAGCCGTTATGGCGACTGCTACCCCAAGCCGTGAAGCTGGCCGGTCGGCGGCTGCCGCCGCCGCCGCCTCCTCCTCGACGCCCCTCTCACCCACCCGCATCTCTCGTCTGCAGGAGAAGCAGGACTTGCAGCACCTCAACGATCGGCTGGCCGTCTACATCGAGCGGGTGCGCTCCCTGGAGCTGGAGAACGACCGGCTGCTGGTCAAAGTGTCTGAGAAAGAGGAGGTCACCACCAGGGAGGTGAGTGAGTGAGTGCAACGAGAACCGTCTCGGCTCAACGAGCTTCGCTTGGCGTCGATTATTCCTTCATATTCAAAGAAATACAATAAATGGACATCACATGAAACGTGGGTGGCAACCGGCCAAATGTCGATCTTTTCATATATATATATGTTTTTTTTAATTATTTTTTTTTGGGGGGGTGGGACAAAACTAACAAAATACTTCGTCTTCAAGCCATTTTTTAACTTCATATCGGCGAACTCGGTCATTTGATAACGTTTTAAGTGTCAAAGTACTGCTCGGCTGTTCAAAATTTGAAAATAGAGCGGTTGCTTGTGCGCGCCATTTGATACCAACGCCCCCTCCCTTCTTAACTACTTCACTGATTTGTTTTTTTATGATTGTTATTCTCCACCTTCGACACAGTTGCAACTCAGGCGACAGTCAATATATTAAACGACTCTTTGCTTTCAGTTTACCACCGCCTAAACGCTAGTGTCTTTTTTTAACTAGCTTTTGTCCCTGTGTGTAAAGTTTCAAATATGAATTGATTTACACGAAACCAGCACTAAAAGACCGATCTTTTAAAGAAGTATTAATTTCCTGTGATAAATATTAAGAAAGATATGAATATTTAAAACTTGTGAAATTGAGAAGGGAGGGGTCAAGATTTCAGTTATGACCGTTTTGTTAAATCAGTTTCTAACATTCATAACTTAATCCATCTTGTTCCTAGAGACAGCATATAATAACGATGAGAATTATTTTCAAGTAATTAATTCCAAAGTTCAATTTGGAAATGTGTCACTCAAAACACGCAAAGAAAAAAATCATTAACAAATACTCCATGGGTTGTTAAAATAGAAGAAGAATCACCTTTTATTGTCATGAACATGCATGCATGCACATGAAATTTTTTCTCTGCATTAAACCCATCACAGTGAACACATACGCATGTTAGTGGAACACACTGGAGCAGGGGGCAGCCGAAGCGCCCGGGGAGCATTTCGGGGTATCGGCGTCTCGCTCGAGGACACCGCGGCCGTGAGTCCGGGCGATGTTGGTGGATGGTCCGGTCGGGGTCTTGAACCTAGGTCCCACACGGTGGCAGGCGATGATCTTCGCCACGGCTGCCGTACATAGGAATACAAGACACATTTTCATTTTAGAAACATCGCCATCTTAATGCTAACACTAGAAAACCCTATTAAGGGGTTAGCTTAAATTAGTATTAGATCACAGGAGGGATTTACCTTCCTATAATGAATATTCACACACAAACACCGTCGTAACACATACAGTCAGGTAGTATGAGAATACTCTCAGACATGTCGTCTAAATCTGTGAATCTGTGAGTTACATTAATAAAGTGAAATCATGACTTGTAGGGTTTCTTTTCCCCCCAGCTAATGTGTGTAGCTTTATGCATGTGCCGCGCCACACTGCCCCCAAGAGGCGAACACCAGATACTGTACATTAGTGATGGGCGAGATGAAGCTTGATGAAGCATTGTAACACTTCAGCCAATGGTTGGAGTAATGGTTCATTTCTTGATGCTTCATTGCACACGAAACCCCCTGCTGGCCACGTGCATAATCACAGGCAGCTGGATCTTGACCGCATACAGTATGTGCTGCCTTGCATTTTTGCCTCTTTTTGGCTCTTGTGAATGACTATGTATTACAAAACGACGTTTGACCAAGTAATTTCCCAAGATAAAGTGGACAATATATTATTTTTGAACGTTTTCTGTGTGCTTAAAATGTTCCTCATCACGGGTATGGCAGCTTGTGTAATGTCACTTTGGGAAAATGGCGTGGGCTTAAGAGGGCAGACGATTTTGAAAGTGCTTATTTAGAAATAACAGTTTATCATGATTTTTGTGTGAAGTGATTCATTCAAGAGCAAGATTTTTTAATTTGAGTCCAGTAATTTCTCCTCTCCCAGTGAGGTTTTATTTGACCTTGCTTTCTGTGAACACAATAAATACTTAACCATGAATAAAGTAAGAAACGGTGGAAAATGCGGTTTTTGATAAACAAAGGTAATTGATATGCGGTCCTGCTTGGGGTTCAAACTCAGGCGACCACCATACCCCAGGTTGAGAGTCGAGGGCACCAACCGGTGGGCTTATTAGACCAGGGTGCCGGCTTAGCGGGCAGCACCCTCTGCAAGGATTCCGAGGTGTGAAGTACTGTCCAAGCTATGTCCAAACTGCTGTCAACACTCTTCAAACTCTATTAGCCTATACAGACGTCACAGTCTTTATCCAGACTGAGCTGACCGCAACTCTATATAAAACACACACACACACACACATTTTGAATGGAGCCTGCATGAGGGGTTTAGATTGCTGTCAAACCTCGCGGCAAACCCTGAAGCGCTTCCCGAATCGGTCACGCGGTACAGCCGGGCAGCAAGGCTTCGGACGTCATTATTTCCGGCTCGGCCCCTAAATGAAGCAAGCCTCGATACGCACTTTGCGGAAACGCCCCCTCCATTACTCGACACATGCCTCGAAGACTGCGCATCTTGTAACATCACTACTGTACAGTCAGTCATGGCTTAAAAAAAAAAGTGATATACACTATAATGATTTAACAACCATGTTTTGTGGATTTACATTTGTCCAGCATTCAAATCTGTTTTTGCTCACACATTGTATCCTAAATTATTCCTATCAAGATAATGACATCTATTTAACACATTCACTGCCATTGACGGCTTTAGAAGTCAAATATCCATGTTAACTGGGAAGGCTGGCAGTGAATGAGTTAAGAGTACAGTAAGCCCCAGTGGTCAGCAGCAGAGGTGATATAAATAACCATTTGCGACCTATTTGTTATTTATACCTTAGTGGTTACGCGATGGATGTCAGTAGGCAGTCGGAGCCACTCAAAAATTGCCCGGCAGCACATTCTTTTCCTCGTAAAATCCTAGCGGGGGTTACTCATTGAGCCGGTTGGGACCGACTGCCCTCGGCCAGTCTGTGTAGATGCCCTCGCAAAAACTGGTGGCAGAAGTTCGTAATGTGGTCGTTTGACATGGCAAAGTTCACACATTTACCCACAACCCCCAAGGCTCCACTTTTAGAGAGTAGTTAGTCTTTACATACTGTACAGAACACAAAAATGTGTTCTTAAGAACTTATTGCTGCTCTTACTTTGGTGGTTCTTTTTGCATTGTTAATATGAGTGTGAATATTGCTGCTTTTGCATCCTTCACAGGATGAATAAAGTTTCTATTTAAGAAGTATCTTCTTTCATCACGGTTGTCAGTTTTCATTGGATTTGTAGGCTGGTGTGTCTACAGTTAAATAAGATGAGTGACGAACATCTATTCGACACAAAAGTGGCGCGAGCACGCGCTATGCGCCGTAGCACGTGAAAATCGGCTCGGCACATTTTTCGCATTCCTTGCTGGGACATACCATCACTTGCACTAATCGTAGTACAAGTTCACACTAACTTTTGAACGAGTAGCACTGGTCCAACCGACTTTTTCATTTGGTCGCACCATTTTTTTGAGGAGTTACAGCATGACAGAGTACCTTGCACATACAGTGCCACGGCCAGCCCTCCATTTTCTGGACCGCTGGTCTTACTGGTTCCCGAATGTGATCTCATTGCCCGAGTGATCCCTTTCTCTCGTGTTCAGGTGAGCGGCCTGAAGCACCTGTACGAGGCCGAGTTGGCGGACGCTCGCCGGGTTCTGGACGAAACCGCCAGGGAGCGCGCTCGGCTGCAGATCGATCTGGGCAAGGCTCAGGCGGACTTGGAAGAGGCCACACGCAGGTAAGCGCTCACCTAAAAGGTACTCTGTGGAAATTCGTTTCAGCTTTTAAGGGCCTTGTACTAGCATGCTCTTTATTCTCACTAGTAGGACAACTATGTCAGACTAGATGGACAACTACATGTTACTATGTCACTCGTAGTACAAGTAGCAAACAGTTGTCAACTAGTGCGCAGTTTTGTCTCGGTAGTAACATTTTGTACTACTAGTGTGCCAAATTTGAAAATGTCCCTGAGAGCATAAAGCGTCTCGCGGTCAGCGTTGGTCAGATGATGACTGACGACGGCTCTTTCGTTCCCCCGGCGTGCTAGCGGCAAGAAGAAGGATGCGGACCTGGCGGCGGCCATGACTCGGGCGGCCGCTTTGGAGAGTCAACTGAACCAGAGCGAAGCGGCGCTCTCCACCGCTCTCAGCCAGAATGCTGCGCTCAGCTCCGACCTGCTCGAAGTCAAAGGCCTGCTGGCTAAGGTGCACTTTCGTATTTACCAGGCTTTACACGATCAGGATTTGGGGGCCGATGGCAAGATGGAGTCTATTTACATGACTTGTTCATTTATTGTATATACTTGTGTACTGTACGCTGTCCCGGCTATATGGACGGGTGTTGTCCAGAGTTTGCATCCGTTTTTTCTTTTTTTTTTTTTTTTTTGTCACGCTGCGTTGCTTGAACGCGGCGTGGTCCTCCTCGTGTACATTCTTCAGGTGCCTGATCAAATTTGTTGTTGAGGCATTTAGATGGCGTTCCCCGCGACGTACTTCAGTTGTGCACAGACTGCAAATAACTTACAAAGCAAGCAAATAAAATTCGATTTGAATAATTGGATTTTCTCCGATTTTTGTTGTGATTTTAAGGCCAGCCCTCAACTGAACACGGATGCCGATTGTGGTTTTGCTCATTGCTATTTTTTCTATTCCATTTTATTCAAATAATAATACAGTATATAGAGAGCAGTGTTCAATTGATGACATGTTTAACGCTCAGTGTAGACATATTGGAGAAAATAACTACCAAAACAACAACGGTGGACCACTCTGCTGTTGCTGTGTTATAACAGTTGTAACATAGGCAGCAAAGTTTACATGAAGCAAGTAGTAGTTGTTACACGTGTCGCCAACTTGTGGCCTGGCATGGATATTCGTGATTTTTAATCGTCTTCGAAGCTTTGCGAACGGTTTGCCGACACCCGTTTGCCTAACACGGGCCCACTCGATGCTCACATTGTCTGGTGTAGTGTAACGCGTTGATGTGGTTGACGGTGCGCAGGCGGAGGACGCACACGCCGTCGCCAAGCGGCAGCTGGAGGCCGAGACCTTGATGCGCGTGGACTTGGAGAACCGCTCACAGTCGCTCAGCGAGGAGCTGGAGTTCAGGAAGAACATGTTCGAGGAGGTCAGGTCTCACACACACAAACCATGTCCTCGCAGAAAGCAACACTTGTTGCGTCAGGACAGTAGAAGGTGTGAAGAACATGACTGTTGCGCAAATGTGTGTGTTTATATGCGTGTTGATTTAGGAGGTTCGGGAGTCTCGGCGCAGACAAGAGCAGAGAATTGTGGAGGTGGACTCTGGTGTCAGACAGGACTACGAGTTCAAACTGTCCCAAGCTTTACAGGTATGCGTGTGTGTGTGTGTGTGTGAGGTGTTCCACTGTTGATGTCAATTTGTGCGTGTGCGCTCGTCTGTCAGGACCTGAGGAAGCAGCACGATGACCAGGTCACTCTCTACAAGGAGGAACTGGAGCAGACCTTCCAGGCCAAGGTGAGCGAGCGCCACATCTTCCTTCCTTTCCTTCCAGAATCAGAATTGTGTGTCCCCCAAATGCATCGTCACGCGTCTTTCTTTTTCTTCGTCTGGCCGCGTGTAGCTGGACAACGCCAAGGTGTCGTCGGCGATGAACGACAAGGCCGTGCGCACGGCCAGAGAGGAGCTGCAGGAGTCCCGAATGAGAATCGAGGGTCTGGCCTACCAGCTGAGCGCCCTGCAGAAACAAGTACCCGCGCGCCCCTTGGCGACTTCACCGCCCGGATCCGGCCCGGCGTCGTCATTAACCATATTTGCGTGTAGGCGGCCGCCGCCGAGGACCGCGTCCGCGAGCTGGAGGACATCCTGTCGTCGGACCGGGACAAGCACCGGCGCGCGATGGAGGCCAAGGACCGCGAGATGAACGACCTGCGCCAGCGCATGAACGCCCAGCTCTCCGAGTACCAGGAGCTCCTGGACGTCAAGCTCACGCTGGACATGGAGATCAACGCCTACAGGAAGCTCCTGGAGGGAGAGGAGCACAGGTGGGCTCGTTAGGCTTAATTAGGTCTTAAAAATATGCAAACGATTGATTTGAAAAAGAAATAACTCTTGATCTAAACATTTAACTTTTATTATCTTCCTCAAGTCAGAGCATATATAGATAGACAAACAAGCATTCACAAGAATGTGGGGGGGTGGGGGTCATAGTACCTGGAGAAAATTCACGCAAGCACGGCAATCTGATATTAAAGAAAAGGGGGGGGGGGGGGAGTAAAATATATTTTATAAATTATATTTGAGGATAAAATAAGTCATATTTGACCAAAATTCAAATTTTGGAGAAGTGTGCAGGGGCAAAGTCATGAATTTTGCTCAAATTCTCATTGAGGGGGGAAAACATAGTCTAATTTTCAAGAAAGATAGTCAAGATTTTTGAGATAAAAAGTCAAATATTTGAGGACGAAATGTGTACATTTGAAGAAATATTTACTTCACTGCCACCGTTTCTCAAGTTTGTGCTCGCAAGTCGGAGCAAAAAGAAATTTCCCAAAACTTACATCGGGTCACTCGTGTGTCAAGGCGCCACTGTACACACAAAGGGACGAATAATGCCGACGTTGACAAATGGGCGGGCGGGGCCTCTCCTTCCAGGCTCAAGTTGTCTCCCAGCCCGTCTTCGCGCGTCACCGTCTCCAGGGTGACGGGCTCGTCCTCGTCCCGCACCTCCAAGCGTAGGAGGGGGGACCTGGAGTCAGGTGACGCGCCGGGCGAGGAGCTGATGCTGGCGACTGAGGAGGACACGGCCAGCGGCGCCGTCTCCATCTCGCCCACCGACATGGACGGAAACTCGGTCACCCTGGCTAACGACACGGAGCAGGTGCGTGTGTGCGCCTTTGCTCGTCCGTTGGATTGTTTGTCGTGTTAAAATGTGCTGTGTGTGCGGTTCAGGACCAGCCTTTAGGAAACTGGAGGCTGAAGAGACAAGTGGACGACGCGGACGAGATCGTTTACAAGTTCTCGCCAAAGTTTGTTCTCAAAGCGGGACAGACAGTCACTGTAAGAGGACTTTGCTCATACGTTGTGGTGTTTATGGTTTAATCTTGGCTCATTCACTGCCAGCCTTCCCAGTTAACATTGATATTTGACTTCTAAAGCCGTCAATGACAGTGAATGTGTTAATGAGCTTTTATAACAATTTGAGGGTGGAGGGGGGACGTCAGTTACCGCACTAACACGTTATCGCGATCGTGCGTAGGTGTGGTCCGCAGACGCCGGCGTGGCCCACAGTCCGCCTTCTGATCTCCTGTGGAAAAGCCAGGCTTCCTGGGGCACAGGAAGTGATATGGTCACCAGCTTGGTCAACTCCGACGGCGAGGTAACGGCGTCCGCCCGTCGAGCGACGGCAAATTTAACGGTACGGCAGTTTGTCTCACGCCGTGTCTGTGTTGCATGCCGGCCAACAGGAAGTGGCCAGACGGAGCTTCAGTAAGAAGGTGGAAGTGCAAAACGGAGAGGAAGAGGAGGAAGAGGAGGAGGAGGAAGTGGTGCACAAGAGGGTGAGGTTTCATGAGTGTCCCTTTTGGAATGATTGTTTATTAGGAGGGCTGCAAAGGAGTGGATTGTTTCTGGTAAATTACACTGAAAGTTAAGATGGGACTTTTGGAAATGCATTAAAAAAATTGGAAAATATTAAATGAAGAGCCATTCAACATGCAAATAATAATCATTTTTAAAAAAAAGCATCTTCATCTTCTCTTGAGCTTCTCAAGCTGAGCCACTGCATTCTTTTTTCTCAATCCTTCTAGTCGATAGGCTCTTCATATTCAACTGCGCTTGTTTTAGTCAGGGTTATGCTAAGATATATTTTCTCCAACTCATTCGCCGCCGTGGACGTTTGTATTTGTCAACACGAACCCAACCGGCATATAGAATCAAGTACATTTTTCAACGTGTAGGTGTGAATCTGTACCACGATTCGTTGTATGCAATAAATTATAACGTTAAGATATTCCAAGTGTAAATTTTGTAACCAAACCCATTTTTACAGTAACTATAATATTTGAACAAGCTATTAGCATTGGCTTACTAAAGAACGAAAAGCACGAGACATTTTTTTCAGGCGAAAAGGAGTGTCGACTCTTTTGGTAGTTTTGATGCTTACGTTGTCAAAGAACACAATATTCTGGGGGTCTCGAAAGCTCGGTCAAAATGCTCTAAAATGGCTGCCAGTCAACAAGCCATCCGTCCATCCATTTTCTGTACCGCTTTAGCCTCACAAGTGTCGCGGGCGTGCTGGAGCCCATCCCAGCTGTCTTCGGGCGAGAGGCGGGGTACACCCCGAACTGGTTGCCTGCCAATCACAGAAGTTAAAATCCAACCTTCAATATCGTGATTTGCTGGTTTATTAATTCCCATAAATACGCTGGGGCGATAATGGCAAAACAAAAATCACTAGATTTTTTTTCATTGTTCGTTCACGATTGTCATGATTGTTTTTGTTTTTAAACTGCCCCTTTTAAAGCATCCGAACCGGGAGCAAGAGTACATCAACATTTTATTAAGAACTATCAATGAAAACGATGAACACTATTGAAACAATGTTTACTAAACGTTACAACAGATGTCGAAAACGATAAATTCACAGAATGAAGGAGGAAGCGTTTTATGGTGTAATAGGTGACGATATCATTCCGCAGTAAAACGTCTGAAGGAGCCATGCTCAGAAAGTTTGGTGTGCTTTTGGTGTATTTGTAACAAACGTCGCTGTGGTGTGTCCCGCCAGGCCAAAATGTCGTCCAGAGAGTGCGCCGTCATGTGAAGCCTCGGCGGGGAACCTTGGAGCCGCTCCGCCCGCATCCAGACAAACACCTCCTCATTTTTCTTAGCCGCCGCCGCCACACTTTGATAGCAACTGTGAGTTTTTTGTTTTTTTGCGTTGTTTTTGACAACGTGTTTGGTTTGTTGTTGGCCAATAACGTTCCCACTGCCAGCGTCACCACCGGACTCAGAAATAGATTTTTTTAAACCACCTTCTTGAAGGGCTACAATTGCGCTGCCGCCGTTGTCGACAAACCATCACAAAGGTTGATTTTTAAAGATTTCTTTCACTTTTTTTTTTTTTTTTAATAAAATCAACCTTTGAGTTTAGTGTGGAGCCTACTGACTGCCCACACCGTAAGATGGTCTCCTCGTTTTGTCAACATTTTAGAGCCACTTGAGGGCAAATTGATTTATTGCTCCTTTGAACAGTTCCAATATATTGAACACTACAAGGGGGGGGGGGTGCTCCTTTCATTAGTATGGGTGGAATATTTGAGTTCAGGTCGGGGATTTTAGAAATAGTCCAAATTGGAAAGTTTCCATGGGAATTAACTGGGAATTGAGGGTCATTTAACGGAAAGTTATCAGTCATGCATGAATTTAAACATTTAGTTTCATCATAAGTAAATATCCATGCAAAATGGAGAGCTCTCCTTGCCCACATGTGAAGGCATTCTTGTACCTTTCGCCATTTTTTTTTTTTTTTTTCCTCAGCGCTTCACTCGAGCGGCAGCATATCTGATGCTTGCTCACAACACAAAGCAAAAAAACAAAACTACCAAGCGACGGCTTGTAACTAGAGACAATACAACAAGTTGGGGCACTCGTATACTGCAGGAAATCTGGGTTGTCTTGGTCAAAATTATGATTCAAATCCTTTTTAAGAGCCAACCTTCAAGTTTCCCGTTAATTCCAATGGAAAATTTCCAATGTTGAAAATTTGCAGAATTTGGTCAGTTTATGAATTAATTGCCACAATTTCAAGAGTGTGAAAAGAGTGTTTCCGCTCGCGGGTCCGTAACTCGCAGCCTTTATTTCCTGCGCGGTTCCAGCAGACTCGATTTGAGCTTTTCATCCAAAGCGTTCAAAAGGTGTAATTTGCACCCTGATTTGTCATCTCACTTTGACTGCTCAAATGACGCCGAAGACAAAACTATACACAAATATTTAAACTGACCTTTTTTTATTTTTCTGGAAGAAAATGCACAGGTCACGTGATGCGTGTTGCTTTTAACACGCCTTTTGTGACATGGTGTTTGTGTGTGTCTGTGTTTTCATGCCATGTTTTACACTATAGATATTTTAGTTTTTTGGCAGTGTAATCAGTTTGTTTACATTCAATATGACTTTAATTTTGTCTTAAGGATCTCTGTGTGATTGAGTTTGGGTGTTTATGACCTCCGCTAGATTGTACTGCATTTGAAATTGTAATTGATTCTCCGCTGATGATTCCCATTGAGGCGTAAATGTGACCGTTCGATGATGGTTCGCCAGTCTGTTGGCCAGCGCTAACATTTGTACGTTTTGAGAAACGCACAAAAAAATGCATAATTAGTGTCATGATAGAATGTGATCAAGTATTGAACATAAGCACCCAAGTTTTAGTCAGTGCCTCAGAGACCCGTTTTGTTGTGTGTCGGGGGGGAGGTTTGGGGGGACTTGTCATTTTAACGCAACTTTTTGTACCCACAATAAATGTTTTACAATGACTCAATCTCGAGTGCTAGATGACTGACTCACATACGCGCGCGCACACCAACCAGTTGTCGTTAAAAACTTCAGATTTGTTTTGTGGTGAGCTTTGGGACAGGAATGTCATAGATGATGATTTATTATTTCAAATCCTGCTGCTGATGAGTAAAATTTTCAAATTAACTTGTTAAATGAGAGATTTCACTCTAGATTAAAAACGATCAATAAAAGCGATTCATGAGATATACCGTATATTCAATAAATAAAACTTTTTGTAATATAATTGAAATTGACCCTAGTTTTTCAATTGTTTAAAAAACAATACATATCCACTTACAATAATGCACTTTGTAATACTCAGTTGGCCTAATTTTCATATAGATTAATAAAGTATGATTAATGAGATTTGACGTAGATGAATCAGAATTCTGATTATATATGTATATTATAATTAATACACATTTGGATACTTCCAGTATTATAAAATTCAATAAATGTCCATTACAATGATTTCAGATTACACATTTTGATCTTGAAATAATACTGTAAAAGCTCGTCCAGTCGTAATTCTAGAGTGCATTTCACACTGTGACCAGAGGTGGCAGCAAATTAAGTGTGAAACCTGGTGAAGCAAAAAAAAAAAAAAAGGCCGCGAAGAAGAAGACTAAGCGTAGTAGGGGGGAAGTCGTGACAGACTTCCGGGTTGCTGCAGATTTCTTGTCGAGCGCATTTGGATTTGTGGCCGTTCAAACTTGCACTTGGAGGCAATATGCTGCTCGTTTTGTCCGAAGAACATAAAGAACACCTCGCCTTCCTCACCAAAGTGGACGCGGCAGGTAAAAAAAATTATTCATTCTCTTGTTAGACTGTGCCTGTCACGAGATCTGACTTGAGGACGATGACCGCTTTCATCACACTCACAATAAAAACAACAGAACAACAACAATGTACAAAACCTCCAAAAATAATAAGTTAGCCCTCGAGCCTTGGTGGATTTTTTTCCCTCCCATTCAACCTCATGCGGCCGTTTTTTGGTAGTCTGTAATTTGAATGATTTTATTTTCTAGTTTTGCTTTATTTTACGGAGCCGCAGAAACCAGGGGGGGGGGGAACAAACCGATTCGTGCGCACGAAAGAGTCGTTTGTTTCCCCCCGAGTCATGTCTGAGGCTGCGTACCTTTTAGTTGCTCTATTGCTCAGCATTCATTAATTGTTACACAGAGTAACACCTGGAAACATAAGATAAAAAGAATAACATTCAAACAAACAAGTACTGTTAAACAAATAACAGACCCCCCAAAAAACAAAAGCAAGCACAATGCACAAAACAGATAATCAGCATATCAAATGTTGCTGTTAGTCCGGACCTAAACATTTAAGAACTTCCCACCGTTCAATCATATGTAAACCTCACAAAAGTTTAAACATTTGTGTTAAGTTTTCAACTACCAGTTCTTGTCATTCGCATACATTATCCAGTTTTATCTTTTAACCATTCACATTCCAGAACAATATCTAAAAATGTTCTTTTTAATTGTATTTGCAGTAGTATTGCTAATTTTTAGTGTTTCTAAAATTAATCACAATTATAATAATAAATCACTTTTATGTGGCACTTTTCTGAACAAAATGTAAATCTCCACTTTTTTTTTTTAAATGCGTCATTATGGAGTGCAGTAAAGCCATTAAACGCCTCTTTCAGAAACTCAAAATATTACATGAAATTGCACTCGTGTCCAAAAATGTATAAATGATGTCATCTTGTAGAAAACACACAAAAAACAAAAATTTCCAAGTGTTAAGTCTTGAGTAAAACCATTTTACCCAAATTGTCTGTTTCAATCGTGTAAATAACAAGAATATTATGAGTTTCAGTTGGCCAAAAGTGGCCACAATAGAGCCAAAAGGTGCGAGTTGGTCTCAACGGTGTATTATTGATATATTTAACAAGTTGAAGTTGCAAATGACAAAATCAGACCAAAATTCCTCCCTTTGTGGTTCGACAAAAATGAAGCGAGCTGGACCCAGAAGGGCAGCAATGAAGCCCACAGGTTACCTGCAAAAACTCTTGATCAACGCTGTCATGGAAGACAAATCCCGACACAGTTTCTGTGCTTGTGTCGTCGTATTAGTGGTTGGAGAGTTTGGCCGCATCGCCCTGGAGTTCCTAAGGAGAGGAATCAGCCCCAAAGTCTACGACGGAGCTGCCAGTAAGCAAATTTCATCCTCTCTATTAAAGTGAAGGATGACAACGTTGTTCCACACAAAGCAATTATTATTATTTATTTTTTTTTTGCTTTGATTGGCGAGCGCAGCGAGAACGCAAGTGACTTGACAACGAGCCGCAGTTTAGCAGACGGAGAACGATTCTTCAAAAAAGAGGCTACAGGCTGTTTAATAAGTAAAGATAAGATCACCTTTACTTGTCCCTCAATGGGTAAATTTGCTGTGCCGCTTCCAGTTGGAGTTTACTGTCAAAGTAAATATAAAGTAAAGAGAATTACACGTTATGTATAAAAAAAAAAAAAACAGCTTTGGCTTATGAATGCCCCGGCTAGCTTAATGCTAACACAATGAATAACGCCTTAGATGGGCTAATGATTAGCACCGATAGTTGCGGCATGATACCCCTTTGAGCAATGGGTATTTGAACGCAAACGAAGCAATACATGTAGACAGACAATATCACTAGGCTTTATAAGAACAGGATTTTTAGGGCCGATCACCGGTCGGCGAGTTTAAAAAAAACAAAAAAAAAACGATAAATGATCACAAGATGGAGCAAAGTTCTATTTAAATGACTTGTTCATTTACTGTCTATACTTGTGTACTGTATACTGAGTATCTTCAAAAGTATTCTCTATTCAGGTCAGGTTTTCTAATCGGTCAGGTCAAACCAACATTACAACATGACTTAATGAATTAATGGGTGCTAACTTACTGTAATTCAATAACTTCACACACAGACCAAAACTTTAGAGCATGATTCGACAGAACGCCGGCATGTTTACATACAACCGTCAGTGCTAGCACTAACTTGCTACGTAACGTTTTGTTACCTGCTTGCGAGCCGTATGGTATTAAACAGTAAGTGAACATTCCTCAAGCAATCCTTGAATGAACGTCCTCTCCTGAGCACCGGTAACCACCGGCAAACGTTTTTCCTCATGTTGTTCTTATAATACAGGCGTCGTGATGTCGTCGCCATGGTAACGAGTGTATCCGGTCGCGTTTGAGTTGACAAGATAAAGCCCCGTGATCGTAAAAGACGGGATACGGTGGTATCGGAATGCAAGATTTTTTTGCAGTAGTCTGACATAGTGCAATCGTGGAAGAGCAGATTTGTCTTGTCGTCTGATTGTAGCGTTATGGTTGTTTGTCTCAGGCGTGTTGTCTGTCCCACACCGCTGACATGTTTTTGTTGTTTTTTTTATTAAATAACTTTATTGGCAGTCAGATATTCACAGTACTATGTCAAAAGACACGCGACAAGGCTAAAAAGAAACTAGCTTTTGGATTCAAATATACTGTACACGATGGCGACACGCAGTAAATTCCTTTTGCGAAGCCGATCAATGACGTCTTTGATCGGATAATTATGACATTAAAGCCGATCAGCAGAAATTGCTAATTATCGGTCGATACCGATCAAGCCGATCAGGTCGGTAAAGTCTAAATATCATAATACTTATAGGCGTGTAGCCTCTGTGAAAAACGTTAAATACTATTTCGCTACTTACTGAGTCATTTAAAATTGTGGTGACTCTTCTTCGTTTGTGTCTCCTGACTGTATTGTTCAGTACTGCCACCCGGTTGTCAAGGTGGGCACAGCAGAAGGAGCAACACAATAAATGGAAGCATGAAATCACAAACTGATTCATTCTGTTTAATTATCTTATTACACTACGTTTTTATAAAGTATAATATTATAGCGTGCTATTTGCCTCATTAAAAAACACATTACAAAAATCTTTTCACTAGTACTTTATTCTTTATTTTCGACCCAGAGGATCCATATCACACAGTAAAAAAAAAAAAAAACATTTTCAACAGGAAAGAAAGAGAGTAATAATAGCAACAAAAATAATAACAAAAACAACAATAATAATAAAGAGAAATCCAGTAATCGCTCTTTTATCCCAGGGTTAGGTTCCGGACCACCCTCGCAATAGGTGAAATCCACCAAGTGTGGAACACACCTTTTTCTTGATTATTTCCACATATTTGAAAGCTGTATGAACCTCCCCAGGCTCGTATTGATCTTCCCCACACTCTTCTGAACGTCCGCCATCCTCTTAAGGCCTTTTTTCACGCCGCGCTGTGCTTGCCGCTCAGTGTGAAAGGGCCGGCGGGGGCCCCGGTCCGGCGTGGCAAAATTTGGAAGCGCTGATGTCGACGCCTAAACAGGAACGTTTTCCCGCCGGAGGAGTAGACCGCACCTCGACAACCTCTTTTTTTTTGCAAAAGAAAGCTCCGTCCATCGCCGTGCCTCTTTATATATATATACGTCACGGTACGTATTTTCTCTGGTATCCCAAAGTTCGAGATGCAAAAAAAAAAAAAAAAAAGCACCCGGAAATCACTCACCAAGCCTTCCTAGCTATGGATTTGTTTTATTTTTCTTGGGCTGAAAAGATGAATTTCACTTGACTTGATTTCAAAGGGGAAAGGTGATTTGTCGCTGTGTGTTGCCAGGGAAGCTGTCGGTGCCCGTGGAAACGGTGCGGCACGGCGTGGAGGCTCTCATGTACCTCGTCACCCAGAGCTCCAAACACACGGTCGCCTCCACACTCTCACACAGCACCTGTCGCACGCCGCCTCCACATTCTCGCTTCGCTCGCCCGCGTTCACGGCCACTGCGCGCGCTTTGCTTTTCCAGGAATCGATGGGGATCGACTTTTGGGTTAAGCGGAACGGTGACCTGGATGCGAATGTTTCTTTTTTGTTGTTGCTTTTGTGACACGCAAAACTACCAAGCAACCAAAACAAGACTGGGAAAGGAGTTTTCATGACGAGCAAGAAATGTGCCACTGACTCAGTGCGTGGCTCTAGTCGAACGTCAGCGGCGTTCGCCGTTCAGTCCATCACCTGCGTTATTTTTTCTCGCCATTGGGACATGCTTTCTACGGCGACGCATCCTCTGGTTACACTGCACATGCTGTCTCGTTACCCAATCATTTGACGCCCTTTTTGTGCGTGTGTGCGTGTGTGTGTGTGTGTGTGTGTGTAGTTGTCCGAGGTGGACTTTGTGGACTCAGTGTTGTCTTTGGAATTTGGTGACGAGCTTAACCAGAGCCTCCTTCAGGTGAGGTTAGATTCTTTTTGACGTTATGGAGATTGTGTTGGGCCGTGACAAACACGATCACTAATTGATTATGTATTGGTAATGGATCGATTGTCTTTTTTGGCAGCTGTACCTGCAGCATCGCAGTGAGATCCGCGGCATCTTGAGTCTGGTGCCCTCCAGCATGCCCGCTTACCACAACCTGGAGTGGAGGCTGGATGTACAGGTGTGTGCATGCGTGTGTACGTACGTGTGTGTGCGCATGCACTGTGTGTCTGTGAGTTTACCTATCCGCGTGTGAGTGTTCATATTTGTGTGCGTGAGTGACGTACATTTGTGGTCATAGTACATGTATATATGTATACGTGTGTGCATGAACGTGTGCGTGGTGAGTTTTCCTGTGTGTACGTACGTGCACGAACGTGCGCGCTTAAAAGCGACGCCGATGTCGTCCTGCGTCCCCTTCGCAGTTGGCCAGTCGCTCCCTCCGCCGGCAGGCGGCGCCCACGTTGACCACCAGGCTGCACCTGACGCACGGGCACGGTTCCGGCACGGAGGTGCGCGGCCGGGTTCTCCGCGTGGACCTGGGCTCCCTCCTGCACCTCATCTCCATCCTGGAGGGGGCGCTCGGGGCCTTGAAGAGCACGCACGCGAGACGCATCCTACGAAACATCAAATAAAACCCGTGCGGATTTGTCGGGACCTTTGCTGCTATTTGGCAGAATAAGATTGAAATATGAAAAAGGTCAATATCGGCCGGGCCCGAATCAGGACACTCAAAGGCTGCTTGTTTTTGTACTTTTTTCATGTGCATGACAGAAAATGTGACTTCAAAGTTGCCTGTACACTTGTTAATAAATGTTTTATGATGGCCACAGTCCTGGAATAGATGACTTTATATCTATTACCGAAGGAAACTCTTTCTTCTGTTCTTGTTGGAAGTTGGTACCGCGTGGCTGTTTCCACTGCTAACAACAATCAAACGGGCGACTTAGCGTGTTAACATGTTTAAAAGGAAATAAGTGCGCTCAAGGTTCCCCATTGATTATTTGAAACATTCGGATTCATTTGACTCTGTAATCGGCCTTTCGCTAGCTATGAAATCAAGTTGTCAATTTAAAGATCCGAAGTGTCATTTTAGCGTGATTACATTAAATAAAGTTGAAGGATTTTTTTGTGTTGTGCTTTTTAGCAGGGGTCAGACTGGGTCCAAGGGTTTTTCTCAGGGGGGCCGGAATACACAGATCGAGTATTGAATTGAGATACGAGCTTGGTCACGGAAGGAATTCAACTCGCACGTCGAGGCATTCGCTAGCCAAAATTAGATAAATAATAAATAAGTCATTAAATCAGCAATTACGTGGCATGAAGTATTTCATTATGTTAATTATTTATTTGGCACCCCTGTCACAGAAGCAACAAATGAATGTAAAAGTGAAATAAATAAATGTGGAAACAATTCAATAAATATTAAAATGGAATATTTAAGTAATTAGATATTTAAATAAATAAAAACTGAACAAAATAATTATTGATATAAATAGATAAATATAGAAACAAAAGATATCGACATAAAAAACAAGTTAAGTATTTAAATAAAAAAATATTTAACTAATTAGAACTAAATGAAATGAATATTGAAACAAATACATGTTACAATGAACGAAGAAATATTGAAGTAATGAAATAGTTGACGACACATTTAATAATTGATCAATTTAATTTTGCTGCGTCTTGGGGTATTTGTGGTTTCTGTTCAGGCACCCTGTGGGACAGACGCTCGTGTAAGTCACATGACCCGCAAACCGCCTCAGAAACCGGAAGAGAGCCGCCGAGCCAACAAGGCCGCCGACGACCCGAGCGACCCAAGTCCTCCTCCGCAGTCCGCGCAGACAGCAGCGCTTCGTCTTCACGATGTGACCACCTCCGCCGACCTCTGACCCAGCCTCCAACCGGCCGCCGCCGTCCGCTCAGCAGCCGCTCTGTGCCGCCGGATCCCCCCGTGACTCGGCCCCGCCATGGCGCAGTGCGTGCAGTCCGTCCAGGAGTTCGTCCAGGACTCGTTCGTGCCGATGGTGGCCGTGCTGTGCAGCGACGAGGCGGAGAGGCTCACCCGCAAAAACAAGCTCAACTTCGCCGAGCTGCTCAGGCCTTTCTGCCGGCTCACTTCCGAAGGTACGAGAGAGCGAGAGACGCGCCCCGGGCCGGCTGACATGGCTCCGGTTTGTTAGCACCGCGGCTAGCTTGTGACAAAGCGGCGGCGGGGGTGGCGGCGGACACCTGCCGGGGCTTCGTCACACCTGCCCGGGCTTCGTCACACCCGAGCGGCGCCACTTTGACTGCAGATGTCGCCGGCGAGCTAACAGGCCCGCGCCTGAAGTGCCTTTAGGAAGTTGTCATTTTTAGACCGACCTACTTGCAAATGGGTTCCTTCGTCAAGTTACCGACTTCAACTTTTACCTGCCGAAATCCTCCATGCTCGAATAGTCCATCGGCTTATGTGTGCGCTCTTTTGTTGAGCTGACTTGAGCTTTAGACAGCAATGTTGTGTGGGCGACGTGGTTTAGTTCAGAGAACGCTCGCTCTCTCTCTCTCTCTCTCTCTCTCTCTCAATCAGGTTGCACGTAATTCTGACTTTTGCTCCTTTCCGTGGCGATGTCGCAAAAAGTCCACCGTACTTGTGCTGAGGCCGCACGCGTTTTGCAGAGATGCTTTGTACTGCAGGGTTTGTTGGACTTTTGAGGCCAATTTCTTACAAAAAACAGTCTTGGCGTTCCACAGTTTAAAAGTAGGGTGTCAACACAGGCTTAGGGTTTTATGTTACGTTTTCAAACCTGGTTAGGGTTTAAAATTAGGGTGACAAGTTACTTTTGTGTCGTGTTGTCAAAGTTAGGGGTTCATGTTAGGGTTTTAAATTAGGGTTTCAAGCCTGGGTTAGGGTTTGTAAGTAGGGTATCAAGTCAGGGTAAGGTTTTAAAACAAGGGTTAAGTTATTAAAGTAGGTTTCAAGACATGGTTAGGGTTTTAAATTAGGGTTTCAAACCTGCTTGGATTTAAAATTAGGGTGTCAGGTTAGTTTCATGTGTGTCGTGGTATCAAAGTAGGATTTTGAGCCACGTTAGGGTTTCAAAGTAGTGTTTTAAGACGTTCAAAGTTTCACGTTAGGGTTTTGATAGGGTCTCAATCCTGGGTTAGGGTTTCAAAGTAAGGTTTCAAACAAGGGTAAAGGTTTCAAAGTTGGGTATAAAGATGGTTAGGGTTTCATGATAGGGTTTTAAATTAGGGCTTCAAGTCCAAGGGTAACGGTTTCAAAGACAGGGTGTAAAAGTACAAATTTCAAGACTAGGTTAGGGTTTCAAAGTAGGGTGTCAAGTCAAGTTTAATGTTTCATACGTCTTATCATAGACATGATACAATCAGTGTTTCCCTCGGTGTACCCTGAGCTAATGCTAATGGTGTTTCCATTCAGGTCACCTGCGGGACCCCAACAACCAGCTTCAGGTGGTGAAGAACCTTCGTATCTGCGTCACCAAGTTGGTGCCGGGCGCCGCCCCGCAGTTGACCGGGGCCACCGGCCCGCCGCCCGCCGTCGCCCTCGGCCCCGGCCAGCGCCGCCGGCTCAACCGCGTGGTGCTGTCGTGCCAGCCGCAGGAAGGCGCCGTCTCCACCGCCGTCGCCGCGGGAGACTACGACCTCACCTTCAATGGTAAGTTTGGCTTCATTTTCACGCTAGTCGTTAGCCGTCATGTAGCTCCGCTTCTGTGCTTATCGTCATATTATTCCGTCTTTGTCTCGGTGGGATTAAAAACCAAAGAAAATGCGAGTGTGTGGGATTTCAATGACCGCGCGGAGAGGTAGGGATTCAAATTAGGGTTTCAAGACATGGGTAGGTTTAGAAGTGGAGTTTCCAGCCAGGCTCAGGGACAAAGGTTCGGGATTCAAATTAAAGGTTCAAACCAGGATTAGGGTTTTAAACACAAAGTAAGGTTTCAAATTGGGGTTTCAAGATGCATAGGCTTTTGAAATACAGAGATTTAAACAAAGGTTAGGGTTTCAAATTATGGTTTGAAGCCTTACTTGGAGATTAAAATTAGGGTTTTAAGACGGGGTAAGGGATTCAGATTGAGGGTTTTCAACAAATGTTAAGGTTTCAAATTAGGGTTTCAAATCAGGGATAGGTCTTCCAAGTAGGGTTTCAATCTAGTATTTGTGCTTCAAAGGAGGGTTTTAAGACTGTGTTAGGGTTCCAAGATAGGATTAGGGTTTTATATTAGTTTTTCTAAATTGGGGTTTCAAGCCTGGGTTTGGATTTGAAACAATGATTGGGGATTTTAAGCAGAGTTTTTAAGCAAGTTAGGGTTTGAATTTCAAATTAGGTTTTATGTATTAAATTAAGGTTTCAAGCCAGGGTTAGGCTCTTCAATTAGGGTTTCGAACAATGGTTGGGCTCCAAATTAGGGTTAGGGTTTTATAGTAGGGTTTGAAGCCAGTCTAGGGTTTGACGTGCGGGTTGCGCTTTGAGTGTTGCTATCGGGCAGGTTTCTTTTGGCCACTAACACCTTGGGGCTCTCTGCTTCCACCTGTCAGATGAAGCTCTTAAATCTAGCGCCCCCTGGTTCAGTTCGTGGCGAGACACGCTGACGGAGGTGTGCACCTCCAAGCTCTTCTCAGGTACCCCGTCGTGTGTGGTTTAGATGTAGACTTGCTCCTCTAGCTTCCTTTCCTGGTGGTCTTGGTGGTTCTGCTCTTCCTGCTCTCGTCACCTCCCTGTAGATAAGAACCTCGTGCTCTCATAGTTCACACACAGTACTTCACTCACGGGTCCATTAGGCGGTTTTTGTTTGGTTGGTGAGTAGACAACACATCACATCACAGATGTCAGGGGTCTTCCCAAACAACAACGATGGATCAACTTTTTTTTGCTTTGCTTTGAGTCACTCACTCTTCACGCTATGTAGTTGCCATTTAGACCTTCCAGATCACTCTCTGCCGAAATCATCTTCTCCTCTGATCAGCTCAAGATCTCTCAGGTTTCGTTCTTTCAAGATCTCGTCCGAGATTCTCGTGATTCTCTTCTATGCAAGAATTTTTCAGATTTTGTTTTCCCAAGGTCATCCTCCACCGAGATCCTCTTCTCCCAAGACCCTATTCCCCTAAAATCCTCCTTTTCTCCCAGATCTTGCTCTTTCAAAGATTCAGATATCATCTCTGAAGGCCCTCCAAGATCATCCTCCTCTGACATCTTTCTCTTCTCTCAAAACCCCTTCATCTAAGATCTTCTCCTAAGGTGGGTACTATTCCCTAAGCTTTCTTTCTCCCAAGACCCTCCTGTTCTCCCACATCTGTCTTTCAAAGATTCTGATAAGTTCTCTGAAGACCCTCCGAGATCCTCCCCTTCCCTCTAGGCCTGTCTTTCCAAGATCATAGTCTGTGATGATCCTTTTTCAAAAATCATGTCTTCCAAAGTACTTCTGTCAGATCTTACTCTTTCAAGATCTTGTCTCGCAAGATCGCCTTCTCGAGATCCTCTTCTTTTCACCACTCTTACAAATCTTGAGACCCTCCTCTTCTCCCGAGAGCGTCTTCTTTTATGATCCCAAATCTTCCACCATCCAGTTAAATCCAATTTGTTGAGAATCTCTTTCTCCCGAGATTCTAAGGTTCTTCCAGATCTTCCTACTCCAAAGATTATGGTAAGGCCATCTTTTAAGACCTTCCAAGAGCCTCTTCGTCCGAGATCCTCCTTTTCTCTCAAAGGCTGTTCTTCTAAGTTTATCCTCTCTTATGATCGGTTTCCAAAATCCTTCTTTAATCCCATTCACCTCAGATAGCTTTCTTTCGAGATCCTCCTCGTCTTAAAAGCCTGTTCTCCCAAGATCCTCGTCGGTCAAGATGATCATATTCCCTTCAGATCATCTCAGGATTTTCCAATATCCCATTTTATATTCTTCCAAGACTTTCTAGACCGTTTTAATCCAATGCTGTTAACGCAAGCTTTCCCAAGAACCTCTTGTGTCTTTTTTATTTCCGTTCATCTCCAAGTATCAAGATCCGCTTCTTCCAAGATCCTCCTCCAAAATCATACTTTAAGATCATCTTGTCTTATGATCCTGTTACAAGATTTTCCAAATTAGAAAAGTTCCCAAAAGCCACAGTAGCACGTCAGACCAGGTGTGAGGCGTTGGGGGACGTCACTGCTGTGTGGTCACTCTCGTTTGTTTCTGTCTGCCTAGCGACCACGCCCTGGTTTGAGGCTTACAGGGAGAGCTTCCTTCAGTCCATGCCGGCCTCCGACCACGAGTTCCTCAACCACTACCTGGCCTGTATCCTTGTCATCTGCGTTCGTTGTCACCAGAGCGTTCGTGACGGCTGAGTTCCTTGATTGGGCGTTCCCGCATCAGGCCTGCTGGCGGTGTCGTCGAGCGAGGCGGTCCCAGTGGAACAGTTCGTCAAACTGTCGCAGGAGCAGCACCGCATCCAGCACAGCGGAGACTACGCCACGCCCAAGTGGTTCATCCCCAACACGCTTAAGTACTACGTGCTGCTGCACGACGTCAGCCGAGGTGACGAGCAACGGTAATGCAACGATTAGACGTCCTGCCGTGGTAATAGTGCGTCGCAGTTGTTAGAAACCGTGGTGATTTAACTAAATATGACTTCACTCAGTCACAGAGAACCAAAATGCAAGCATTTTCAGTCTGTACTTGTCAGAAACGGTGACTATACCACAAAATATTAGTTCAGGGATTCAAAATCCACAGAAAACCCAAATCTTTAAGCGTTGTTCACATTCTAGCGTAAATGTTTGTAAAGAAAAATGCAGACCCTGCTATTTTTGTTCAACCGCTTTTGATGGACTCCATGCAGCGCAATTGTGGGAAGCTGTGCGTGACAGTGTTACTTTTTTTATTGACGGGCCAAGACCATCGGTAGTAGCTAATTTGTCGTTAGCCGTTGAAACGTTTGTGCCGCTGCGCTCGTCGCAGGGCCGAGGCGGCGTACGAGGACATGAAGCAGAGGTACGGCCCTCAGGGCTGCTATCTGCTGAAGATCAACTCCCGCACGCTCCCTGCCGAGCAGAACGAGCAGATTCCGGACCCGTGGAGTCAGTACCTGCACAGGAACCACCCGCAGATCAGCCAGGTCAGTCCTCCGCACGGCAAATCTTGACATCGGTGGTTCTCAACTGCTGGGTGGGTGAGTCCCGAGCTCCTCACTTTCAATTCTTCTCGACTTGCCTTCCTCTCATCAGTCCAGCGAGTGACTTAAGGCTCCCGCTTTGAGGGTGCGCTCGCTTGTCCTTTCGGCAGCTTCGTAAGGCCTTTAGCGTCCGTGTGTTCGCCGACTGAACGTGCTTGATGGGTGTGCAGGAGAGCCCACATTTTAAATGGAAATATCGCAGACGATCGGGTTAATTTCATTGTGACAGATCACGATTACAATTTGATCGATTGTGAAACGTTACCCCTAAAAGGTTTGTAATAGATGCCACAAGATGGCGCCACAACAATTTTGTTCTAGTAGACGAGGCTATGGCCTGACTAAATGAAGCTCTTCAATGTTGTTCCTTGGCCCCAAAATGGTGCCAAAGCAATATTTTAAAATTAGACATGGCTTTGACCTGAGCACAAGATTGAGTTTTTCAACGAATAACGGAGTTAATGTTTGTCAACTTGGGAGAATGGCATAAACTTTTCACGGAGCTGCTCGACGGGGTCAAAGTGTCACACGTCGCGCTAAAATTCTGAAGCGGTACAGCCGGGCAGCGACGCTTCGGACGTCATCGTTTCGGGCCCCTCCCCCAAATGAAGCGAGCCTCGCGGACACGCCCCCTTCATTACTCCACACACGCCTCGAAGACTCGGCGCAACCCGTAACATCGCTAGTATTCGCTAATGTGCGGGCAAACGCCGTATCGTATCGTCTTTGTCTGTTTGCAGGATCGAGATGATGATGATGACGATGACGACGACGATGATCCTGCCGTGAGCTCTAACACTGAAGAAAACGGCGTCATTGCAGCAGAGGATCATCGTTCAGCTGGCACTGGTCACGTTCTGTTTTTTGTGGCTGTTATTGAAAATGAAGTACAGATTTCCCCAAAAATGGATGGCTGGATTGATGGAAATGATTTGGAATGCCACTCATCTGTTGCAGCCCCCCCAAAAAAACACGTTGTGTGTTGTTGAAGTTCAGACTACAAGTTGTGACTTCGGTTCTCGCCTCAGGTGCGGAAGGGGGCCGTCCGGACGCGGTCTCGGACCCGGCCAAGAAGGGCGCCGGGGAGGCGGAGGGTCCGACGGAGGCCCGGGGGGCGTGTCTGACCCTCACCGACCACGACCGCATCCGGCAGTTCGTCCAGGAGTTCACCTTCAGAGGCCTGCTGCCTCACATCGAGAAGAACATCAGGCAGCTCAACGAGCAGGTGCTCGACACCGACGGCCGTCTCGGGACGCTCACATCTTCTAGGCCGTCTTCCAATCAGTCGCGCAATCCCTAATCACTAGACGGGGATTGCTACATAGTGGACAACATATCAAGTAAAAGGCCAAATCGAGTAACCCCCCCGCCAAAAAAAAAAAAAAAATGGTTCAAATGTGAGGAAAGACAGAGACATGCACCAATCCTCCTCGGTTATGAAGAAATGGGCTCGCGCAACAGACAACAGCGGCAGGTAACTGCGGCTTAATTGATGGTGTTATATTGCCACCTATTGACTAAAATTAGTATTGTGCGTGTTGTACAAGAAAACCCGAAGATGCGACACCAAGCACTCAAAACCTTGACAAAATAAAACACTTCACTAATGTGATCTCACTTAGCGGGCATCAGACACCCAAAAATTTATTTTAGAAAGCGTATGTATAGTTTGGTGTGGCCAAAAAGTATGAACTTTACGGGCAGAGGGAGCAGCGAGACGGGGCACGCCCGACTAGAAAATGAAAGATTGGCCCGTAATGCGAGACTGCGCGACGGCATGTTCACAAGCTCGACAAGAAAAGTCTCCAAGTTGCTTTGAGTGGGCGCTCGAGTCCAGGAAATGAAATGAGTGGCCGAGCAGGGGGATAAGTTTGCTCCGGAGACGAAATGGACTTTTTGCGCACGCGGCATCTTTCCCCCACTTCCTCTTTGGCGTCCTCCACTTCTGTCCGCTCTCACGTCTTCCTCCCGTCACTCCAAGGTGTCTTCCTGTCCATCCGCAGCTGGTGTCCAGAAAAGGTTTGAGCCGTTCTCTGTTCACGGCCACCAAGAAGTGGTTCGGAGGCGGCAAAGTGCCCGAGAAGAGCGTCAGTGAGCCCAAGAGCACCGGCGGCCTCCTGTAAGCTCGCCGCTCATCGCTTCAGCCGTGACCGTGTTCCGGCGCAGACTTGCGCTGTTTTGATTCGTGTCAGTTGATGTTTTTTGTTTTTGTTTTGTTTTCTCCGTAATGCCAGCTACTCCCCGGAAGCCCCGGAACTGCAGATCAGGAAGATGGCCGACTTGTGCTTCCTGGTGCAGCACTACGAGCTGGCCTACAGCTGCTACCACACGGCCAAGAAGGACTTCCTGTCGGACCAGGCCATGCTGTACGCCGCCGGCGCCCTGGTGAGCGCAACAACGGCGCCGAGCGAGCTGACGTGCGCTTTTTACACAAGCGTCACGACTGCGGCTAAAACGCAGCGCAGTCGCTGACCACAACGTAGCCGTCTGCTTGCTATATGTAACAATTTTATCCAAAAAGCAACCCGTGACTTTAAATCCCACTACAAAATGAACAAGGTGTAATCTTCTTCACATCGGTTGGCATCCGGCAAGAATGTTTTCCACCGAGTACCCGTCACGTGCCGATCATTGCCGAAGACGCGGTGCCCGTTTTATACGCTCAATCCTCGACCGTATCCGCACGTTGGAAACGTTCGAGCCGAGGTATGTGCTTCCGAATGACAAATATCTTGCGCAGGTCGCCTTGCCACGCCTGCGCAATGAGGAAAGAAACGGGAGCGAGCCGAAGGCGCTGCGCTCTTCAATACATTTTGCGTGCGTTTCAATCCATGGCTTATTCAGTTGTTGAACATTGAAAGTTTTCTTTACTTAAGGATCTTCTTTACATACTGCACATGTTTTGGCTAGAGGGACACTTGTTTTCACATTATCTGCAAAGAAAAATCTGTATTGCTATTATTTCTCCGGAAGTTGATGCGAGTTAATGCTGGTATAAAAAAAAAAAATAAAAAGCGGATTCGAAGCTTGTTTGGTATCAGGCGAAATAAATCCCAGAATAATCGCAGAAGAGGGAAAAAAAGTCAAAGTTGTTAGTTTTGAATGATCTCGTTGGCCTGAGGCAAGGGGGCAAATGGAGCCATTTTCTTGCTTGGCCAGCCCTCCTCCGCGTTACTGCGCTTACATGACAAGCTTTCTTCTTCATCTTCCCTCGAGGAAATGGCCGCAGTGTCCGCTTTCCTCCAGGCGGGAGCCGCACGACCGTACCCCGCGCACTACATGGACACGGCCATCCAGACCTACAGAGACGTCTGCAGGTAGCGACCGAGCACAAAACCTACTACGATATTACGCCGTCTCTGTTGGCGGCGGTTAAGGACCGAGAGTCGACCCAGAGTAGCGTAGTAGCCCCCACTCAAAAGTTATAATAACTTAAATATTGACTTCATAGTTCATAATAATAATAATAAGCAAAAGACTCATTTTACCACAATAGCCTTAAAGATAAATGACTTTTTCAAATGACATTTAGGAAGTGCGTTGATACACGTGTGATATGGTTTGGTTGAACATTTTGCTGTTCTAAACCTCTTTTGTTTTATTTGTCCGTTTTACGAAGTCCTCAGCTTGAAGCAAGCACGCGTTGCTCTTATTGTGCAAGCAAGAGCGTCGTCTCTTCATTTTGTCAAAGTGATGTTATACGACAGCCTCCCATTTCTTGAAAGAAGAAACTTTCGAAAGTATGATCCAATTAGTCGAAGTGTGTTTCAAATCGTGTGGCAGGTGCAAAACCATTTTTAAAAATGTCTTTTAGTGTCCATCAGCTTTTCACCTGTTGCAGGTGGTTCCGGAACGTATTTTTTTCCAGTAACGTTCTGGAGGACAATTTTCCAGGAATAGAGTTCGCAAATGGCGACGAGCGAATCGGCAAGGTTTCACAGTAGCGTCGCGTCTGTGATCTCTGTCCCGTCCTCCGACTCGGAGCGGAGGTTGTCCTCTTGCGATGATCTCTTCTGGCGTCTCCCTGACAGGAACACGGCGCTGGCCGAGCGCTGCGCTCTCCTCAGCGCCGAGATACTCAAGAGTCAGGGCAAATACTCGGAAGCTGCCACACTTCTCATCAAAATGACCAGCGAGGTGAGGACCGCTTCCGTTTGACGGTTGATCCATCGGCGTTGGTCTTCCTTTTACTTTTCCCGTCCAGGACTCGGACCTGCGCAGCGCTCTGCTGTTGGAGCAGGCGGCGCACTGCTTCATGAACATGCGCGCTCGCATGCTGCGCAAGTTTGCCTTCCACATGATCCTGGCGGGCCACCGCTTCAGCAAAGCGGGCCAGGTGAGACCTACAGACCTATCGTGTCTACCATTTGCGACTTATTCCCACCCGTGCTTCCTGGTGGCTTTGACTTGCTGTTTGCGGTGCAGAAGAGGCACGCGCTGCGCTGCTACTGCCAGGCCATGCAGGTGTACAAGGGCAGGTCGTGGTCCCTGGCCGAGGACCACATCAACTTCACCATCGGCCGGCAGTCCTTCACGCTGGGCGAGCCCGAGAAGGCCGTGCAGGCCTTCAAGCAGATCCTGACCAACGACAGTCGGCAGACGGCCACGCAGCAGGGCGCCTTCCTCAGGGAGTACCTCTACGTTTACAAGGTGACGTCGACACGCAAACGCGCCATTGATGCCGACGATGTTGTTGCTAAAGCTAGCTTTTTTGGCTATATGCCTTTAATGTGGCAGCAATGACTCGCATAAGGTCAATTGGACTCTCTCGTGGCAGAATAAGAAAGTTTACCGAGTAACCTCATCTCATATAGATTTGGTAAGTCAGCAAATTGCTTGAGGAGACAACATGACTGGAAAGACGGTGTTTAACACACAAGCCACAGTCAGAGTTTTATGAAATAAATTGACAAATACCAACCTTTGCCCGACGAATAACGAGTGTACATACTCCTATCTACAGGAACAAATGCAAGTGAAGAGCAACGTTCAGCTTGACTTATTTGCAATGACAGAACTGTCGTTAAAAAGACCACCGCAATGAATTCTGGGTACCCGCAAAGCTTTTTGCTGACATTGCCGGGACTGTCGGTGTGAGGAACGGTGCCGAGGGTTTACTGTATTCGAGGTTTCTGGGGTTCTTAAAATCCAAGAGCTATCAAACTTAATATCACACTTCCAGACCGCTGCTTATGGGGAGTAGAACTCTTTGCATTCAAATTGTTCAGGAATTGTTCAATGTTGAAAAATAAAAATACAATGCTGACTTGAGATACAAGTTGATGTTCTGTGACCACGATTGTAACTCAAACCACTTTGATCTCAAATCATCTTTCCCCATCAAAATGAATGGAAATGCCATTAATCCGTTTCAGCCTCACCCAAAACACAACAAAATAGTTAATAAGAAAACTAGCACTGTATAATTTGCTTCATACGAACAAAATGATGGACATTGTGCTGCTCTTTCTGGTATGCACACCATGGCCACATGGGGCATTATAACACAGACATACAGCACACAGGAGACACAACTCTTCAGCAGTAATACTAGTCGTTCTTCGCAGAGGATAAAGAGTATTGTTATATTATCTGTCTATGTGTTGTTCTGCCGTTTGTGTTCAAATATCTTGCTTAAAAACTTCTGACACCATTACAGCGGTGCTATCCGTTAGCACGTCTGTGGCGTCTTGCATTGTTTTTTCGCATTGAGCTGAGCGGACTTAAAGTAATGTGGTCGTTTTAAATGGGAAATGGACTGCACTTATATAGCTATTAAATACAAAATGTAATACCTCTTTGTATTGTGTTCAGTTTGACTGTAAACTTGAACCACTACAAATTGAACTGTAAACTTGAACCCCTACTGCTAGCACTACAAATTACAAAAATGCACAAATGTCAGCAAACTCCCGGCGTGACATTTCTGCAGCGGTAGGTTTAGAGGTGTCGGAGTGCCAGCGAAGGTGGAAACTACTACCGGAATTGGGCATAAAATGTAGAGGAAACTCCACCCTGTGGTGTTCTAGCCAATACCAATACGTAGCGACACCCCCGACTTGGAGGGGAACTGCTGCATAGTTTCAAAACGGCCTGTGTGGGTTGCACTCGAGCATAAATGGCAAACTGCGCGCGTGGTAGCCGCAGCGACGTCAGGGCGAGTATAAAGAAGCCTTAACCCAGGGAGGTCACTGAACATCGGAAATTTCAACTCTGAGCCATTTTCCTCATGGGAGGTGGCGGAATGTCAGATTTGAATGATTTATTTTTTATTATCGGTAGTAATGGAATTAGGTATGCTGACACTGGCACCTGCGGTGTCTTCCAGACGGTGATCAGCCGGAGTGGCTTGAGTCTGCCTCACCTGCCGCTGCCGTTTATCCACAGCGCCGCCACCAGGGTCTACTTCGGCCACGAGCGCCGCCTGGCCGAGGGTAACGTGCCGGCGCCCGCTCGCCGCCTCCGGCGGGAGCCGGCGGTCATGTTCTGACGGGCGGTGTGGCGTTCGCAGGTGAGAAGCAGGCCGCCACCCACGTGTCGCTGGACCAGGAGTACGACGCGGAGCAGGCGTCCGTGTGGCGCGAGCTGGAGGAGCAGCTGGTGGCCGCCGCCAACCGAGGGCCGGTCCCCGCTAACTTCCAGCCCAGCCAGTGCTACCTCAACAGCCAGACGGACAACCTGCGCCACCCGCTGGCCGTTGTGGAAGGTACAAACTGCCTCACGCTACGGCGGTACCTTGACTCACCAGTTTCATTGGTTACGTGACCATTCTCGTAAACCCAAAACTCAATCCTAGAAAATCCATAGCAATATTTCCCCTAGCAAATAATGTCAATCCAATGAATCTGTGCCAGGCACCCAAAAACACTAAAAAGAAAAATACGTTTTAGAGAGAATAACTACAGCTTGACATAAAAACATTGGGAACTAAATAATGACTAATGAAGTAGATAAATGGAAGGAGGGAGGGACGACAGAAAATGATTTGGTGTCGCTACTTGGCAGATTTTGTTTCTTGGGGGGGTGGTCTGGAACGTAACCGCGTGATGAACGGGGGATGAATGTCCCACCCTATAATGTAGTGGACTTGATAGCGCTGGGTGAAGTGGTGACCTTCTTCCCGGGTGCCGGTGTGTAGAGCCCATGCTGGTGGAGGTGATGTTCAGGAACCCTCTGAAGGTTCCTCTGGCTCTCTCCCGCCTCTCGCTGCTCTGGAAGTTGGCACGCGACGGCCACGCCGCCGCCGAGGACGACGCGGAGGAGCTCGTCGGCAAGCGGGACGCTTTGGAGCGGGAGGTCGGCATGCGCTTTTGTTCACACGACAGCTTGCAAAGGACAAGATGTTTGTTTGTTTTGTGTCTTTATTTTATTTGGGTGTGTGTGATTGTTTTTGTGTTTATTGGCATTTGTTTTTGTTGATTTGTTTGTGTGTTGGTGTTTGTTTTGTCCATTTGTTTGTGTTTTTGTTCATTTGTGTGTTGATTATGTTAGTGTTTTTTATTGTTTCGTTTTGCTTGCGTGCATGTTTGTTTTTGTTTTGTTAGCATTTGCGCTTGAATTTTTGGGATATATTTGTTTTTGTATTTGCACGTTTGTTTTGTGTGCTTTTGTTGGTGTGTTTGCTTGCATTTGTTTTTTGTTATATTTTGTTTAATTGTTTTAGTATTTGTTTTTGTGTGTGTGTGTGTCGTTTGTTTGGTTGTGTGCCTTCATAATAGTTTGTGTGTGTCTGCATGTGATTTTTGTTTGCCTTCGCAGACGACGCAGAGCGACGATCTGGTCACCGCTGAGACCATCCTGGACTTCCACTTGGCTCCAGAGGAAACCAAAATGGTGAGTTAGCAGCCTTAGCATCTTATGATCTAGAAAATGCATAACAATCATTGCTAACGTCTGGAGCGCAACTATTGTCATTAGCGTCTTGAACAACATAATCTCAGTCAGCGTCGTTGACATCTATTAGCGTCTTGAATGTTATCTCTGTTAACATTTTAAACGATGTCTGTTAGCATCTTGAATATAATCTCTGTTTGCGTTTTAAACCATCTCTGTTAGTGTCTTGAACATAATCTTTGGACTTTCAAACATGACAATCTTTGTTGGCGCTTTGAACAAAACATTTTTTGTATCTTCAACATAATCTTTGTCAGCATCTTGAACATAATCTCTGTTTTAGGGCTGTCGCAAACAATTATTTTGATAGTCGATTAGTCACCGATCATTCAGTCGATTAGTCAACTAATCAGAACATATATGTGTGTGTGTATATTAGACTTTACACCGATTTTATCGGGCTGATCGTATCGGCCGATATTTAGCATTTTATGCTGATCGGCTTTAATGTCATAAATCCCCGATATGATCAATGACGTCATTGATCGGCTCCGCAAGACATTGACTCCGCGTCGCCGCATGCACAGTATTTTTGAATCCAAAAGCTAGTTCATTTTTAGCCTTGTCATGTCTTTTGACGTAGTACTGTAAATATCTGATGACCAATGAAGTTATTTATAAAAAAAAAAAAAAAATGGCGGCGGTGTGGAACAGACAACGCATCTTAGACAGGCAACACGTAATGCCCGATCAGATTACAAGACCGATTTGCTCTTTCACGATTGCACTCTGTCAGACTACTGCAATAAAATCTTGTATTCCGATACCACCGCATCCCGTTTTTCCCCATTCTTTGACGTTGGAAAAATAACTACACCTCATGAAAATCGGCTGAACAATGAGCAAGTTATGATTCATTTTAAATGTAAATATTGTCATCTGTAATAGGAGTGTATGCCTATAAGAAGGGGTGAGTAGTGTGACGTGAGCTCCGGTCAGCTGGGGAAAGACGAGATTAGCGTGCGTTGTGGCGGCGAGAAGCTCGTATGTTTGCGATGTTGTGTTGCCGCAATTTCAGTAACACGACTGAGAGCGCATTGGCGACTCGCTTCCTCCTCGGCCACTTGCGAGGGCATGAAAAGACATTGACACGCTTCTCTCCTCCCTTCCAGCGGGGCGCTCTGATCTCAAAGCAGCGCTCGGCACATTGCTAGCCGGCCTGCTAGCGAGTATCGATCTTATATTTTTGTGGTGATAATGTTCTATCAAACACATACACTGTGTGCGAAGGCTAATTAAATGGTCATTGTTAGCCTTAAGGTGCTAACTTTTACAGCTTTATGCAGTTAGTTTACAGCCGTTGATGCTAGTATTAGCAGCCAACTAGCCAAATAGCAGCTAACAACCGGCCATAATGACGGTCCTTCTTCGTCAGAAATTGATTCAGCCACAACGTACCTTTTTAGATACTTGTGAATTTTATGGCAGCACGTTTTGCATCGCATCTTTGTTGAATAAGTCAAACTTTCAGCGCTCTATTGCAATGCTAACAGTTAGCCGTGGTTCTTCCGGGGAGATCGCTGGATGACCACTACTGCTGCGCATGTGCATCACAAGAAAGACTTGGATATCAACGACTGCGCATGTGCGTCAGGCCAGAAGGGGGCACACAAGCGAGCAAGCGGGAGGAATGGAGAGAAAAACAAAGCTTCAAAAAAAGAAACGACAACGTCGACGATTAAATACTATCCGTGGCAGCCCTACTCTGTTTGCATCTTCAGCATCATCTCTGAGTGTCTTGCATGTAATATTTGTTACTGTCTTGAGCATAACAATCTAACAACAATCGTTATCATCTTAAATATAACGTCTTGGGGTCTTGAACATTACAAACTCTGGTAGCATCTTAAATATAATCCTTTAACTTCTGGACCGTAATCTTTGTGACGTCTGAACTCAGGCTCGGCTCAGGCTGCTGCCGCACAAAACGGGCTGCCTGAGTATCACGGGCGTGGTCTACAACCTGGCCGCCGCATCCTCGCCAGACACGCCGGACGACGACGGTAATGTGAGCGCGCCTGACCGAGCGTGTGTCGTCCGCCAATCGCCTTGACGCTTGGCGCGCCCCTCCCTCTCGCAGGGATGCAGAAGGCCGAGACCGTGGTCGTCGACGGGAAACAGGACCTGAAGATCCGAGGACCGAGACTCAATCACACCAAAGAGGACAAAATGTTTGTGCGCTATGGACCCGACCGGCGCTTGGAGCCCATCATTACGCCGCCGATGCCCCTCATGGAGGTAATTCTTTTGCACATGTAGGCAAGCAATGGGCTCGTCACCAGCCAGTGTGACATATACACACTTTTGTGCGCATCAGGTGTTTTTCCTCCAGTTCCCCACGGCCCTGCTGTGCGGCGAGATCCGGAAGGCGTACGTGGAGTTCTGCAACGTGAGCGGCGTGTCCCTGTGCGGCCTGCGTGTGGCATCCACTCACCCCGACTTCTTCACGTTCGGCAGTCCCTCGGCCAGCACGCCGGTCACGCCGCTCAGCCCCGCCTCGGCCGAGAACTGTTCGGCCTACAAAACCCTGGCCTCGGCGCCCGGGTCCGGAGCGGCCTGTGAGACGCTGGTGTCTGCGGACGACTTCGGGCCCGTGTCTAACGTGGTGGACATCCCCGTTGGCGGCGCGCTGGAACCGGGACAGTCCACGCAGCTTCCCCTCTGGCTGCGAGGACCTGACCAGGAAGGAGTCCACGAGATCAACTTCCTGTTCTACTATGAGAGCCCTGAGAAAGGAACCAAGATCAGGTAGATAGATCAGGTGCACGTTTGTACACAGGAAGTCACTTGATGTTAAACATTCATTATCAGACTTTGTGCCTCTGGACTGTAGTGGTTCACCTCATCTCTCTCTGACCGCACTCGGATTATTCATTTCACATGGCACCCTTTTCCTCCGGTGTTCCCCATGGCTCTGTCCTGGGTCATTTTCTGTTTTTAATCTACCTCCTCTCTCGATCATACCAAACTAGACTAAAATGGCCACAACCCGACTAGAATTAGAGCAGATTAGATTGAATTTGACCAGACCAAATCGATCACATCATGGCCTTTCTCCCTTTTCCTGTGGGGTTCCCCAAGGCTCTATCCTTGGTTCACATTTGGAACAGTAGAAATCCTCTCTTCCCACATTAAAATCATCACTCAAAACGCAACACTTTTAGCTTGCTTAGTCATGATATTTGGCTGGTTGTTGTTTGTGTTATGATGCTGAGATCGCACTGTACTCTTCTTCCTCAGCCACCGGGTTGTTCGTCACTCCGTGTTCATCTGCGCCAGTCGCTCTCTCAGCATCCAGGCGTCGGCCTGCTTCAGCGCCGTACCCCCTCAGCGAGGACCCGACCGGGATGGCGGCGCGCTGGTCTTCGTCGACGTGGAGAACATTAACACGGCGAGTGTCCCGGCACGCTACGCTCAGGCCTCGGTCGCGCCACGATGCAGCCGCTAAAGTCCGCCTTTCGCCTCCCAGAGTGAAGCTGGCGTGCGCGAGTTCCACGTTGTCCAAGTGTCCAGCAGCAGTCAGCACTGGAGCCTCAACAAGTGCATCAATCCAGCCAAGGAGAAAGGTATATCTGTGTGAATTCCATTGAAATGCAGTGGCATGACCTTAAAAAGGCCGTTCATGCTCCAAAATCCTCCATTTTGCTGAATTCAAACAATTGTGCAAGGACGAGTGGGCCAAAATCTCTCCGCAGAGATGCTAAAGACTCCTTGGCAGTTCTAGAAAATGCTTATTGTCAGTTGTTGCTGCTGAGGAAGGCCCAAGCAGTTCTCAGGTTGAGGGGGCGGCAAGTACTTTTTCCCCACAGGGCCAGCTCACTTTGAATAGTTTAGTTTTTTTGTTCCTTAATAAATGGAATCACCATTTAAAATCAGCATTTTAAGTTCACTTGTTATATTCGTCTGTTATTTACATTTGTTTGATGAAATACGGGAACTTTAGCATGCATGTTCATATACGTTTCTCCTCGTCTTTTCAGCAGGCCTCACGCGATGTGTTCAAAAGGTCTTTCGGGTGCTGCGTTGACTTTCCGTTTGTGTTTGTGCCCTTCAGACTGTAAAGTGAGCAGCAGAGAACGAGCCAAGCTTTGTTTCAGAGCCACGCCGTGCAAACCTCCACAAGGTGCGCCACCGGCTCCGCCCCCGCCGCGTACTTAATTCGGCCATTGACCGCTGCTTCTGTTTCTGTTTGAAGCTACCTCGGACAACAAAGAGATGTTGACGTTCGCGGACGTCAACCTGGGCAATGAGCGGGTATGCTGAGCGGGCATCTTTTAGTGCACATACACTCAACCCGTTCAACCCGTTTATGGCTGGGCATGTTTTTCCAGACCGACCCACGATATGTAAAAAAAAAATATATATATATATATATATATATATATATATATATATATATATATATATATGCAGTAGAGAGAGACCATAATAAAAAAAACAAAAAATACGTTTTTAGTTTTACGCCTCCCAAATGCTTTAAACACAGTTAAACTCGCAAAAAAATAATAACGGACACCTGCGTGGCATCACTTCTAGCAATAAAAAGACTTTCTCGCACAGTTCTCCAAAGAAGAAGCTGTTTTCAGCCCGATTGAAGTTCACTGTAAAACTGACACATCAATCAGAAGAGAATGAAACATTGTGTATTTCAACTGCAAAATGTTCAACCGAACCACATTTCCTCGAACCAAAGTCCACTGGCTTAATGCTAACGTGATACGAAACGACGCTAGTAACACTTTTAACTATGACTGCACTTTGATACAGCTAATTTGCATTTAAAATGTATTGCACATTCAAGTTATTAAAGATTGAATCCCAATGTACTAAAAAGTTACAACTGAGCTGTACTTAGGCAGAGATTATTTTGTGTACCACTAGAGGGAGCCAGCGTACCACAATTTGAAGAATGACTGTTCTATTCTGCAGGATGCCGTGCAGATAATCTCTCGTGATTGGTCCGTTTTAGTCACATGCTGTGATGACGTACTCGGCGTTCCCCTTGCTTCCGCCTTGATGGATTTTGCAATATAATTAAACGCATCATCTAGGTCCATTTATTCGAGCAGGTGCTGTTTCACGGTCGCCGATGTTGTTGCTTTGTTCCTTTAAAGTAAAAACGGCTACCGGAATTGGCCATAAAAGTCAGAGGAAACTCCGCCCTGTGGTGTCCTAGCCAATACCAGCTGGAGAGAGAACTGCAGCACATTTTCAAAACGGCGCTCCGGTATAAAAGCAAACTGTGCGTGGGCAGAAGAAGCCTTTACGCAGCTCGAATTTAGTTGGGCATTTTTTGTGCCTCTTCTTCTTGCGCTTAATTACACTGCATGTCTTCCAGGTGAGCTCAGTGCTGCCCAGCATGTTGTGGCACAACATGGTACTACACTCAAGGCGCAGAAGTATCCCCAAAATGTTTTAACTGACACGGAATTGTTTGCAGGTTGGACTGTAATACTGCAAATACCATTTTTAAAAATAAATAAATAAAACTAATAATAAAAAACAAAAAAAATAATAATAAAAAACAAAAAAATAATAATAAAAAACAAAAAAATAATAATAATATTTAAAAATAAATAAATAAAAATGGCCGCTTAAAAAAATCTGAGCTATAGTGAGTGTCCAAATGATGAACCGCGATATAGCGGAGGAACGCTGGACACCATCATCATCATCATCATCCTCCTCCTCCCAGTGTTGTTCATGTGGTTGCAGATCGTCAGTTCTGCCACGCCGTGCGGCGACTTCTTCTTCCGATGCCGCCGGACGTCCGAGTCGCGGCGAGGCAACGCGGGGTCGTCGGGGTCGAGGACGCCGTCCTGCTCCAGGAACCTGAGCGAGGACACGAGGAAAGACCCGCTCCACATGGGAAACGGGTGCAACCAGCTGGACCTCAACATCATCGTCATCTGGAAGGTAAACTTACGCGTCTGTGTCCATGTCCGCGCGTTAAGTGTTTGTGTGTGCGTACGTGCGCTCGTTGCAATGGGCACTCGAGTGCGTGTGTTAATGAATTTTGTGTGTGCGCGCGTGTGCTTGTTAATTAGCACTTGTGAGTGTTAATGAGTGCGTTTGTGTTGGTTTTCATGTTGCGTGCGTGCGCGTGTAGGCGTATGTGGTGGAGGACAACAAGCAGCTGATCCTGGAGGGTCAACTCCACGTGGCGCTGCAGGCCATCGGCAAAGAAGCAACTTCCCTGACCCCCAAACAGGTAATGGAACTCTTTTGTGGTTCTCTCTGAAAACCAGAGCTTAACCTGCTTTACGTTCTGCTTTGACACTTCGCAAATCGGTCACGCTCGTGAGGTTGTGTTGTTGTTGTTGTGTTGTCAGGAAGCTCAGGAGATGGTTCTACTCAAGTTCAAGTCGGATCCGCCTCCTCCCGCCGCGCTGCCGTCCGCTCAACTGTCGCGACTCGTCAAGAGCAACCTGCACTACTCGGAGACGTACGCACACGACTTCACGCGCAACAGGTCAAACGCACGCACACACACGCACGCAGATCCTGTGAAAGAAATGAGGTTGTAAATGTTGTTTTTCTATGCGCAGCGTTTGTGTGGTTCCAGTTTGTTTAGTTTTGTCCAACTGCTTCTGGACTGACGTGGACGTCACCGTAGACCTCAGACACAAAACCGGCAGGTCAGCAAATCGGGTGTGGGCAACTTTGTGTATTTGTCTTTGTGCGCTCCAGCACAGATGCGCACACACACACACACACACGCACACTAATCTCCCTTCCCTGCGTCGTCTCCCGTCGAGCGCTCACATCTTTTTTTTTCTTCTTTTGCAGTTCCGAGTCGGGCGAATGCGCGTGTTGCTTCGCTTGGGTGGGCCAGAGTCGCTACACGCTCGCCCTTTGCCCTCGGGAGACGCGTCGTCTTCAGCTGCGAGCCTGCTTCCTCGCGCCCGGCGTCTACAACATCAACACGCACGCCGTAAGCGCCGCGCCCGCCCGGCGCAAGCGCGACGACGACGCGGCCCCGCCGGAGGTCGCGCAGCACGGCGCCGGACCGGCGCTCGTCGTCATCACCGACAGCAACCAATGACGAGACGACAACGCGCCACAGAAAGGAAGAAGATCGGCACGGAAGAGGAAGGAAAAGAGGAAGCCATGACTTCCCGGATGCTCGTCAGGAACTTCTTTGCTTTCAAGCAATGACAAACTGCAGTGTGCGCGTGGTGTGTGCGAGTAAGCAATTGTCTGAGTGCATGCGTGCCCGAGTGTGTGCGTGTGTACGTGAGGCGCCTTTTAGCGGGCAGCATGGATGTCCCCTTTCTGTTTGCGTCTCCGAAGTTGTAAAGTGAAGAAAAAGATTCTGCCGCTTTTTTTGACCGAGAAAACAAAACTGCGGCACGTCTTAAGTGTTTGACACTCCCGACCGGGGCCCGACCCTCGACCCCCGCGGGACCCCCGCAGTCGTACGACCGGCGCTCGTGTCCGAGCGCCCCGAACTCGCGAAGAAGAAGAAAGCGCTGACGGGAGCAGGTGATCGGAGTTTTGTTTTTAAAGTTCCCGACGGCAGCGGCGTGCCGCCGCCTCCCGCGTTTTTGGTGTACTATATTTATAACACATATCATGTACATAGGAAATAAACAACTAATTCTCCACTGAAAGTCTTTCTTTGCTTTCGGACACTTCATGCTTAGTTCTTCGTTTGAGGGCAAATTAAACAATGTGAAAGACAAAAAAATGGTCATGATAATTCTGTAATCCCTCATTATATCATGGTTCACTTATTACGGATTTTCTGCATCACAGATGTCTTTATTTTATTTTTTTAAATAGGTCAGTGTTGTAAAGTTACTCACCCGCACGTCTGCTTTATTGGCGATATGATTTTAATGTGGGAGCAGTGACTTGTGTAAGATCGTTGGCAAAGAAGGAAACCTCACCGAGTAATTTGGCAAAGCACTAAATTGCTTGAGCATACAAAGAACAGTTTTAGGAAAGAAATTCACAAATACCAACATACAATATAGCTAATACAGACCGAATATGGACAGGAACAAATGCAAGTAAAGAGCTTGATTTTCTACAACCCCAATTCCAATGAAGTTGGGATGTTGCGTTAAACAAATAAAAACACAATACAATGATTTGCAAATCATGTTCCACCTATATTGAATTGAATACACTCCAAAGGCAAGATATTTCATGTTCAAACTGATCAACTGGATTGTTTTAGCAAATAATCATGGACTTGGAATTTGATGGCTGCAACAGGTTCCAAAAAAGCTGGGACAGGGTCGTGTTTACCACTGTGTTACATCACCTTTTCTTTTAACAGCATTAAATAAACGTTTGGGAACTGAGGACACTCATTGTTGAAGCTTTGTAGGTGGAATTCTTTCCCATTCTCGCTCGATGTACAGCTTCAGCCGTTCAACAGTCCGGGGTCTCCGTTGTTGTATTTTACGCTTCGTAATGCGCCACACATTTTCAATGGGAGACTGGTCTGGACTGCAGGCAGGCCAGTCTAGTACCCGCACTCTTTTACTACAAAGCCACGCTGTTGTAACACGTGCACAATGTGGTTTGGGATTGTCTTGCTGAAATACGCAGGGGCGTCCGTGAAAAAGACATTGCTTGGATGGCAGCATTTGTTTCTCCAAAACCTGAATGTACCTTTCAGCATGAATGGTGCCTTCACAGATGTGTAAGTTACCCATGCCATTGGCACTAACGCAGCCCCATACCATCACACATGCCGGCTTTTGAACTTTGCGTCCATAACAGTCCGGATGGTTCTTTTCCTCTTTGGCCCGGAGGACACAACGTCCACAATTTCCAAAAACTATTTGAAATGTGGACTCGTCGGACCACAGAACACTTTTCCACTTGGCATGAGCCCATCTTAGATGAGTTCGGGCCCAGAGAACCCGGCAGTGTTTCGGGGTGTTGTTGATAAATGGCAGTGATTTCTCCAGATTCTCAAGTTGATCAGTTTGAACATGAAATATCTCGTCTTTGTCGTGTATTCAATTAAATATAGGTCGAACATGATTTGCAAATCATTGTATTCTGTTTTTATTTCTATTTAATCCAACGTCCCAACTTGATTGGCATTGGGGTTGTGCAACTCCACTGCAAAGCATTTTGGGAAGTATCAGTATCTCCCGGCTCACTTCCCTTAATGCTTTTCGCTGACCGCATCGCCAGGCCCGTCGGTGTGAGGCGCAGTGCCAATATTGCCTGTTTACGCCACGTCCTCATTGGCACACCCGCCATTTATTTGCCTGTGCTCGAGAAGCGTTTGTACAGGGTGACTTCGGGTGGACAAATAAAATACTCAAGTATCAGATATTGGCATCGAATTGCATATATGAAACTTGAAAATTCATATAATACAATAAATAGTTGGTAACTGCAGAGTTGATGGACTGCAACGTATTCCCTGCAATAAATGGTTGACTGTACTTGAACTTAAGCATTTAATGCAATTGCCACTGTTTTGTCCAAATCTGTCGTTCGTCTGTCCATGCCGGTGACGTCACAATGAAGTGCCCTTCCACGAGAAGGGCACTTCTCACTTTTATTTCAGAAATGACGCGCAGACGTCCGTCAAGCCGCCAGGCTACAGCAAGCGGGAAGGGACAAATGCGCGAGATGCGACGTATGCAACTTTATTCGAGTAATACAGCTTTTTTTCTTCAAAGAAGACTTCTAAAATATACTTTCAAAACAATCATTCCAAAAATAAAAAGGTTTTTCTTGAAAAAAAATACTATTTGCTATTATACTATTTTTCTTTCTTGAAAAATACATCCCTGCAAAATACTTTTTTCGAAGTCATTCTTAAATAAGCATATCTATTTTTTAGAAGCACAACGTTTTGTTCCTCCCAAAAATAACGAACAAATCAAAAGACAAAGAGTCCATTTCTCCTTTCCTAATGCTCAGGTGAGGTGAAGGAGCGCTAACGAAGTGATCGGTTGAAACCCCGCCCACCACTAATTGGGACGCAGGTGTCAGGCGCTCGTCCTCCTCTGCGATTGGTTGTCGGCGCTCCTCAGCCTGGTTAAAGTGTGCGCGCGCTCGACTTCTTCTTCTGTCCTTCCTGTCGCCAGGTGTGACGTGTTCTATTTTCGCATCGGCTTTTCTTTTTTTCCCCGTCGTGATGGCGACTCACCTGTTGGCCGTTCTGCTGTGCTGCGCCGCGGCTCTTCCGGGCCTCCCGGCGCCGCCTTCGCCGGAGGTCACGTGCGGCGAGGACGGCGCCGAGGCGGCGGCCGGCCTCGCCGTCCGACACATCAACGAGCATCACCGGCACGGATTCAAGTTCCGGCTGCACGAGATCCAGAGCAGCAATTATCAACAGGTCGGCACTTAACACGCTGACCGATTGTTTGGCTTCTTCAAAAGGGCAAAAATGCTCAATTGTTGGCGAACGCTGTTCTTTTCTCACGTGAGGCTGTTTAACGCCAGTGGAGTTGCTAGCACGGCGCCGCCGCGTCCGTGGCCTGCTAGTTTGTTTCAGTAACCTCTTTCCGTCTCCTTCAGTTCCCGGGAGGTTGCCACATCGACGTGAACGTGAAGCTGGCGCAGACCAAATGTCACTTCACTGACCCCAAACCGCTCGACCGATGCCAGCTCTGGCGACGGAACGAACGGGTAAATATTCCGGCGCTCGCTCCTGAAAGATGTCGGCCACGTACCAAACTCCATGTGTTGTCGTTGTGCGTTTAGGGCGCCGTGGCCACCTGCAGCGTCGAGTTTTGGGTCATGTGGGGTGCGGCCAAAATCACCAGACACGAATGCATCACCAGACCAGGTCACAACCCAAAAATGCTCTGTAATTGTCAATGTTTTGCTTTTGGGTTTTGGACCGATGTCATTGGTTCTGAGACTCCATTTGTGAACTGAAGTGCGAGTTGCCCGTTAAAAGAAGCTAAAGTTATGGTTGACTTGTTTTTGGAGGTGTAATTAAAAAAAAAAAAAAAAGGAAATCATTCACGTTCCAATTCGTATTTGGCACCGGGCTACTTCCTGGTGGCAGAAAAGTGATTGCTTGGCTTCTGCTGACTTGAACTGAAAACTGATTTTGAACTTGTTTGGGCAGAAATCCCCAAAAAGGTTTCAGTCCCCCAAAATCCCGCCAGATCCAGCGCTTGTACTGAGAAGATGGCAAGAGTGGCACAGGTTCAGGTCAGCGGGAGTCTCGTTACACAATTGAAAACGGGATGTTTTCAGTGGTACAGACTTTGTCATCTCGCACTTTGCTTTGGCAAACTGCATGGGTCATGTTTAGCTGTTAGCTTCGACCCTTTCCGACAGTAACTCCTTTAGGTCACCAAACGACACTTGCGACTGGTTTTCACGTTCACATTCTGAAGACTCGGAGCAATTTCTGTTTAGTCCTCTTACTATGAATTCTGCAAATCTGGCTCAACTTTTTGTTTTGACTTTGTTCTTCCAAGATGTCGCGTCACAAACTGATGTTCTGATCGTTTGGTTTTTTTTTTTAAGCCCTGCATGTGAAATGCGATCAAGATGGCGTCTCCACGTGCGCGTTTGTGCTCACCTGTTTGCAGAACACACCAACGAGGAGCTGATGACGATTTGTCCTTCCTGCCCCAAGTTGTTACCTCTCAACGACCCGACGGGCGTGAGCGCGGTAGACGCGGCGGTGACCGCGTTCAACCGAGACGGCCAACACCAGAATTACTTCACCCTGATGGAAGTGGCTCAGCTGACCGAAGAGGTGACGGCGGCTTTCCATCTTTGTCCTCTTCCCGGCTGCGTTACGTGCCCGATGTCCTTTTGAAACTCCTCCTTGTCCTTCTGTGGCAGTACGTCGCGAGCGTGGGCACGATCACCTGGCTCAAGTTCGCCCTTGTGGAGACCACGTGCCCCAGAGAGGCCACTAGCAGTTTGGCGGCCTGCACGACTCGCTGCCCGGACAGAGCTGTGAGTTCAAACCGCTTTGACCGCTTCGTGCGGTTCTCGACACGGTCAGCGCTGCGATGAGTTCTGTTTTCCTTTTCAGAATCACGTCTTTTGCCAAACTTCCTATTACAACGTCCACAGACAAGTGGGAGAACTTTCCTGTGAAACGTATCCACCCAAAGTAAGTCCACAGCAAAAGCGCCCTCGGTGGCTCCGTCCCCACGGCGCACCTCATTGTCCCTCTCTGGTCTCCTCAGAATTCCGCCGCCCTCCCGGCTGGCGAGCCGCAGCCCGTGTGCCGGCCGCTGTTCCACAAAAGCGCGGAAGCTTGCGTTTGCCAGGCACGGCTGAAAAAGCCCGACGCGGCCGTCCACCACATTTGTCCCTTCCCGCTCAAGTGATGTCGGCGTATTTGTGGAGTCCGCAATAAAAACCATTGAAAGTTCTTCGCTGTGGCTCGTCTGTGCGCACGTCATGCAACAATGCTGACTTTCAATCACAACTGTTGCTTCATGTTGGCTTTCATGCTCACTTTCTTAAGCACTTAAATTTTGAAATTTTTCAAAATCCAGTTTTCCCCTTTCAAATTGACTGCTAGCTAAAGAAACTGGGGAAAACCGTTAACTGACAAACGCCATGTTCGAACATAAGGGTCTCCACAGTGCACTTGGCACCAGGACACCCAAGGTCTCAGTTCAACGATCAACTTCGTGGTCGAGTCATCGGACTTGCGGCCGCATGTCTTGGACACTCTGAAGAGAAGGGCGGAGCTGTGTGTTTGCTCCGATGGTGGGGGAAGATGCCGGTCTGACGTGGCAGGCCGAAACATATTGTAAGCGTCTGGTGGTATCCAGAGATTCAACTCCAACATCTGGCAGAACTTCACCCACGTCCTGGGGGAAGCAGGGGACATTGAGTCCGAGTGGACAATGTTCCACGCCTCCATTGCCGAGGCGACCGACTAGAGCTGTGGCGGCAATCCCCAAACCTGATGGTGGACACCAGCGCTGAGGTATGCTGTCAAGCTGAAGGAGTCTTATTGGACCTTTTTGGCCTGAGGGAAGTCCTTGCTGAAGCTGCTGCCCTCGGATAAGTGGAAGAAAATGGATGGATGGATGAATTACTCATTCTTTGAAATTGATACTTCATTTCCTTAAGTATATCTTTAAAATGTTATTTTAAAACAAAAAATTCAAATGACATCCTTAAATGGACTTATTCGTTGGGTGTGGGGCCACTCACTGATTGCGACAAATTTATAGCAGCAAATTTCTTGTCCCCTCACTTACACCCTGGTCCTCCAGATATTTAGAATTTCCATAGCCACTCCCCCAACACTTCAGTTTTACAGTGATACAGATCTTCATTTCTGCTTGACCAAACAGTGCTCCAGTTCTGTCAGGTTGGATGGTGAATGTTGTTGGACAGCCATTTTCAGGTCTCTCCAGAGATGCTCAATTGGGTTTAAGTCAGAGCTCTGGCTGGGTTGTGCTGAAGCCCCTCCTTCGGTATATTAGCTGTGTGCTTAGGGTCATTGTCTTTTTTGAAGGTGGAACCTTTGGCCCAGCCTGAGGTCCTGAGCACACTGGGGAAGGTGTTTGTCCAGGATATCCCTGTACTTTGCCGCATTCATCTTGCACTGAGAAGAGGCTTCTGTCGGGCCACTCTGCCATAAAGCCCCGACTGGTGGAGGGCTGCAGTGATGGTTGACTTTCTAGAACTTTCTCCCATCTCCCGACTGAATCTCTGTTGCTGAGCCAGTGATCTTTGGGTTGTTCTTGACCTCTCTCACCAAGGCTCTTCTACCCCGATCGCTCAGTTTGACCAGCTCTAGGAAGGGTTCTGGTCATCCCAAACGTCTTCCATTTCAGGATTATGGAGGCCACTGTGCTCTTAGGAACCATAAGTGCAGCAGCAATGTTTTTGTAACCTTGGCCAGATCTGTGCCTTACCACAATTCTGTCTCTGAGCTCTTCAGGCAGTTCCTTTGACCTCATGATTCTCATTTGCTCTGTCACATACTGTGAGCTGTAAGGTCATATGTAGACAGGGGTGTGGCTTTCCTAATCAAGTCCAATCAGTATAACACCACACAGCTGGACTCCATGGTCTTGAACCATCTCAAGGATTATCAGAAGAAATGGACAGCACTAGTTTAATGAGTGTCAGAGCAAAGGGTCTGACTACTTAAGGCTGTGATATTTCAGTTATTTAATAACTCTCCAAAAATTTCAATTACATTGTCAATATAGGATGCCATGTGTACATTGAGGAAAAAAATATGAACTTAATTTTAGCAAATGGCTGCAATATAACAGTGAAGTATTTTAGGTGTTCTGAATACTTTCCATACCTACTGTGTAGTACTTAACAGTATCAATTTCCAAGAATGACAAATTAACTATTTTCTAGTTTCTTTAGCTAGTGGTCAATTCGAAAGGGGAAAAATGATTTAAAAATTTATGGCCTTAAGAAATTTCACCCAGAATGGGAATCAAATTTGGACCGAGTTTTTAAGACTTGAGCATGAAAGCCAACATGAAGCAACAGTTGATTGAAAGTCAGCATTGTTGCATGACGTGCACGCAGACGAGCCACAGCGAAGAACTTTCAATGGTTTTTATTGCAGACTCGACAAATACGCCGACATCACTTGAGCGGGAAGGGACAAATGTGGTGGACGGCCGCGTCGGGCTTTTTCAGCCGTGCCTGGCAAACGCAAGCTTCCGCGCTTTTGTGGAACAGCGGCCGGCACACGGGCTCCGGCTCGCCGGCCGGGAGGGCGGCGGAATTCTGAGGAGACCCGAGAGGGACAATGAGGTGCGCCGTGGGGACGGAGCCACCGAGGGCGCTTTTGCTGTGGACTTACTTTGGGTGGATACGTTTCACAGGAAAGTTCTCCCACTTGTCTGTGGACGTTGTAATAGGCAGTTTGGCAAAAGACGTGATTCTGAAAAGCAAGCAAAACAGAACATCGCAGCGCTAACCGTGTCGTGAACCGCACGAAGCGGTCAAAGCGGTTTGAACTCACAGCTCGGTCCGGGCAGCGAGGCGTGCAGGCCGCCAAACTGCTAGTGGCCTCTCTGGGGCACGTGGTCTCCACCAGGGCGAACTTGAGCCAAATGATCGTGCCCACGCTCGCGACGTACTGCCACAGAAGGACAAGGAGGCGTTTCAAAGGACATCGGGCACGTAACGCAGCCGGGAAGAGGACAAAGATGGAAAGCCGCCGTCACCTCTTCGGTCAGCTGAGCCACTTCCATCAGGGTGAAGTAATTCTGGCGTTGGCCGTCTCGGTTGAACGCGGTCACCGCCGCGTCTACCGCGCTCACGCCCGTCGGGTCGTTGAGAGCCAACAACTTGGGGCAGGAAGGACAAATCGTCATCAGCTCCTCGTTGGTGTGTTCTGCAAACAGGTGAGCACAAACGCGCACGTGGAGACGCCATCTTGATCGCATTTCACATGCAGGGCACTTTTCTGCCACCAGGAAGTAGCCCGGCACCAAATACGAATTTAAACATGAATGATTTCTTTTTTTTAATTACACCTCCAAAAACAAGTCAACCATAACTTTAGCTTCTTTTAACGGGAAACTCGCACTTCAGTTCACAAATGGAGTCTCAGAACCAATGACATCGGTCCAAAACATTGACAAGGAGCATTTTTGGGTTGTGACCTGGTCTGGTGGTGCATTCGTGTCTGGTGATTTTGGCCACGCCCCACATGACCCAAAACTCGACACTGCAGGTGGCCACGGCACCCTAAACGCACAACGACAACACACGGAGTTTGGCACGTGGCCGACGTGAGCGGCCGCAGTCTTTCAGGAGAGAGCGCCGAAAGATTTACCCGTTCGTTCCGTCGCCACAGCTGGCATCGGTCGAGCGGTTTGGGGTCGGTGATGTGACATTTGGTCTGCGCCAGCTTCACGTTCACGTCGATGTGGCAACCTCCCGGGAACTGAAGGAGACGGAAAGATGTTACGTAAACAAACTAGCGGGCCACAGACGCGCCGTGCTAGCAACTCCGCCGGCGTAAAACAGCCTCAAGTGAGAAAAGAACAACGTTCGACAACAATTGAGCATTTTCCCCCCTTTTGAAGAAGCCAAACAATCGGTCAGCGTGTTAAGTGCCGACCTGTTGATAATTGCTGCTCTGGATCTCGTGCAGGCGGAACTTGAATCCGTGCCGGTGATGCTCGTTGACGTGTCGGACGGCGAGGCCGGCCGCCGCCTCGGCGCCGTCCTCGCCGCACGTGACCTCCGGCGAAGGCGGCGCCGGGAGGCCCGGAAGAGCCGCGGCGCAGCACAGCAGAACGGCCAACAGGTGAGTCGCCATCACGACGGGGAAAAAGAAAAGCCGAGACGATGCGAAAATAGCACACGTCACACCTGGCGACAGGAAGGACAGAAGAAGAAGATGAGCGCGCGCACACTTTAACCAGGCTGAGGAGCGCCGACAACCAATCGCAGAGGAGGACGAGCGCCTGACACCTGCGTCCCAATTAGTGGTGGGCGGGGTTTCAACCGATCACTTCGTTAGCGCTCCTTCACCTCACCTGAGCATTAGGAAAGGAGAAATAAAAAAAATTTAAATATAAAAAAATATATACTTTTGAGAAAAGAAGTTAGATTAAAAAAGGATTATTTTCATATTTCCCTTTATTTCAAAAAATGTTTCTTTCAGGAATCTAATTTTCACCCCAAAAAAATTGTCATTTTTAAGAAAAATTTTAAAAAATGCAGAATTTTACTCGATTAAAGCTGTGTACTTTGTACTCTTTCTAAAAGCAAAGTAACATTGGCCTCATTGACGAACGCTGTGCACGCACAGATTTGCGCTTCAGAAGACTTCCTGTCGTTCAAGTATCAACTCAAACGTTTTCCTCAAGTGTACAAGTCATCGTTTCAAAACTACTCAACTACTAAATATCAAAGTAAAAATAATGCTGGGTGTGCTTTTGAAACTGGGATTGAAGCGGCTTTATACGTTGTAATTAGTTTTTTTATTTGACCTGATTTATATATATATATATATATCATTGTAACGATAAGCAGTTAAGAGAATGGATGGATGGATAAATAGTCATTGTAAAAAAAAAAAAAATGTTTTTTAAATTATCTGTATTTTCTTTGTAATTGCTGCGTGCTGCTTTACCCTGTACTGCTGTCCCAGTTTCTTCTCTGGGGATCTATAAAAGAGGATCTATTTTTTTAACATTTGGGGCTATATGCTATAGTACAGAGTTGTTTTTTTTTTTTTAACATTGTTAAATAGCGTATCAATGTGAATAATTTCAAGCAATTTTCCAGAATGTCCCTTTACAAAATGAACTGAAAATAAATGAACTATAGCAGCGTGTGAGATGAATTTCCCCTTGAGAGATGAAAATAAGCGTTCATCCATCCATCTTCCGAGCCGCTTCTCCTCACGCGGGTCGCGGGCGTGCTGGAGCCTATCCCAGTTCACTCCGGGCGAGAGGCGGGGTCCACCCTCGACTGGTCGCCAGCCAATCGCGGGGCACATAGAAACTACCATATGCGGTCACATTCGCACCTACGGGCAATTTAAGAGTCTTCATGCATGTTTTTGGGATGCGGGAGGAAAGCGGCAGTCATTGAATTTCACTTAAGAAAACATTTTTGAAAAGAAAAAAACTAAGGAAAAAGTAGTATTTATGTATTTATTGTTTCTCAAGAAAAAAACATTTCAAAATGATTAAAGAAGAGCCTTTTTTTCAAGATTGATAAAACATCAAGAAAGAAACTGTATCTTTTGGGGAAGCTAGATTTTTCTCAAGAGAGTCCATTTATTCTTGTTAGAAAAAAGATCTGGATTTTCTCAGGGAAAGAAGACGTCAAAAAAAATGTTCCCAAGAAAAAAAAATGCTTTTATTTTTAGAAGAAAATGTATATTGTAAACATTTTTGTATTAAATTAAGGCAAAAAAAAAAAAAAAAAACGTATTTTGGAAAAAAAAATCATTTAATATTTTTGAAAAAACAAGAAAATCCAGAAAAAAAATCTCACTTTTTCAAAAAAAAAAGAAATAAATGAAAAAAATCAAAATGAAAAAATACAGCCATATCGGCAGCAATATTGTTTCATGTTGATGCGCGAGAGAGAAGGTTTCCCTTCATATATACGCCGATAGAGTTTCTGCCCCCGAACGCCACATCTCTAATTCAAGGTGTCATTGGTGCCTCGCTCGCTCCACGACGGAGGGCCTCGTCTCGCCGGTGGACGACGACAACGAAGGATTTACCACATTGTAGTTACCACATTGCCTCACGTTTGTCTAATATCCAGCAAGCATTAAAGGACACGAAAAGTGAGAGCGTCAATTCGAGCTGGAAGAAATGATGGCCGAACGTGGCGCACGAAGTTCATCACTCAGCGGCGAGGCCGGCTCGCGTCATAAGGGATGAAGGATTTGTCGACACGACGGGAGAAGACGTCAGCGCCCTCATCGTTTGCCGCTCGGACCCGCCGACAGATGAAGACCTGCTTGAGATGACCAAGTCTGCAAGTGAGGAAGAAAACTCCCAAAAAATAAATCCTACTTTGCGGTTTTTCACCTTTCGCGGGGGGTTCTGGTCCCCATTAGCCGCGAAAAACGAAAAAAGTTCAGTCAAACGATCAGTCAGACTGCAACAAGAAACGTGAACTACCAACATGTTCCGCATGTATACATTTATTTTCCAACACGTTTGTGCGTTAAAAGTGCCAGGAGGTCAGGAGGTCGGGAGGTCAAGGGGTCGGCGGGGAGGTCAGGCGGCGCTTCACTCGCTCCGGCTGCGTCCGATCTCCCGGTATTGCGAGCGGTACAAGCAGTAATGCTGAACGATGAAGAGCGTGTCGAAGAGCATCGAGAAGAGACCCAGGCCGAACTTGGTGGGGTCCCCGAAGATCAGGCGCCACTCGTCTGCACACAGGAAAGGCGTCACGTTTTTTTTGGGGGGGGGTTGGTCTGCTATATAAAAATCTCTCTCGTGTTTTGGGAGTCTACAAAGGAAAATGTCTTTGTCGTGATTCAGGAGTCGGAAAGAGCGAATGATTCCCAACGCAGTCATCCGCTCGTTCCCTACTCCCGAATCACTACGGACGCATTTTCCCAAAGCGGACTATACAGTTGACTCTCGGGCGGAAACCTTTCACGGAATACTCCCGAACGACTACTTGCGGATTTTGAGCGAAGGCGAAGGCGCGTCACCGTTGTTGTAGGACTCCAAGATCATCTGCAAGATGCTGAGCAGGCCGCCGCTGAAGTCCAGCAGCACGTTGCCGATGCTCCAGCCGTCCGTGCTCTTTCGCCGGTAGTTCATGAAGGCCTGACGGCGGCGAGACTCGCAATTACATTGGAGTATTCCTTCCCCGGAATGAATTCCCGCCTCACGCCCATCGAGAAGTGGAGGGAGGACCTACCTGCGGCACGTACTTGACCAGCGTGACGGCCAGCTTGATGTAGGAGAAGAAGTACAGGTAGTCCAGCCAGCCGAGGCGCCGGAAGACGGCCAGGAACAAGGTGACGCCCGCAAACGACCAGCCGATCAGCAGCAGGATGCGGGCCGTCCACGACACCTTCTGCCCCCCCCTCTGCGACACAAGATCCAGCATCTGATCCGATTCGCCTTTGAGGAGCGAGCGCGCTTTCACGCGGAGATGCCGCAGTACCGCAGCATCAGCGCCGTGACTGAAGATCTGCCTACGCATTTCATACACAACCCAGCAAACGCGGGCTATTGCTAAAACTGGTTGCGCTTTCACACGTCAACACTGCATCCTGTCGTACAACAATTGCTTTCCACACAAGCGGGGCAGGAGAAGTGAGTGTCGGGTGTTAAAACTTCACACCGCTTTCACACAAAGATTGCATAATTGCCGAATCTGAGCCGTGACGGGAGATATGCCTGGGCATTTCGCACGGAACCCAGTGAGGAATTGTGTGAGCTTTCACACAGAGATGGCGCTCTGATGCAGCAGTTGTGCGGTAACAGAAGAGTCAGTGTCTTTGCCTTCCACACTGAACCCATTGGCATTCTGTGTGCACTTTTACGCAGAGATACTGCACCTCAGAGCCGTAACGGAGCTCCGCCTGTGCCTTCCACACATACTGAAGCAAGAAAAAACGGATCTTTCCAGCACAGACTCTGCATAACTGAGCCATAACAGAAGATCCAACAATGATCAATCTTTGCCTTTCACGCAGAATGCAGTCAAGAATCTCGGGCACTTTCACGCAGCCATACCGCACAAGTGACCACCGTCATGTTCCGACTCCAATACAGCACTTCCGCAGCGTCGGCGCCAGTTAAACACAACGAGGACATGGGCGGGGGAAAGCCAGGAAATGCTTCTCCCGGGACCCCTTTCACACAGAGATCCTGCAAAGTGACTGGAGAGAACCAGCGAAAAGGGAAGCGGCAGCCACCTCGTAGACGGCAGCCTGGCCCACGTAGAACAGAGACAGCAGGAAGCCGTGCAGGCTGAAGAAGACGTCGTTGACCTTGACGGGGTAGATGCCGTTGGGGTTCCTCTGCAGGAATTCCTCCTGGGGGGCAGGAAGTGGGCGTGTGAAATCACGTGACACGTCACCCGACCTGACGCGTGACGGGCGGGCAAAGGCGTCACCTTGATGGACGCCACCCAGAAGAGGCCGACGTTGAAGACGCTGTAGGCGAAGAACCCGGTCAGGTTGAGCACCAGGTAGTCAAAGTTCAGGCCCACCACGCTGGAACGGCAACCGTCAAAACGTCGCGTGAAATTAGAGATACACCAGCGATGGGCGCCGATATTGCCTCGATCAGACTGCAGGACTTTAGCCCTCGATATTGGCCCGAGCAGATCGACAGAATGACAAAACTTCATGTAGTGTCACATAATCCGGAACCAACGATTTGGCCCTGCGACGCCAAAATGAAACGTCCGGCGTGGTTGAGTTTTCCGGATAGCTGACATATCGACGACAACTCTCGAGCTCGACCGATAGGATTGCGTGCTGTGACCGGCGCATCGCCTCCTCCGTGTTTTTATTCACGCGCACAAACCGCTGTTTGCCGACATTTTCGAGCATGATTCGGCAGAACGGCGGCTTGTTTACGTGCGACCGTTAACGCTAGCGCTAGCTTGCTAGGGCACATAACGTTTTGGTCGCCTGCTTGCGAGCCGCATCGTATTCAAAGTATGCGAACGTCCTCTCCCGAACACCGCACGTTTGTCCCCCCCCACAATACATTGTTGCTGCCGTCGCCACGGTAACGAGTGTATCCGGTCACGTTGACCGGCGACGCGTTTTCTGGTCCCGCCTCTCCGACAGAGTTTGATTTGATGGTGATGGTAAAAGACGCGCTGTCGCGTTGCCACTGTCTGACCGAGACACGGCAAGATTTGGTGGTTGTGGTCTGACAATCGTGGAAGACGTTTTGTTCGACTTTTTTTTTTTTAAATATTGCATGTTGCAAATCTGAAAAGATGTTTAATAAATCGGTATCGGCCCTGCAAAAACATATCGTTCTGTCGCTACCTCTTGTGCCTCCAGTTTTCCCAGACTTGCGGGTAGAAGGACACGGACCAGGCCAGGAAGTAGAACCACCCGACGACCTCGCTGAGTACCGCCACCGCATTGCTGTGGACCACCAGGAAGCGCAGACGGGGCACTGAGCTGCGGAGACACCGGACCCGGCGTCAGAAGGCGGCCCCTCTGCCGCCTCCTGACGCCGCTCACCTGTGGCTTTCCGTGCCGTTGCTCAGCAGGTACGTGGTCACCTGACCGGCGGCGAGGGCCGTCACCGTGAACGTGACCGACGTGGCCGCGGCGGGCAGCGTCACCTAAGCGACAGTCGTCGTGTGGGTGCGACGCGGCGGGATTGGATGGAGTTTTTCGATTGGCTTTCGGGCCTCACCTGCTCCGGCAAGCTGACGATCCGCGAGGAGTCGGCCTTGGAGCTGTAGGTGACGTTCAGATGGATCGCCAGCGCCTGCGAAAGCGGCATGCTGGAAAGACACACGCGGGCGGCGATGGGGATCACGATGTCGTGGGTCGGCCATTTTGTAGCGCTGTCGGAATGTGTACCGAATACGGGTTCTGCCTTACGTCCGCCGGTGTCGGAAAAAGGACTTTGGGAATCTACTTGGTTGCGAGTTACCCTGTTGAAAATGTACGGTGGCTGGGAAAGGCACATGACCAGCGAGAGCCAATCACAAGCGTCGGCTTTAGAAGAAGGAAGTGATGTGGGGGGGGCTTTTGTGGCTATTTTTCAAATGTTAATAAAATTGGAATTGTGGAAATTTCCAAAAGCACCTGTAATTTAATTACACATGGATTACAATTACATACATTTTTGTAATTGAATTATGTAATGTCCATCCGTCCGTCCGTCCATCCATTTTCTGAGCCGCTTCTCCTCACGCGGGTCGCGGGCGTGCTGGAGCCTATCCCAGCGATCGTTGAGCAGGAGGCGGGGTATACCCAGAACTGGCTTTCCAGCCAATCGCAGGGCGCACAGAAAAAAAAAAACATTCACACCTACGGCCAATTTAGAGTCGTCTATCAACCTAGCATGCATGTTTTTGGGATGTGGGAGGAAACCGCAGTGCCCGAAGAAAAGCCACGCAGCCACGGGGAGAACATCCAAACTCCGCTCAGGCGGGGCCGGGGATCGAACCCCGGTCCTCAGAACTATGAGGCAGACGCTCTAACCAGTCGCCCGCCGTGCCGCTTTATGTAATCTCGCTATGTATAATTAGTTACTCCCACGTCGTGTCTACTTGTGTGGACTGGCGTGACCCAGATGACTGACAAATCTACAAAGGCGAGCTTTCATGTGCTCACCTGGAGGTGATGGTAAGGTTGGCACTGGAGCGTTCTTGGAGCGTCACCTCCTCCGGGGCGGACAGCGACACTTGTGACTCTGCGTCAGGCAGAGAAAAGACATCATCACGATGTCGCACGCTCGTTTGGAAAGCGCTTTCATTTGGAACATTCGTTTGGCAGGAGAGTCACCTGAGATGTTGGCCAGCAGCAGCGCCTGCACGAGCCACATCGCTGCACCTGACTACACACTCTCACACACACACACACACACACACACACACACACACACACACATTCAGAAACACACAACAATGCAAACAAACACAAACACACACATCATTCCCCCCTCCCCCCCCACACACACATACATACACAAACAAACAAAAACCAACATGCAGAAACATAAAACAATGCACATACACACACATATGTCCACCCCCCCCCACACACACACAGAGGAACAAACACCCCCCCACACACACATACATACACAAACAAACAAAAAACAACATGCAGAAACATAAAACAATGCACATACACACACATATGTCCACCCCCCCACACACACACACAGAGGAACAAACAAACATACACTCAAGCATTTCCCCCACACAGACAAACAAAAACAAACACGTGTGTACACACACACACCAATACAAATTAAAAACAAACACACACACACATTTAAGAACGGACACGCCAGGAATGTCATAAAAATAGTTAAGCGTCACCGTACTGACACTCATTTTATAGCAAAACGATCACATACCAAGTGTAACTCGAAAAGAAACTGTAATAAAGTAAAACAACTCTACAGTAGGACAAAACACATTCATTCGTAAACACATCACATAAAAACCACCATTGTAACTTGACTATAATTCGTAGATTATTGGCTTTTTGAGCGAGAGACACACTTGAACTCACCACGGGGAAGATGTTCCTTGACGTTGCGCAGGTCACATGACAAGTTTTTCTTTTTTTTTTTAACACAAGCCGGAACGTTTATACCGCTGCCGTTTTTTGTTTGTTTTTTGTTTTGTTTCCGGGGAGGACATTTCGTCTGTCGACTTCCTGGCTAGTGGTTTAACTTCCGGGTTATGTTAGCATCCTTTCCGATGAGCCCGTTTTGCTCGTCGCGAGCATGTCTTTCGTAAATAACACACATCGCTTGTTCTCCGGGTAAGATACCTTTTGTTTTATGTTTATGTTATTATGTCTTATTTTGTTTGGTATTGGACAGCAAAGGTCACCTCATAGGCACCAAGACAAATAATTTTGGTGTAAAGGTGATTTTTATTACAGTTTCGTTATTTGTTTACTCCTCGGTTTGAAGCCCACTAACTAGGCTGCAAAATGCACGTTATGTAGTTATTTATTTGCTGGTTTAAATCAAGTCAATTCTGTTTATCGATCATAACGCGATTTCGGTGGCATTCCGCTAAATTCACTTACCTATTTCCCGGTACACAAAATGGGAAGAAAACGGGCTGTTTTTCTGGATTTAGTAATATGCAGTGGGGCAAAAAAAGGTATTTAGTCAGCCACCAATTGTGCAAGTTCGCTCACTTAAAAAGATGAGAGAGGCCTGTAACTTTCATCATAGGTACACCTGACCTATGAGAGACAAAATGAGACGGGGGAAAAAAATCCAGAAAATCACATTGTCGGATTTTTAAAGCAAATTTTATGAGCAAATTCTGGTGGAAAATAAGTATTTAAGACTCCGTTTCCCCATGGGAAGGCGTGTCAGTGGAATTGAGGAGGTCTTCGAAGTATTCTTCCCACCGACTCACAACGTCCCGAGTCGAGGTCAGCAGTGCCCCATCCCCACTATACAGTGTTGATGGTGCACTCCTTCCCCCTCCTGAGACACCGGACTGTGGACCAGAATTTCCTCAAAGCCGTCCGGCAGTGGTTCTCCATGGCCTCACCGAACTCCTCCCATGTCCGGGTTTTTGTCTCAGCGACCACCAAAGCCGCATTCCGCTTGGCCAGCCGGTACCCATCAGCTGCCCCAGGAGTCCCACAGCCCAAAAAAGACGTCTATGCCAACATTCAGACAGCTAACAAGGTCAACGATTGCTTGCACCTTTGCACTGATGGTTTTTAGCGCTTATTTTACTGCTAAGAAAATGGATGTTCAGAATTTGGAGCTTGCCATCTGGGCGTTGCTGGAGAGAAGTGCTGGAGCGGCGTATGGAATGAACCGATTCTATCAGAGTGGTCAAATGGGAGATTTTAGATCCAGTCCGATCCGATCCTCGTTTTTTTTTTTTGCTGACATCGGACCGAGTTCCGATCTCAAAGATCGGATTGTTGTTCTGTAATTTGGATGTGTTCTTCACGTTGTGTGTGCGTCCAGGTGTTTCTTAAGGCCGACGTGCCTCACCCGCGCTCTGCCCGCACGTCTCAACTCCAACAGGACGTCGGTGGTGCGCTGCAGTCGGCAGAAATACGAACGCTTGTACCCGGTGATGCTGGTGCGACCCGACGGCGCCACTGTCAACATCCGATACAAAGAACCCAGACGCATCCTCATGGTATTTGGTCTTATTGTCACGTGTTTGTCTTCAAGTTGAATGTGTGTTTTTGTTTTTCTTTTTTTGTTTTGCTAGATGCCAGTGGATCTTTCCACGTTGTCGGAGGAGGAGCGCCGTAGTCGTCAGAAGAAGCGAGAAGTCAAGAAGACTGTGAACGAGACCACGGTCCACTACGAGGATGACTTCAAGGTGGACAAGTACAGCCAATTCTGGAACAAGAAGAAATATTAAGAAAACGGTCTGTGTTAAGATTTTATTTTTATTTTTTTTCCAAAAGTCTGCATAGTGGATTACCTATTCACTTTATGGAACAGTGCTTTCTGGCATTTATATTTGTGTGTGTGTCCATTAAAGAACACTTAAACACCATTCTGTCATTTGTCTTTATGAACTTTGCTTCATATTTTTCAGTATTGAAATAAACATTGTAGGACATTTGGTGATTGGTGGCAAAGTCAATGGAATTGTTTTACTTAAAGGCAGAATAACAAAATCACAATGGTTTACAGACTATAGGTATACAGATTATAGATCCCGTAAAGTTTCTAAATACAATTACATGTTTGATGATAATTCCTGAAAATGTGAAAAGACTGACAGCGATGTCGCACTGAAGGGTGGAGATGGGGTGTGTTCATATATTTCAGTTTTCCTGTTTTTTGGGCATGGCTAAAATGGTGCCCAGTGACACATCCACCATCTTAGAACTTAAGTGCATTATTCACATTAGCGCGTATCCGGCGCTATTGCAAATTCCGACTCGGCCCAACCCTATTAGCACACGAGCTAGCACATCCAGGCCGCGACGACCCAGTGGGATATATTTCAGCCACCGGAGGCTTTAAGCAGACATATTTTCGTGGCTCAAGCACGTCGGGATGTGTCGGCATAGAAAAGATGTGAGATAAAATGGCATCTATTTTTTGGTGGTTTCACGCATTCAGCGGCGTTTGATCTCGGAGACAATGCCTTGATTTTTCACCATTTGTCAGCCTTGTTTTTATATTCTGGGATTTTTTTTTAAATCATTCAAATTTGGCAGGGTTGGTCACAAGTTCACAACACTTCTCTGTGCTGTGTCAAATTTACAAGACTTCAGGTACATCTAAAAAATTTGTGTCAAACACTTAATTTAGTTCAAGAAGTGAAACAGATGAACTACACACACACACACTGAAATATGTCGGGATTTTTTTTAATGTATACATAAATTTTTTGATGATTTTAGCTAACAGCAAGACGAAAACCCAAAAGTTACCATCTCTCGAAACTACAATATTATGTAACAAACAATCAAGAAACAATGAAAATGAATTGTAACTAGGGAGTAGGGAATGAGTGAATGATTCTGAACGCAGGGATTTTTCGTCAATGTTTTAATAAACTATATTGTCCGGCATACAGTATAAAAACATAATATAATATTAGGGCGGAGCAACCACCAACGTTGTTTTTTTTTTTTTTTTTTTTTAATCCCTTCAACCTGCAGGGATCATCTGAAAAACAAACAAAAAAAGTTCTACCCCCGTGCAGTAGGTGGCGGAAATGCAATGTACGCCGCTTCCGTTTTCGCTTGCGCTTGTCCTTGCTAAAGTGAGCAATGGGCTACTGGGACGTTCCAGAGGGCACCGACTGCGTGCAAAAAACATGGATAACAACCAAGCTTGCCACCACTTTGGGTGAATATTGGACATAGTGAACAATTTGTGCGAAACGCTCGACAAGCTGAACGTTCCTGAGCCGCCAACGCGAAGTTACGTCGCGTTCTTGTAGCTAATGTTAACGCTCTGAGTTTAAATGTCTTAAGGACCAAAGTGTTTACCGCATTCAAATCATTAGTTATTAATCATAGAGGTGGTCGAAGTACAGATATTTACTGTTTAAAGAGTGGTTCAAGTAAAAGTACGGATTCAACCCCTTGAGAAGAAGGAAAAAAATACATTTTCGTTTTGAAAACCTCCCACAACGAAATAAACTGCACATAAAACATATTTCGCGCTTTTATGGACTTGGCAAGTCTTCATACTGAGAAGAAACGCTCTGAAAACGTGTCCTCATAGCTTTGCTGACATTGTGAACGAAAATGAGCTAATGAATAGCAAGTGAAAAAATGCATTTTGTGATGTTTTTTTTTTTTTCATATTAGACAGAATTTTTGAACACTAGATGTCGGTAGTTTTAAGGCTGGCACAAGACAACATATTCGCCACAACCACATCAAAAATTCTCTTGAATAAGACAGATTATGAATCATAATTTGCTGATTTTGACGCACTGTCTCATCTTAACTTTTGCCTTTTCAGGTCTGGTGGGCTCGGCCTATCACATCGTAGCCTTCCAGCCCGACACTGCGATGGAAGCTTTACAGCGGGCTGGAAACGTCACAGTTACCATGGGTACGTACCTGACCGCCTGCATGACTGTTACTGCGGTTACGTCAACATTATTGTTACCCTCTGTAACAACGTGCTGTACTTAATAAAGATGGTGCATAAAATTGAAAACACATTCAATTATAATAAGATCTTATCAGGGTTCATTAACATTAACGGTGGCCTGGGCCAGTACGGCCCCTGACATATATAAATACGATGGAATCAACATATTATTTCTTTTTCACACACAAAACAACTCACAACACAAAGTATAGTGGAACCTTGGGTTGCAAACCACTCTGTTTATGAACAGTTTAGGTTACATCCAAAATTTCTGTAAAAAACTTACCTCTTGTTACATATTATTATTTTGAGTTTGTGAACGATTTTGGTATGGACGAAGGGAAGGATCTATGTCGTGGTTCTACTCGTGCTGCGTGACCATTATTGTCTCCGTTTCGAAAACTAGTTGTCTGCTTCGTGCCGTAAGGTGGAACGCCACATGCCTGATCATTAAAACGCAAATCTTATAGCATTTGTGATTGACGTGGTAAAGCAAAAAAGTCCGGAAAACATTTTGTTTTCGCCCAAAAATACTATTTACAGTATGTACGCCATTTATTGAATTGTAGCATCTCTTTAATTAAAATAACGAACAATTAATGTCGGCGTAATCACATTAAAATAGCTGTCCACGTAGATAGGAACACTAGCTACGCCAGCGCCCTCGGCTAACCCACGTGCTTACGACGCAGCCATATTGGGAGAGGCAACGTTCCCATAGAAGGCCAAGCATCAACATTGAAATTAAGTTGTAACTTGCTCATAACCTCTAGATGGCGGCATGCATTTATAATATGTGAGTTTTTTTCATTTTCCCCTATACCTATGTATAATGCACACTACTGACTTTAGAATTTTTTTGGGGGGGAGGGGAAATGCGCATTTTACACAAGAAATTACGGCATATTCATTTCAGTGGGAAACATTAGCTCGGTTTAAGACTGTTTTAGGTTACAAACAGGGTCACGGAACGAATTAAGTTTGTAACCCGTGGTTCCACTGTAATATTTTCTTAAAGGCTTAAATTATACAATGTAATTATGCTTATTATGAAATAATCATGCCTAATTGTATCATGAATATGTCGGGCTGATACCGGTTCTGACGCGCCCACCACACAAAAAGGCACACCCTTACCAGTAATAATAAACAAAGTGTTCTAGTCGAGCGAAACTCATGCCATGTTTTTTTTAAACAATATATTTTTAAATAAAACCACATTTCCATCAAAATTGCGAGACATAATGGAATTACATTATCAAATATCGGTAGTCTATATCGGCGAGTACTCAAATGTAAGTACTTGTATTCGTACTTGGTAGCGGTCGTGAGCTACATTTCCACGAAAAACCTATTCCTAATGGGTACATCCCCGTAAACAGGACTGTTACCGTGGATACGTTGTTACTTTACCAATGACGGTCACTATTGAGTCTTTTTAGAATTGATTATCCTATCGACTATTCCATCAAGTACTTGAGCAATCGCCCCCCCCCCCCCCCCCCCCCAAACATTTATTTATTTATTTTATGTTTTATATTTTAATTTTTTGCTACTAATTTTACTCATTTGCGAGGGATGTACTTCTATCCTTAAACTGCATATGTTGGTACTGAGTGTATGGTATAAATGTTTGAGACAACAAAATTAGCCAATACTAAGTGGTTAGCAAGCACGATTAGCATTAGGACACTCGCAATGACCATTTTAGGTAAACAAACTAACTACCATTCAGCTCAGTCATGCACCATGTATATCACACCTCTAATAGTGTCTTAAAAATCGTTTGCAGATGCACCTCTGTCGTTTTTGGCACTATTTTCACCGGCCCAACCCTGCGTCAGTCTGCAACAATCTCTGCGCGGTAAACGCAGACGGTGGCCAAATGCTTCTATGCAGCGCAAATATGCTTTAATCAAAATGTTTGCAATGATCAATTTTTGTGGTCGACTTAGCCGAGTTAGACAATTTTATTTATTTTCCCCCAGCCCTAATGGCTATGTTACCATGGTTACGTTATCATACACATTACTGTTACGTCGGGTATGTGACCATAAACACGACTGTTACCGTGGGTATGTTGTTCCCATGGAAACGTACCGGACGTGCGAGTGTAACGATTAATTGACGGCTCTATCCGCCGTGTTTTCTCACGTGTGCCACCAGCGGCGATGGGCGCCATCTTCGGCATGGCGACGTGTCTCAGCGCTCAGGCTCGCGAGGCTCCGGACGATCCGCTCAACTACTTTGTGGGCGGATGTGCTTCGGGTATCTTCCTGGGTGCCAGGAGTAAGTAGCGGGCAGGGGGCGCTCTTGGGCCTTCTTTTCACTTATGACATCATTGCTGTGCTACTGACATCCTAACGGTCACCGTGGCCCGTGACGACGTCGTCAGGAGTGACATCATTATCATGTCAAGTGACGTTGCAAATAGCGACGTCATCGCGACTAGTGGCATTGTCGTCGTGGCTAATGACATCATTGTGATCAGTGACATCATAATAGCTAGTGACACAATGCTCATTAACGAGGACATAATGATTGGTGAGATCATCAAGCTAATGCTAATGACTTCATTATCATTAATGACATCATTGGAATGAGTCGTAACATCCATCCATCCATTTTCTGAGCCGCTTCTCCTCACGCGGGTCGCGGGCGTGCTGGAGCCTATCCCAGCTATCATCGGGCAGGAGGCGGGGTACGCCCCGAACTGCTTGCCAGCCAATCGCAGGGCACATGATAACTTTAATTATTGACATTGTGATTACTGACATCAATTTAATTAGTGACAACATCATCTTGGAGATCTTTTCACAGCTCACACTCTCAAATTTGGAAGCGCCGACGTAGAGGCCCACGAGGAAGTCAGGAGGCTTTCCCCGCTGTGTAGACTGCAACTCATCAAAATATGTATTTGGCTTTGCTGCAAAAGAGAGCTTATTTGGAGGAGCAGCAACAGAACAACAACAACAACAAGAAGAAACAAAGGGAAAGGGAGCCCGCGCATCCCGTACTAATTTCACGGCAGGATCTCGGACCTTATAAGCTCGCTCGTGAGCTACATTTCCACGAAAAACACAGAGACGTCGTGCTCGCTGTATCATTTTTCCTCTATTGTCTCAAAGCTCGGGATAGTGGCACACTGCATTTATTATGACTTCCTCCGTTGTCCCTTGCCGTTTACAGTACAAAGTCCAAAGTAGCGCTCAGAAGTCACTCCGCCAGCCCCTCTCCTTTTGGAGGCGCTTTTTGACGTCGCCGCCACGGCGCTCCAGAATCGAAAATGTTCTACGCTTGCCACGATGCGATCCCTTGGCACAAACACAACGAAGGGGAAAGTCAAAGGTGCGTCGACAGTGCGCTGTGAAAAGGCCCCGATGCCTCGTTGACGTCATCGGCGTGATTAGCCAAATCGTCACGTCATCATGACCGTAATGGGTGGTGACTTCCACAAATTCACGAATCAACGTCAACATCATGACCGGTGACATCATCATGACTCTTGACATGACCCGTTACGTCACTGATATCAAGACTTGTGAAATCATCAATATGAATGGTGACATCATCAATATGACTGTTGACATCCTGACATCTCAACAACATTGTAAGATTTATTTACATGACATGTTAGATTTGATTTGGTTTGCAGAATGAATCTTTTGGGGGTTTATTTGTCTGAAGTTGTTGTGAATTCTTGGTGACGTGTTTCCTCATTTTTCCGTGTGTGTGTCTGTGTGCACGCATGTAGCTCACAGTGCGGCAACGGGCACGTCGGCGTGTTTGGGTCTGGGAGCGCTGGCCTTCTTTGGCAAAGTGTCCAAAATGGAGGGCTGGAGACTGGTTGGACCTCCTAAACTGTGACGCTGATCCAAACTTTGTAAATGAACGCGTGTGATGAAATAATAAAGTTGTGTCGTGACAAAGCCACGCGTCGTCCTGTTTGTTGCCAAACGAGTCGAGCTGCGTCTTTGCTGCTGTTTTCTCCCTTTGAACTTTCAGCGTTTACGCCCCGGTTAGCCGGCGACCATGCGCGGGAGCAGGAAGTGAAGTCATCGGCACGGTCAAACTCTCACTTGACTAATCATTGATCTGGCGCCGCTTGAAGAAGAAGAAGAAGAAGGAGAGGACCACCTCAGAAACATGTCCGTCGTCACAGAAGGTCAGTACGGATTCCCTGTCGGGTTTTCGGCGCGCGAGTTGGATCGTGTCTTGCGGTTAGCCCGTCCGCCTTGCAGTCAAAGGTTCTGGCTCGTGATCTTTCTTTGTTTGTTTCCTCTTCCCGCATTCCGCAAAGGTTAATTGTTCAAGCAAGAACGGGCAGCCAAGTTGTGATCGTGCAGGTTATAATTACAGTTAAGACTCGGCTGTCAAAAACAATGTTTGACAACTGTCAAAAAAAAACTGCGTCTCCTCAGGCGCCAGACAGCTTTTTTCTTTCCTTTTATTTGATCAACATCAGAATATTTATCATTTATTTGCAATAGAACTATTTGATCTATTATGTGCCTTTTAAATGTCTATTTTACTTGTTTGTTTTTTTATATAAAGACATTCGGGTAATCCTAAAGGGAAAGTCACAGGTGCGGGTATACTTATTGCCCCCCCCCCCCCGGCTCGGCGCCCGTACGTCGGGGTTCACCCAAGTGGATGAGAGGGTTACCTCCCTCCGCCTTTGGGTGGGGGGGGGGGGGTCCTGACTGTTGCTTGTGCCTATGCACCAAACAGCAGTTCAGAGGACCCACCCTTTTTGGAGTCCTTGGAGGGGGTGCTGGAGAGCACTCCCGCTGGGGACGCCATCGTTCTGTTGAGGGACCTTCAATACTCACGTGGGCAATAACAGCGAGACCTGGAGGGCCGTGATTGGGAGGAACGGCCCCCCCAATCAGAACCCGAGCGGTGGTCTGTTATTGGACTTCTGTGCTCATCACGGCTTGTCCATAACAAAGACCATGTTCAAGCATAAGGCTGTCCACACGCGCACTCGGCACCAGGACACCCTAGGTCGCAGTTCGACGATCGCCTTTGTGGTCGTGTCATCGGACTTGCGGCCGCATGTCTCGGACACTCGGGTGAAGAGAGGGGCGGAGCTGTCAACCGATCACCACCTGGTGGTGAGTTGGCTCCGATGGTGGGGGAAGATGCCGGTCCGACCCGGCAGGCCCAAACGTATTGTGAGGGTCTGCTGGGAACGTTTGGCGGAATCCCCTGTCAGAAGGAGTTTCAACTCCCACCTCCGGCAGAACTTCACCCACGTCTCGGGGGAGGCGGGGGACATGGATTCCGAGTGGACCATTGCTGAGGCGGCTGTCGGTGGGGAGAATACTTCAATACTCGGGCATCTGATTAGGATGCCTCCCCGGTGAGGTGTTCCGGGCACGCCGGGAGGAGACCCTGGAAGAGCTGGAGGAAGTGGCTGGGGAAAAGGAAGTCTGGGCTTGCCTGCTCCCCCCGTGACCCGACCTCAGATAAGCGGAGGAAAATGAATGAATGAATGAATGATCTTGATGAGATCATCAATTTATTCCTTCATCCATTCACTCATTTGTCCATTTAAACATACATTTTAGGGATGTCCCGCTCCAACTCTTTCACTTTCCATCCGCTACCGACTTTGCAGCCTTGAATTCTAGCCGATATCGGTCCGATCCGATATCAGCAATAATGATACATACCGTATTTTCACGACTATAAGGCGCACTTTCAAGTCTTACATTTTCTCCAAAATGGACGGGGTGCCTTATGTGTGCACCGAGTTCCAAAATCTCTAAATGTTGTTGTGTGACTTTGATGAGCGCTCCGCTTGACTGACTGGGAGCATTTCCTGCCGACACTTCCTGCTTATATAGAGGAAAGGCGGACGTGACTGAGGACAGCATGCGGACGTAAAGGGGGAAGGGTGCGTGTGAAGGAGGACGCTAAAGGCACGCCCCCAGTGGGTATATCGCACCGGTGTGTGCATTGTGCAAAACATCGGTTTGGCTCAGGACCCCCGAAAATGGAAGCTACGAAGAGAGACGCTTACGAAGCACAGTTTAAACTGCAAGCTATCAGTTACGCGGAGGAACATGGGAATGGAGCAGCCGCGAGAGAATTCAAGATCAACGAATCCACGGTTCACAAGTGGATGCTTGGGTTAAGGTATCTGCTTTGACCGTTGTCGGAGCTTTCCCGAAAGCCGGCATCATTGCTGAACAGCCCCCCCGGCAACGAGACTGACTCCGACAATGACGAGAGGGAACCCGCCGTGTTTGTTGGAGAACGTGCCCAGCTGTTTCTTTCGGATACAGAAGATGAGGACTTTGATGGATTTGTGGATGAGGATTGATCAAATATAACGTGAGTACATTGTTAAATACTTCAATAAAGTACAACCGAACTCAGTTTTGCTCCCGCTGCCTTTTGAAAAACATACATGCTAGCGTATGTTTTGGCGTGCATGCATGCTAGTGTATGTTTTAAGCTAACGTAGGTTTTACCATGCCTGCGCCCAATAATGCCTTATGTATGTGTTAAATACAGAAATAGACCCCGTAACTGAGACTGCGCCTTTCAATACGGTGCGCCTTATGGTCGTGAAAATACGCTACTTTCGTTATTTTTTAGTATGGAAGGTTTGATGAAGTGATATTACTCAGAGAACAATAATCAGCAACGGTATGAGAAAAACTGACCCATTTGTTATTAACAAATGGGTTACATAAAGTAACTTTTAAAATAAGAATGTACTTCAAATGATTAAAATGTATACAAATTAGGAAATCCTAAAAAAATAACTTCAATAAAACTAATAAAAATATATTTAAATTGCAACATAACCACTCCTTTACTCAACCATAAGCGTGTTTAACATTTGAATAGATGAAATAAAACATGTAAAAACCATGAAACATCTCACTAAATAATCCAAAATATACTTTGAAATTGCAAAATAACAATAGAAGTTCAATTCAGTTACTTTGACTGTCAGTATATGGTGGGAACAGCATTTGCTTTCTCCACATGTGCGGCAATCCACTTTTGAATTTCTTGCTGCAACTGGACTTCAGTTTGATTGACAATCGCTTTTCCTGCTATGCACGTCTTGGCCTCTGAGGGGCAATGTGGTGCACGCAATGCGATACACACTTGCAGTAACTAAGTAGAAAAACTCACCATCGAACATTATTATAACTCGTTTTTCATAGTTTGACGAATATGTGCCAAAGAGTGTTATATTGGCTGGTTAGCTGTGTTTGTACAGCGTTGGTGTACAAATCATTATTTTGAGAGAAATAAGTGCCGCTAGCCAACTGCTAATTTCGTAGCTCGTCAATGGTGTTTTTCGTTTATTGTTAGCTTTAAGCTAGCGATTTTTGTGAACGAAAACGAAGAAAGAAACGAAGTCTTTGGTATATTTGAACATTCAATAGGTGCAATTATTTTGTTCTTTAGTCAACTTCAAGTTGAGTGTCAATAAACGACTTGAAGCAAGCAACATTCACACCTGCTGCTTGCTACTATGTTAGCACCTTAGCAAGCTGTTGTCGTGATCACGTGGGCTCTGCACGCCTTCCGGGCGCTGCTGGGTTCAAGTGCTGGAGCGCCGCATGGACTGGACTGCTTGTATAAGTGGTCAAATCGGAGATTCGAGATCCAGTACGATCGGATCCGATACTCGTTGTTTTTGCTGACAACGGACCGATTTCCGAGCTCAGGGACACTCCAACCATCCATTCAATCGTTCATTCAGCAACTCTTTCATTAATCCATTCAAACCAGTCCTCCATCTGTCAATGTACAGCCTTAACCATCATCCATCCATCCATTCATGAATCCACTTTTACACAAAGTGCCACTTCAAAAAAAAAGTGACGAACATTAAAATACAGTAACCGTAGAAGGCATATGTGGTCGAGGAAAAAAAACAAAACCCAAAAACGAGGTTGTATTCCCGAGAAGTAGATTTATAATTGTAAGCTACTGTAACATTATGCACAGTTTAAACATTGAAACTGTTTAAAAATAGGAAAATTTTCAAAAATTACTTAAATGATTTTTTAAAATGTATTGCAGGTCAAATTTAAATGGACGTCAATACAATTTGTCAAACAGGCCAATTTATTACAACTGAACTGTTCTAAAAATATACTGTATTGTCCTTGAAGTAAAAAAAAAAAAAAAAAAAGTACTGTACTGGATGTATAAAAAGTAAACAGTTTAAGCTGGCTGTATGCGTTATATGTAGAGTATTTCATTCAGTGATTCATTAGCATAACAATAGAGGGAGCCTGAAAATCACAGCATTGATCCATTCACTCTTTTATATGTTCATCCATTTATTGGTTGACTTATTAATTCCTTTATTCATTCATCCATTCATGATATGTTGTGATAAGATGATTGTTAATGTTGTTATCATTGGTGAGAATCTGATGCAGAGTCCATGTTAATAAACAAAACAAAACGGTCGTTTAATATTGCCGACTTGAGCAGAACTCCACGTCACGGCGAGCGGAGCAACAAGTGCCGACTGAGTGACTTGAAAACGCCAGCCGGACGTGTCATTGCTTCAAGTTGACCTTGGCTCTTGCAGACACCATCCTAGCCGTTACCACGGCGATGCCGGCCAGTCCAGTTGCCATGGAGACGGCCGACATCGTGGTGGTGGTCGTCTACCTGCTCCTGGTCATGGCCGTCGGAATATGGGTCTGTACACACACTCGCTGTTGCGCTCAGTGGTTGTAAGTATTGAAGTACAAATACTTGGAAATGAAGTACTTAGTTACTGTACAGAAGTCCATTTCTTTGCCGTGAAAAATTATTGGCCCGCTTCTCAAATTCAGATATTTTTGCAGTTTCCCCACTTTATTCTTTAAGATCAAGCCAAGTGAACTTCAAATCCTGTTTTAAAATGTTCAGGGAAAAAACCGATTCCAAGTTACCTGGCCGTATGTGAAAAAGTAATGGCACCCGAAACACAAGAACAGGTTGGGCCATCCTCAGCAGCAACAACTGAAATCAAGCGTCTCCTACAACTGCCAATGAGTCTTTCACACCACTAAGTCTTTCCCATCTCTGTGGAGATATTTTGGCCCACTCTTCTTGTTTGTTTGAATTCAGCAAAAATGGAGGGTTTCGAGCATGAACGGCCTTTTGAAGGTCATGCCACTGCATTTCAATCGGATTCAAGTCTGGACTTTGACTAGGCCACTCCAAAACCTTCATTTTGTTTGTTTAAGCCATTGAGAAGTTGACTTGCTGGTGTGTTTTAGTTCGTTATTCTGCTGCAGAACCCGAGTGCGCTTCACCTTGAGGTCACAAACTGATGGCTGAACATTCACCTTCAGGATTTTCTGGTCAAGAGCAGAATTCATGGTTCCATCAATCACAGCAAGTTGTCCAGGTTCTGAAGTATCAAAGCAGCCCAAGACCATCATACTACCACCACCGTGTTTCACTGTTCGTATGATGTTCTTTTTCTGAAAGGCTGTGCTACATTTACGCCAGATGTAACGAGAGACACAGCTTCCAAAAAGATCAACTTTCATCTCGTCACTCCATATAATATTCTTCCAAAAGTCTTGGGAATCATTCAATGTTTTTGCAAAAGTAAGACGAGCCTCTATGTTCTTTTTGGTCAGCAATGGTTTTGTCCTCGGAACTCTGCCCTGGTGGCCATTTTTGCCCTGCAGTCTCGTCCTTATTGTTGTGTCTGAACTCTGACCTTAAGTGAGGCAAGGGAGGCCTGCAGTTCTTTCCAAGTTGTCCTGAGTTCCTTTGCGGCTTCCTGAATGAGTCATTGCTGTTCTCTTGGGGTAATCTTGAGGGTCCACACCACACTCAAATTCCTACATTTTTACAAATTTGTATTTACCTCCAACTTCCACATTTCTTGAAAGCATTGAAACTTCAATGGAAACTATTCCCATTCCTCAAATAGAATTCCTAATGAGGTTTCACATTCGTCCTTGATTGCGCATTTCACAATTTATTCCAGAGCATTTTTGCAATTTCACATTCGATGGGTGGCAGGTGCACCATTATTTATTAAACTATTGAGCCGAAAGTCACTTGACATCACGTTGAAGACACAAAGATTTAAAGTCCCACGTATGATGCAAAAAAAAAAAAAAAAAAAACGTTTTGTAAATGTCACACCACAGAAAAAATGTCAACTGGAAAAATAAATGAAAGAATTAAAAGTATGTGAAATCGGGCTTCCAAACGAAGAAGGGAGACATTCTTTCAGCTCGCGGCTGCTGCGGGGGTGTCACCGAATACTCTGAAAACCCCGCCCCCCCCGGAACAAGTGCCTCCCCTCTCACGGGTCCTGAGCGGGAGAAGAGAATTCCCAATTCGCGGGCTGCGGAGAGGCAGTCTCCGAGCAATTTCCCCTCCGCGACGCAGTACAATATTGTTCTCGGTCTTTGCATGTTTTTACAATGACCTTGAAACATATTGACTGCGTTTAGGAAAAACAACAAAAAGCGCTTCCCTGCGACTTTAATACTCGGACATCATCACGTTAGCGACACGCAAGCAAGTCTGTGTACAAAAGGAATCAAATCGGTACACTTGAAGCCAGTCTCACGATTCTACAGCTGAGATTAGATCCGCCGCCGTCCGTTTCGATGCCGTCTGCTGCTGCTTGCAACCAACGACAGACGTGGAAACGAAATCGGAGCCGAAGCGCCGGCGGTGTTCGATATCGCCACCGCACGACAGACGGCAAAACGACCTCGATGATCAGGAGTCGCTAACGACGGTTGCCAAGCGCGCCGTCGCACAATGCAAAAATATTGGAGCCTTGGGAGTAAAAAAGAGGAGGGAAAAATGGAAACCGCGTCAGAAGTCAAGCGCGTCCAGTCACACGATTGGCCGCCCGACGACCGGTCACGTTCGCGCCGCTCGCTCACCTCCGCGTTTGTTGCCGGATGATCTGCGAGAGCGGACGAGACAGTCTGCGATTGAGTGTGAGTAAAGGCGTGGGAGAGACTGTGTGACAGTAAGTTAAATGTGAGATTGAACGAGAGAGCGGGTGCATGTGCGTGAGAGATTGTGCCAGTAAATGTGTGCCCGCAACTACCTCCAAGGTGCGCCTCAGCGTGGCGTACGTGTAGGCGGGCGGGCCGAGGCCGCGCACGACGGCGTCGCGTTTCCCGCGGCCGCTTCGGGCCGTGCGGCGCGCGACGGCCAGCCGCCGCTTCGCCAACTCAGTCAGCGCCAACGCGTCCGCCGCACCGCCGGGACCCCCGGCCCGCGTCCACCACACGTCGGCGTCCGTCTGCGCCGCCGCGTCATTTAAACGGGCTGCGGGCTGCGAGGGCGCGCGGCTGAGAGATCCGGCGCGCGCCGTGAGACTGTGCAACGACGTCGTAGGGGCGCTCACGTCCTCGCTGTCTGTCCTCGCCTCGGACGAAAGCATCGACGACGCGACCCCTTCCTCGTCATCCCCCGGCAGGTGTTCCGACACCTGGGCGTCGGGCGAGAGAGAGATCGTGTGAGTGATTGTGAGCGTGGTTGTGCGTTTGCTTGAAACGGATGGCACTTTTTTTTCGCGCTTTAACAGCAGCAACCCGGCGGCCAAAGCGCTTTACAGGGGCGCACGTTCACCCACTAACTGGCAGCTGCTGCCATCCAAGCGCTGCCAGGCTCAATGGGAGGAATTTGGGGTTCAGCGTCTTGCCCAAGGACATCATTTGAATTTGATCAATTTCAGTTTCAATTCCAATTCTTTTCGGGGGCCGGGTCAAAAAAGGTTTGCATGTTTTACATAAGTGGTGTCATCCATTCTCTTCGCCTAAAATGAACTTTTCGCACAGTCCGTCCATGTCGCTCGCCTGCATTGTACTGCAGTACTTACTTTGTACACTGGGTGGCAAGGAAGGAGGAGTTTGCGTTCATTTCTCACGTGCTTGTTTTCAGCCAATCACATTCATTCATTCAGTTATGCCACTGGCCACCCCAAAATCCAGAAAAATCCGTCATGTTTTCATTCATTACCTAGCTACGTTTTAACTATATATAAAAATGTATATATTATAGCTTTACAAATCTTTACCTCCACTGATGGATTGGTTAAAGATGTCAAAAGTGGCCCTTGTCGCCTTTGAGTTTTCTGTATGTGGACCTTGGAAGAACAGGTTTAGGCGTCCCGACTTTAAAAGAAGCTAACAAGTTATTTGTGGAGTGAGGCGTCTGAGCTAGTCTATGAACTTTGATTCTATTCACATTTGACTTTTCAGGAACTTCACTATGAATTTCTCCTTCTTTTTAACCAGTATTAATCTCCAACCTGTGAAGTAAAAGGCGACGTGTGCGAACGTTGTAGACAGAGTGAGCCACCGCTTAGCTCGTTAGCTGCCCCAATGCCGGCAGCAGCCGTATTTGATGGTTTCGCTCCCTTCGGAGAAGTTCAGCGCGCTTTTGTTAGGCTGAGGCTCGAAGCGGGAGGCAGCGCGTCGTGAAACCTCCTCCGCACAATATCGTCTTATTGCAAGTGTTGCGTGCGTGCGTGCGCATGCATTACCTGTCCGCCGCAGTCGGCGTCCGTCCCGCCGCCGCTCTCAAAGTCGCTCTCGTAGTCGACCCCCTGGACCGAGACCTCGCGCTCGCCGGGCGCCGCCTGCGCACGCCAGCGACACGTCAGAATGTGAGCATTAGTATTATTTTAACCACGGAATTTAAAAAAAGTGAGTGCCGACCTGCGCCGCCGCGCCGCCGCTTGAGTCTCCGGAGGGGGCGGAGCCGACATCGTCCAATGACTTCACATTCAGCTGGAAGTCCACTGCACGCACAACAACAACATACTTGGTACCGTGTGTTTGTGTGTAATGTGTGAGTGTTCTACTTAAGAGTGTTGTGTGTGGGTGTGTTGCTGTCATTTAGTGTGTTTCATGTGTTTTGGTTTTTCAGAGTGTGTGTGTGTCTTTGCCTTTTTGTGTGTATGTGTGCGTCTGACTTTTTGTGCATGGTGTGGTGTGTGTTTGTCTGTCTTTGTCTTGCATTGTGGCATTGTGTTGTGTGTAACTCTTTCACTTTTAGGGCATGTTTTGTGTGTCTGCTGTGAAGTGCGCGTGTGCGTGCCTCACAGTGCGAGGACACCTGGCTGGCCTCGCTGGCGTCAGATCGAAGCGGGAAAAGTTCTTCCAGCGTGAGAAGCTCCTCCGGGGCCGACGCGGAAGAGCGTGACGGCGAGGGGCCTCCCTTCTCGGGCAGGGGGCTACCGCGGCCGCAGCGGGACGAGGGGGGGCCATCCCCGGAGGGCCGGCGAGGCGGAGGAGAGCCCGACCTCTGACTTCTTCGGCCGAACGTCTGGAAAAAGGCCGTCGGTTCACTCGTCGCTGGATTTCTGTCGAGCCGAGTACGTCGTCGGCCCCGGGGCTGAAACGATTCATCGAATAAGCGCTAATCTCGCCAATGGAGTCGAAGCTAATAAGCGGCTCTGGCGGGAATCATCGACTCGTTCCCGACTCCCTCGTCACTATAGAGGCATTTATTTCTATACTGTGTAGCTGTCAGGGCTGAAACGATGAATCGAGTAACAGCTAATATGATCGACGTAGTCCTATCCACTATTTCCGAACAAGATGCATCGTGGGATACACTGATGTTGGCCCCGCATTCAGGCAGCACCGCAAAACGGCCGACTAAGCGACTATATCGCGCGGAGGGAGCGATTTGGTAGCGGCAAACAAAAGAAGACGTAAGCGGTACCAGGCTCGTTCTGCTCCTCGACGAAGACCTCGTCGAGTTGTGGTCTCCCAAGAGCTTCATCACCTCCTCTTCATCGCTGTCCACACTTTCGCTCCATTCGAGCAGGGACGCCTCGGCGGGTTTGGGCCCGGATTCCCGCCCGGGATCCTCCGGAGACCCCGTTGTCTTTTTCCCGAGGAAGCGAGTCGTCCCCTGACTGCCGGGAGCGCGGGAAATTCACCCAAAAGACATTGGTACAAAATTAGCGGGACAAGCAAACTCATCTCGGAAAGCACCAAACAAGGAGGAAAGGAAGGAGGAAGAATTAAGAACGAGGAGGAGAAAAGGAAGAAGAAAGAGAAGTTGAAGAATTGAGGAGCACAAGAAAGGAAGAGAATTAAGGGGAGGAAGATGAGGAATGAGGAGAAAGGAGACAAAGAAAGGAGGAGGAGGAGAAAGAAGTTGGCAGCTCTGCCAGCAGTTAGCTCCGCCCACCTTTACACACCTGCCGTCCACGAGTGACGTCTCGGCCGATTTGCTGCCGAGCGGAAACGGCTGCTTCTTCAAGAAGCGACTTCCTGCTTCTCCTCCCGCCGCTGGCTGGCGGTTCCCCTCGGGCGAGCGCGCCGGCGGGGTCGTCGATCCGCCTCGCTCCGAAGCCGAGTCGAGCGGCTCGCTCGAGTCCGCCGCGACTTCGCTGGCGTTTGGAGTGGCGGCTCGGCTTGTGACGTCCTGTCGGGAGGAAGGACGCAACGCCGTCTTCGCTTCAACGTGAACCCGGCCTTGAAACCCCAAAACGCTTCTTTGAAACCTTACCCGTTCTTGGAATGCTCATTTCAAACCCTAACCGACTAGTTTGAAAGACTACTAACCCTCATTTAAAAAGCTCATTTGAAACCGGAGTCTCAGGCTACGTTGACACTGCAGCTCAGTTGGCATTTTTTGGACCAATGTGACACGGATTTGAGTTTTGTTCAACATCGCAGACCCGTGTGAAAAGCATCGGCGGACGAAGGAGCAGCAATAGAAGATGCTTCACAACGAAGAAGAAGAAGAAAATGGCGGCTGTTTGCAGAGGGTTGGACTCGAGTCACGTGACTTGGACTCAAGTCGTGAATTTGATGACTCGCAACTCGACTCGGACTTGAAAAGATTTGCTACTTTGACCAAAGCGCTGAAAAAAACAACACTTCGTAGCTTTCTCTATTTACAACTGCTTGTGCAACTGTATATATATATCGTGATATGTTCAACTATATTTTTACATTTTGTTGGTGAAAGGACTTGAAAGTCGAAGTGTAGGACTCGCGACTAGCTGGTCTCGAGTCGATGGCAAAGACTTGAGACTTACTTGCGACTTGTCGCCACTTCTGTCCGCTTGCATTCAATTCTTGAAACTGCCGCAAACGCGTCATGACGAGAGCGACGCGAGGGCGGGGCCGCATCGAGCTCCGCCGACACGGCGCCTCACGTTTGCGCGCATGCGCGACGCGACGACCTGTTTCGCGCCGACGCCTGCGACGGCACGGACGCGTTCCCGAACGACTGCATAAAAAGATCACACTTAACCAAAAATCCGAAATGGTCATCATGCCCTGCTGTCTGACCGTAGCCCAAGTTTCAAACAATAATCCTGACTTGAAACTCAAACTCTTGTTTCAAACCCTAATTTGAAACCTTAACCGTGGCTTTAAACGCATAACCTTCATTCGCGGAGGACATCAGAATCATCTGAATGTTTGCTTGGAAAAAAGATCCCAACGGACTCACCGCATGCTCGTCGTCTGCTCGTCGCTTGTTGTTGTTTTTGTTGCTCTTGGCGGACAGCAGCAGCGCGTGAGCCCGCTCCAGAGCGTCGCTTGTGCCGCCTCGTCTCCACATGATCTCGTCCGCCCCCAGCTAACCTCAGCTAGCCACCAGCTAACCTCAGCTAGTCTGGTTGTCGCTCACTTTTGATTGTTTTACTGGAATTATTTGTGGTTGTGTGTTGCGCCAAGCTAAGCTAAGCTACAAGACCCCCTCGAACCGCGTCATTCATCCTTTTGACGGCGTCTGTTACACTCTTTTGATCCTTTCTTTAGATTAATAAACAAAACACTTTTTAAATCGTTTTTTTACTTTGACAAATCGAGCAAAAAACTTTCTGAATCATTTTTAAAGCAAACTAAATGAACAAAAGTCTCAAAAACGTCCTTCGTCGCCATGGAAGTTCACTTCCGCGTCATCATCGAGAGCCGTTTTTGAGAAAGGACGCGCGCAGGTTACGTCACTTCCGAGGCTGCTGCATCGGCGGGTCTACGTCACTTCCGAGGCAGGTTTTATGTCACTCCCCTTGTGTGTTGCCCTCATCGGCCAGCTGCCGTTGGCGTTTCGTGTTGTAAAAACGCCTTGTTTTTGTTCGTGGGTAATACGCAGTATGTTCATATATATATATATATATATATATATAAAACTTGTGACCTTAGTGTATCGACTGTGTATAATGTCTCTCTCGAATTTGAGCGTTCACTTCCAAATGGAATTAAAAAAAAAGAAAGAAAATGGAAGGATGAGCATTCTCCCTACGGCCGTTTTCAGATTTCTACTGACTTTGTGTGCAAATGAATTGTTACTGTTTGAGCATTTTGTTTTGTGTTTATTTTTTGGGAGTTTGTAAATCTAACATAAAAAATCAAACAATCCAGTTCAATGACATCTTCAGGTTACTGTTTGAGCGTCCACCGACGGACGTGGCGGAGTTTGCGTCACTTCCGCTTCGAAGCCGTGCAGCTCGGGCGTCGTAGTTCCTTTTGATAGTGGTCCATAATCAAAGTGTTGAATATGAATGAATGATAAATGAATGCTGAGAGACTTTATACACAATCAATACACTAAGCTAATAAGTAATACTGCATTGATCATTTTTAAACCAGTTTATAAATAAATGTGGAACCAAATGGGCCAACAATGTGCAAAAGCCAACAGAGGAGGACCCGCCTCGGAAGATTAGGGTTTCAAAGGAGGGTTTTAATTGTCACTGTTCCAGATTCCAGATCACTTTAAACTGCTAACATTTCCTGAGGGCTCTGCACCATTTGCACAATCGTCACGGTTTCAGTTTCATCACACTAGTGGCGCAGTTTCTTTGCTCAGTGACTCCCTGTAATGTGTTTTGTATTGTATTTTTGTATTTTGTTTGTCACAGCGGCTGTCTCTTGACGTACTAGAGCGGCTCCAGCTACCGGAGACAAATTCCTTCAGCAAATAACGATGATTCTGATTCTGATTCAAATCAGGATTCAGGTTTAGAATCGGGGTTTTCCAATCCAACCCTAACAGGCTTGAAACCCTGATTCAAAACTTTAATCCTGCTTTGAAACCTTCATGTGAGTACATTGTCTTCTCTTAACTTTCAAGGTCACAAAATCAGGATGAAGTTACGATGACGTCACAGCACCTGGGTTTATCTCCGGGTTGCTACGCAACACATTTGCCCGGGGAAAAAAAGAAAAGCGAGCCCCTCCCCGGGCGTCCTTATTTGACGCCCTAATTTGTCGTCAATGAGGCATTCGAGCCCATTCGGATTTTTGAATGAATGAGCGAGCCCATCCGCACGCACGCACGTCATCATGTTGCGCGACAGGAGGGAGCCACGCTAATCCCGTGTAATCCCGGCCCGTGGGGAAATGTTGGCAAAAGGGGCGGGATTAGCGAATGTGGAGTCTGCAAGGGAAAAATAAAACAACACGTGACGCTTGCACGAGCGCACGCTGTAGTTACATGGACACGCGCACACACGCACACGCACGCACGGCTCATTCATGCGCTCGAAATAGAATCATCATTTCGTAAAATAAAACATGCATCAATGCCCAGGTCAGCATTCTGCACAAGAAGCCCCAATTTGAAACCTGAACCCAGGCTTGAAACCCTAACAGCAACCATTGCTTGAAAGCCTCATTTCAAACCCCCAAACTGTCTTGAAACCGTAAACAAACCGTCATTTGGAACCATAACACTTTAATAAACCCTAACCCTAGTTTCAAAACCTCATTTCAAACCTTAATCCTGGTTTAAAACCCTAATTTGAAACCCTAACAATGATTTGAAGCCCTAATTTGAAACCTTAAACCTGATTTTAGACACTAATAAAACTCAAATTTGAAAACCTGAACCCTGTCTTGAAAACACAGATTTAAAACCATAATCCTTCCTTCAAACCTTAATTTGGAACCCTAACACTGATTTAAAACCATAATTTGAAACTCGACTGGACACCCCTAACCCTAATTTCAAACCCTATTTTGAACGCCTAACTCTCAATTAAAACACTCACCCTAGTTTGAAACCCTAATTTGAAACCATAATCCTATCTTGAAACCTTAATTGGAGACCCTACTTTGGCAAAACTTTTTTTCTGATGGGAAATCAGAATCAGACTCAGAATCATCTTTATTTGCCAAGTGTGTCCAAAAAACACACAAGGAATTTGTCTCCGGTAATTGGAGCCGCTCGAGTACGACAACAGACAGTTGATTGACAGAGAACACTTTGGAGACAGAAAGACATTGACAAAAAACAGTCACTGGGCAATAAAGGGTTAATAGTTATCTGGTAATGCCGGTACATTGTTTTTTTTTTTACAATTGCGCAAAAAGATGCAGAGTCCTCTAGCACGTCGAGCAGTTCGAATGACTAATATTGCAACAGTGCAATGGTGCAATGACCATTGTGCAAAGGGTGCCGAGACTTTAAGGAATGTATGCAGTCTAACGTGACTAATCCGGGACGATGTCGATTGTGCAAATGTTGCAGATACTCCTCAGTCCATTATGCAAATGGAGCAGATGCTACTCTGGCATGAGTGGCCAGTATTGGTCAACAACAGAAATAGTGCAGCATGGCGAGACAACTACAGCGAGTGCGCGAGTAATGTATAATTGGCCCCACAGAAATCTGACAACAAACGCAAGACAAAACAATTGGCAGCATGTTGCAATGGAATTGTAGGTTAGCTGTTTAAGAAGTTAATGGCAAGAGGGAAAAAGCTGTTGGAATGTCTGCTAGTTCTAGTTTGCATTGATCGGTGGCGCCTACCTGAGGGAAGGAGCCGAAGAGCCGGTGACCGGGATGCGGAGGGTCCGAGAGGATTTTGCACGCTCTTGTCTTAGTTCTGGCAGTGTGCAAGTCCTCGAGGGTGGGTAGGGGGGTACCGACAATCCTTTCAGCAGTTTTGATTGTCCGTCGCAGTCGGGGTTTGTCCTTTTTTGTAGCAGCACCAAACCAGACTTTGATGGAAGAACACAGGACTGATTCGATGACCGCTGTGTAGAACTGCGTCAGCAGCTCCGGTGGCAGGCCGTGCTTCCTCAGAAGCCGCAGGAAGTACATCCTCTGCTGGGCCTTTTTGAGGACGGACTTGATGTTGATCGCCCACTTCAGGTCCTGAGAGACTGTAATTCCCAGGAACTTGAAGATCTCGACGGTTGACACAAGGCAGCTGGACAGCGTGAGGGGCAGCTGTGTCGAAGGATGCCTCCTGAAGTCCACGATCATCTCTACAGTCTCGAGCGTGTTCAGCTCTAGGTTGCGTCGGCCGCACCGCAGCGCCGCTTCCTGTCGATATGCAGACTCGTCACCGTCCTCAATGAGGCCGATGACAGTGGCGTCGTCTGCAAACTTCAGGAGTTTGACAGTCGGGTGCGCTGAGGTGCAGTCGTTCGTGTAGAGAGAGAAGAGCAGTGGAGAGAGGACACAACCTTGGGGCCTTGAGGGGCAAATAATGAAAAGTAAACAAAGTCTGTTCTCGGGTCAAACTGTCATCATCATAAAACCTTTTTATCTGCGCAGGAAATGTTTAAGTGGGAAAATAAGTTAACCACTAACCATAACAAGAATAAAGTCGGAAAATAGAAAAGTCGGACGTTTACAGGCTGTTTTAGCTAAGTGTGCGCATCGCCCATAAGTATGCCCTGTTAGCATCGTTAGCTTAATTGTGGCCGCTGTAGTGTGTCGACACACCAATAAGGGGCGTGGTGCACACCGGGGGGAAAAATACCCGATTATCTTTTCATATGGATGACAAGAGCCAGATGTCTCACACACACACACACAACCAAAAGCACAAATGCCACGACAACAGAAGTCACGTGACCGGGCGGCAGCGCATCCATTTGCTCTAATGCCCTCCCGTTAATCCGCTAGCGCGATTCTCATGAGGGACCCATTTATGATCCATACCTTACTCGATGGAAGCCGTGCCAACTCGACGCCCCGCGCGTGAACGTTGCCTTGCTACCACGCGCACACACACTCCACTAAAAACACTGTGACACACTCCGCTAAATGCGCGGTCACGTGACGTCTTCCCCGCCGGCCGAGTTCCAATTCATCGTCAACTACATAGTCCGCAATATAAACATTTGTAGTCATCAGGGAGTAGAGAATTTGCAAAGATTTCCAACACGAACACTTATTTAGGTTGACTGTGTTGGCGATATGAGCCGTTATTCGATTAATTGTTTCAGTCCTAGAGTCAACTATATAGTCCGCTACATGAAAATCTTTTTATTGATCACGGAGTACCCGATGAAGAGTTTCAGGCCGAAAGCCAACCACGTAGTCCGCTCTGTAAACATTCCCATGTCGTGATTGGTGCATAGGGAATGAGCGAATGATTCCGAACACAGCGTCACTATACAGGCATTTTCATGGAGAGACTGGAAGAGTCACAGAAAGGCATCAAAGTAAGAGGTAGCGTTTTTTCCGCTAACCTTTTTTGTTACGTTGTCCACGTGACGTTCATTTGTCGTCAGACCGTTGACTACAGCGCCCGCGTAACAGGATTGGACATGTCGACCCGCACAGCTGTTGATGGGTGGAGCAGGGCGGGCGGGGGATTGTTGGGGGAGAGGGCGGTGGGTGCGCGGGTTAGTATCCAGCCCAGAAAGTGCGAGCTTAGCGCAGAGTGCCGCGGCAGCTCAGGAGGAGGACGAGCGGGAAGATGCTGAGGGAGGAAGAAGAAGAGCTGTAGAAGCGCCGCGCATCATCAGGAAGTCGCTTTTTCTTCACTTCCTGTTTGGCAAGCGGGACGTCCTTGTTTGGCACTTGTATGGCCTGCTGAGCGAGGAAGAGGAGGAGGAGGAGGAAGAGGAGGCGGGGGGGCCAGGGCCTTGGCAGGCGAGCGAGCGAGCATGGCGGTGGCGTTGGAAGCTGTTTGGCTGAGAGTGAAAAACGTCTGCAAACAAAATGGCCTCCTCATCATGTCCGTGCTGGCCGTGGTCATCGGGTGCCTCCTGGGATTCTTCCTCAGGACGCGCCGACTCTCCGAGCAGGTCACGACCTCCGCCACGCACTCCCGACACATTCGGTTCAGCAACTGTGGTCCCCACCCTTCCATTCAAGTACTTATTATTTGCACACCCGCACCCATTCGTCAACGGGGTGGTGTCCTGATGGACTTTCCCGATCGGAAACTAATTGTCAACGAGACTGGGCGCTGGCGGTGGTGACGCAGTTTCCCAATCTGAACGTAATCGCCGACGAGGCGGGTGGTGGCGGTGGCGATGTAGTTTCCCGATCTGAAGCTAATCGCCGACGAGGCGGGTCGTGATGGAGGTGACGTAGTTTCCCGATCGGAAACTAATCGTCAACGAGACAGGTGGTGGCGGTGGTGATGTGGTTTCCAGATAAGAAGCTAATCGCCCACGGGGGTGGCTGCGTTATTTTATCTAAAAGCTTTACGCAAAATACCAATACAAAATATGCATGTGACGTGCAGGTATTATTTTTTTCCCACTTGGGGTCACCATCCTCACGTTCTAAACTGTAGCATCTGTGAATGTGGGTCACGGAGTCAGCGAACATGATTACCGTTAGCTGGTCTGCGCGTCAAGTGACCCGTCGGCCGCCTGTGAACGAACGTGCAGATTACGCATTTGTTTTCTTACCGTTGGTTCAATAAAGCGATTGAAAGATTGTTTCCATCTTCCCTCTATCCAAACTACCTGTTATGGATTAGTCATTCTAAATAGCGGTGGTGTCCTGTTTTAAATTAGCTAACAATATTTATTTTACTGTGGACGTGCATTTGTCTCAGGCAGTTCTGCTTTGCATTACACACGTTGTACTTCTCGTCTTTTTGAAATTTCAATTTTGCGTTTTAGTTTATTTTGTTAAGAGTGAAATGATCCCAAACTTGGGACATTCTCCGTCTTTTTACGAACTCTTTCCTCGTCGTTTGCCAGCGGCGCATGGGATGCGGAAACATTTCTCAGCTTGATGGAGCTGAAGTCAACAAAATGCTGCCGTGCCCAAAATAACCGCCGCCGACGGTTTAGGGTTGTGCTCCAATCGAATAATTGCGTTCCATAATTGTATACACGGCAACAAAACACGCGTGCGTGTGTGTCCGTGTGCGGGATTACCGCCGAACCATAGAAAAGGACTTTGACAGCTCTTCACGCAAAGCTGTTTGTGTGTGTTTGTCTTTGAGTTTTGTTTGTAAATGGGTTGTTGTTTGTGTGTGTTTGTCTTTGAGTTTTGTTTGTAAATGGGTTGTTGTTTGTGTGTGTTTTGTATATTTCGTTTGTTCGTATGTGCTCGTGTACGTGTTAGTATGTTTGTGTGTGTGCGTATTCATGTGTGTGTGTGTGTTTGTGTACACGTGCGTGTATTTTTGTTCTCGTAAAAGAATGTTTTTATAACTGTGTTTGTGTGTACGTGTGTTCTATAAATAGTGGAGTTGCATGAGTGTGTGTGTTTTCATGTATGCATGAGTGCATGTAAATGTGTATTAGTAAAAGTGTGCGTGCATCTGCATGTGAACGTGTGTGTGTGTGTGTGTGTGTGCGTGCGCGTGTGTGAGTATTTTCACTGGCTGCCGATCTTGCTCTCACACAACAAAACTAAGCCGCGGCCGCTTAATGCCCGCCAGAAAAGCTCTTCAGCGGCCGTCCATTAGGCCACCTCCTCCTCCTCCGCTTCCTCCTCGTCCTCCTCGTCCCCCGCCACTTTCCTCCTCGCGTCGCCTCGACTTCCTTGACGTTGGCCACGATGCCAATGTTCCCTGGCTGTCTACGTGGCATACGACATGGCAACCTGTCATGTGGTCAAACAAGAGATGGTCGCCAGTCAATGTCACAATGTCGGCCTCGACTGTGGAGTTTGCATGTTCTGCCCGTGTCTGCGTGGGTTTGCTCCGGGTACTCCGGTCTATCTGGGCGCTAGCTTCATTGAGGACTCAAAATTGCCCGTAGGTGTGAATGTGAGTCCAAATGGTTGTTTGTTTCTACGTGCCCTGCGATTGGCTGGCAAGCAGTTCGGGGTGTACCCCGCCTCTCGCCCGAAGACAGGCGGGATGGGCTCCAGCAGGCCCGCGACCCGCGTGGGGAGCAGTACAGAAAATGCATGCATCGACTCGTTCTGCCCGACATGAGGACTGTGATGGATTTTTCAATTTTATTTCATGCATGTGAGTTTACGCTGGAATATCCATCCATCCATCCATCCATTTTCTGAGTCACGTCTCCTCACGCGGGTTGCGTGCCGCAGAGCAGAGAATGTCGTTCGACCCAATCGTAGCAAAACATATTTCCGTTTTTGAATATTCATGAGAAAGGCGGAGAAGCAACGCTTGAAAAACTCATCCTGGGCATTTTCAACCCAATACGAGGACATCAAAAGATTTTGAAAAATGCAAAAACATTTTGGGGCGATGGGCGTGAAACTGCCACATCAGGGGAAAAAAAACATTCTGTATCGCGCTTTACCGTGATCAATTTTAACGTCATAAAGTCCACATTCTAACGTGATAAATGCAGTATGATGTTGTAACGTGATAAAGTTCGTGTTTTAACATGATACAGTTCACGTTCTGTACCTTCGAGTACAGGAACGAGTAAAAGTGCTTTTCCTGTGCTCGCTCCTCCCGCAGGAAGTGAAATATTTCCAGTTTCCTGGTGAGCTGCTGATGAGGATGCTGAAGATGTTGATTCTGCCTCTCGTCGTGTCCAGGTCCTCGCATCACCCCATTACACTTCGTGTGTGTTCTTTGCTGGTTCAACAGTGATCCTCACGCCGACATGAAGGCAGAATGTTGCCGACACGAAGCCAACTCGCTGCCTTCACGTCGCCTGCATGAAGGAAAGATGAAGCTTACGTGTTACCTTACGTCTTGCTTCCGTGAAGCCTACGTGCTACCTTTACATTGCCTCCATGCTGGCTGCACGCTGTCATCGTTTTAGCTTCATGTCTTCACGTTGCCGTCATCTTACCTTCATGCCAGCCTCATGTCGCCTTCATGTTGCCAACATGAAGTCAAGATTTTTCCCTTCACATTGACTTTATTTTATCGTCATGCTGACTTCAGACTGCCTTCATGTTGCCTCCGTGAAGCCTCCAAGCTCCTTTCACACTGTCTTGCAGTGTTTTCTCCTCTGAGGGAATCTTGAAATGTTTTCTGGATGAGTGGCAGTGACAGAACCTTCTAGAACCTTTGACCGTTCTTCCGTGTTCCCGTTGCAGTTTGATGTCGGGCCTGGCGGCGCTGGATGCCAAGTGCTCTAGTCGTCTGGGCCTGATCACCGTGTCCTACTATCTGTGGACCACCTTTGTGGCCGTCGTCGTGGGCATCTTCATGGTGTCCATCATCCACCCGGGCGGCGCCGCCCAGAAGGAGGACTCGGAGGACAGCGGCAAGCCCATCATGAGCTCGGCGGACGCGCTGCTCGACCTCATCCGGTGAGACCTCTCCTCCGTGAAGTCGCACTTCACTCTGAGCTAGTCCACTCATCTTAACAACATTTGAAGGACACTTTTGTGTCTCAGATCAAATGGCAATAAACTGTGGGGTTTCCCAGGGGTCAATCTCGGAGGACCCTATTGTTCAGTCAGTACGTGCTTCCATGAAGCTAGCTAATGCGCAGCTACAAATTGTCTTCCCATAACTGCGCTCAGGTCTCTGCCCTGGCTCCCCCGTCACTCACAGAATAGACTTCAAAACAGCTCTGCTTGTCTACAAGTCTCTTCATGGTCTAGCACCAAAGTGCATCTTTGCATGGCTCCGGATAGGGAGAGGGAACGTTGGCCTTAATTTAAAAGAGACATGATGGAAAGTCAGACATAGTTAATATGACCGTCGAGGGAATGGCTAATTCATTCAGGAGATACAGTAGCAATAAATGAAATGCCTGGACCTTGATCGTGGTAGATGTAGCATAAAGGCTAGCATACTAGCAGCATTTGTGAATCAAGCAAGCCTAGCCTAATGTTTTTGGGTGACAGGTACTGTTTAATTTTCAACCTGTTAGGCCACGCTATCGGCTTTATGACCTAACTAAGAACATCGATTCCATTTATCCGCCGCACCCACAAGTTCCACTGGGTTAATCTTGATTTTTGGTGTTCTCCCTCTCGGAAGTATCCAGAGCCTGTTCAGGGTGTAGTCCACCTCTCGCCCGGAGTTAGCTGGGATAGGCTCCAGCGCCTTGTGACCCTGAACAGGATAAGCGCTATTGACAAATGGATGGATGACACTGAACTATCGCTAAAAAAAAAATTCCAGATCGATACCGGTACGAGTACTCATTCTTGGGTATCGGTAAGTACTCACATGATGATTCGCCAATGTGTCAAACTGGAGCAGTGTAGAGCCACCTATTGGGCCAGAGGATTTACTGGACATCAGATTTGTTTGCCTCAAGTATCGGTGGCTGGTATCTGCAGCCTTAACGAGTAGCAGATACATTGAAATAAGGCCGGTATCGGGTATCGGTACTCGCCCATCCCTACATTTAACACAGTTACACCATTTATACCTTTTGTCCTGCAGAAACATGTTCCCGGCCAACCTGGTCCAGGCTACCTTCCAACAGGTGACACAAAGAGACAGCTTATGAGCCATTTTGTCTCCCATCTTGTCGGTCATGCGGTCCACATTGTCCACCGTCTTGTCCATCATCTTGTCTGCCGTCGTGTTCGCCGTGTCCGTCTACCGCTTTGTCCCGAGGGCCACCGCCACGGTGCGTGTCGCTCTGTGCTTTGCGTCAGTATCGGACCAGCAGCGAGTACACCCTACAGACCAAGGCCACGCCGGAGTCCGGCACGCCGCGACCGCTCATCTACGGCATCCGGGACGACAACGGGAGCGACGTCCGCAACTTCTCGCTGGACCTGACTCCGCCTCCAAACGTGCTCGTAAGAACCCAGGAGGGAACCAGCGACGGCATGAACGTCCTCGGCATCGTCATTTTTTCAGCCACCATGGGTAATGTATTAACATCGGGCAGATTGGGGTGACCCCACGTTTCCGTAGCGGGGATTTCATGGCATTCTGGGAACTCGTGCGTGAGTGTTTGTGTTGCTGCAGGTATCATGCTGGGCAGGATGGGTCCGAACGGGAGCGCCTTGGTCAACTTCTGCCAGAGTTTGAACGAGGCTGTGCTCAAAATAGTCGCCATTGTTATTTGGTAAGTCCAACGTGCACCGATGTTCAAAAGATTCCAACTTCAGCCTAAGTGGGGTTCATGCCTCAGACGTAGGCTTTTGAGGACTGATCCAGCTCGGGTTCTTCCGCTCTGTCTATCTCCATTGCATTCTTCACAAGCTCGCTCAAGGCATACTGAAAATTCATTTTCAAATAATCGCGCAAATGCTAATTTTCTCAGATCTTCCTAAATAGCCGACCTAAATGACCATCAGCGTCATTTTCGAGTCATCAACTGTTAGCGCATAACTGGAATGTTTTTGAACAAACCTCCCAAGGAGAACAGTACTTTTTGGGGTAAAATACCAACTTAAAATGCACTGTTCCAAATGATTACGTACAGCAGAGTTTCGAGACATTTGATTGGTTTTAAAGAACTGAAAATAATCTTTATGGAGTTGAATTTGAAGCATTAGGAGGTCATATTTACTGAAAGCATAAGCCAGTTCAAACAAAAACATCGTAACAGGTCAAGTTACGTTTTGACATAAGAACCCTTATTGGATTGCAGCTGCACAATTCTGACAGGCGTTCGGCTTCTGAGTATTTTGCGAGTTTCTGCCTGAATTTCTTTGGAGGATGTCAGAATAACGTCCCAGAGCTGCTGTCAGGATGTGAACTGCCTCCCATCCTCATAAACCTTTTACTTGAGGATGCGCCAAAGGGTCTCCACAGGGTTGAGGTCAGGGGAGGACGGGGGCGCCACACCGTGACCTCTCTCTTCTTTGATGCACATTGCAGCCAATGAAGCAGAGGTATTCCTTGCAGCATGAGATTGAGTACAGTAAGTTCCCCTCCGGCTAACTGTACCGGGTGGTTGGTGGATGGCCGCCATACCCCAACAAGGCCGCGACATCAGCAAGGAGGTGGCGGATTCATGAGCTTCTGACTGACCACTTTCCTCCATCGTTAAAAAAAAAAACCCAAAACATTGTTGGTAACAAGATCATCTTCATGCATGACAATGCAGCAGCATCATTGGCTGCACTGAGTATAAAAGGAGGCCCTCATCCACCCCTGACCTCAACCCCGTTGAGAACTTTTGGCGCATCCTCAAGCAAAAAGATTTATGAGGCAAGAGCAAAAGATCTAAAAGGGTGGCAGGTACTTCATATCAAATTAGAGGCTTTAGGAGGCTATTCTGACATCCTGCAAAGAAAAAAAAAATAAATAATAATAATAATAATTCAAAAATACAAATTCAATGGATGGAAGAATTAAGAAGCTACTATCAGATAAGGGGTCGTATTTGAAAACGTAGCTTGACCAATGTTTCTGATTGTGAATATGACCTAATGCGTGAGAATATTCAGGTCATTTCATTGTCAGGGCATCGAATGGATGGCAACTGGACTGTTTGTCTGTTTGTCCTCAAAGACGTTTCTCCTCTCATCTGAGCAGCCTTCATCCGTTCACGCAACAAGGCAAACAAACTCAATTGTTTACGCTTCAAGTCGGAGGCACTCCCCGCGCCACGTATGGAATCATTCTCTTGGAACGCAAAAAAGGAGGAGAGCCCTTCAGCCGCCTGGCCGAGAGGCCGTTGTCCGTCCGCCAGAGTCGTGGGGTGGAAACTCCCTCATCGATATTCCGTTCGGCAGTAAAGCGATCGTGGAGTTGCCTCACGGTCGAGGAGGCCGTGCTGTTTGTTGGAGGCAGAACTATTAAGTTTCTTTGGAACGGACGAAAGGACGGCATTGTAAGTAGGAGACAGATGATGTCGTTAGCCCCCTCCTCTGTTCAGCCATGGTTTTTCCACCGCTGTGTATATGGCCTCTCTCACTCCGTTTTCAAACCATCTGTCTTCCCTGTCCACAAGATGCACATTTGTGTTTTTTTCTCTCTCGGAGGTGCAGGTCGACGGCCCGGTCTTGCCCGTCCGCGTTGTGCCGTGCGTCTGCTCGGTTTCCCCAATGTATGTATGTGTGCGTTCCTCACATACACCAGATTGTTTTTCTGCGTGTGGTGTGCGGTCTTTGGGGTGCGGCAGCCTTTGTCTCAGCGTGTTACCGGGTTTGAAGTGTCCTGGAATGTTGTGTTGGTTGAAAATCCTGAGTTTCTCAGACAGACCGGATCCATTGGGAATGGCAATATTGCTGCGTGTGTCGCTCTTTTCTTTCTCAATCCACCTTGCTCCTGTGCCTTGTGGAATTTGGGACCCTTTTCACAAAGGACCATCTGGGGTAAGCACAGGTTTGGAGGGCCTCCCTCGCGCCCTCACGTGTCTGTGCTCTCTCTCTTTGGCCTGCGGACCGGTTGGAACGTTATCAGCTCTCTGTTTGTGTTCCAGAGGGTGGTGTGAGTCCAAAAGTAAGTATTGGTCAGTGTGTGTGTGTGTGTTTTCTGTAAACCCCAACACGGAGGCCCCTGTCGTCTCCAATGTGGACTACTTTGCGGTCCAAAAAATGCAACTTCTTGTCTTTGACATCGTCACGTGTGAACTCGATGTCGTTATCCACTGAGTTCATTCATGTGCTCGGTGAAGACTTGCACTTCTTGGCTTTCGTATCGAACCCACGTGTCATCCACACGTCTGTACCGACGACTTGGAGAGATGTTCCCTTCAAAGAGTTCAGAGCTCTCCTTTCCATGTCCTCCGTGTACAGGTTTGCCACGATGGGGGATACCGGGGAGTCCGTAGCACAACCACGTTTGGGTCTGTAAAATCTTCTCGTGAATTGAAAATATGTGGTGTCAAGACAAAGTTCCAGCAAGTGGCATATCCCTTCGGGGTTAAGTGTGGACCAGTCTTGGAGGCTTTGATCAAGCAGTAGCCATTGCCTCACAGTTTCCATTGTATCCTGGTTTGGAATGCGCCTCCCGTTGGACCTCTTAATGCTGCAAATTCAATTCAAATGTCTTGAAACTCTTGTGCGTAATCATTTGGAACAGTGCATTTCGAGTTTCTTCTTCACAAAACAAAACAAAACACGGTTTTCATTGGGAAGTTTGTTCAAAAACATTCCAATTGTGAGCACAATTAGCCTGACTGTCATTTGAGAAAATATCATTTGCACGATAATTTGGAAGGCAGTGCAGGACAGTAGCGTACTCGTACTTACCGAGTAGCGCATTGGGTTTGACGGAGCCGCTCCCCGTGGTCCCTGCTGGTGCAGGTACTTTCCGTTCGGGATCGTGTTCCTGGTGGCGGGCAAGATCCTGGAAATGAGCGACCCGTCGGCCATGGGCAAGAAGTTGGGCTTCTACGCCGTCACGGTTGTCTTCGGCCTGGTGCTCCACGGCCTCTTCATCCTGCCCTCCATGTACTTCTTCATCACCAAGAAGAGTCCCATCGTCTACATCCGCGGAATCCTCCAGGCGCTGCTCATCGCCCTGGCCACCTCGTCCAGGTAACGACGCGTCCGGGCGTACGTGCAGCGCGGCCGTCCGGTCACCGTGCAGTTCACCGTCGAGGCCCCGGTTGCGTTTTGTGTTTTGCGCTCAGCTCGGCCACGCTGCCTATCACCTTCAAGTGCCTCCTGGAGAACAACCACATCGACCGGCGCATCATCCGCTTCGTGCTGCCCGTGGGCGCCACCATCAACATGGACGGGACCGCGCTCTACGAGGCCGTGGCCGCCATCTTCATCGCGCAGGTCAACAACTACGAGCTGGACTTCGGACAGATCATCACCATCAGGTCGTTGGATGCCACAAACCCTTTCAACCTCACTTCCTGTAACCGCAATTCCTACTTCCTACTTTTCCCATCGCCTCCTTTTTCACTTCCTGTGTCCCTACATCGTGCCTCTTCACTTCCTGGTTCCCTACTTCATTTTTCTTCATTTCGACTCCCACACTTCCTGCATCCTCAATGGCTACCTCCTGTTTCCTCACTTGCTGTGCCCTTTTTCCTGTATCCTCACTTCCCTTATCCTCAATTCCTACCTCAAGTTTACTCACCTCCTACTTCCTGTATCCTCACGCCTTCCTTCCTCATTTCCTGTTTCTAGCTCGTGACTTCCTGTTTCCTTCCTGCTTCCCCACTCACTTCCTACTTCCTCATACCCTGTATACTTTTTCCTGCCTTCCTGTATCTTTATAGACAAAGTAATTGAGTGTGTGGAGGATAGGGCTAAGTTAGCCTTCATACAGAGTAAGCAGAGCTGCATTCAGTTTTCTGGGGTGAGTTTGAAATGATATTAAAAAGTGTTTTGAAGACATTTTTAGGAGAGGTTGTCGAGCAGGTTTTCGTTTTTGGCGGCTTACTGTGCAGTTTCGGGTTGCGGCGCCGCCTGTTGTTCTGGCGTGCTCTTTTCAAACAGGCGCCACCTGCTGACCGTCCTTCCTTCCTTTCTTCCTTCACAGCATCACGGCCACGGCCGCCAGCATCGGCGCAGCGGGCATCCCCCAAGCGGGCCTGGTTACCATGGTGATCGTGCTGACCTCCGTGGGCCTGCCGACCGACGACATCAGCCTGATCATCGCCGTGGATTGGGCGCTGTAAGTGGTTTCCGCGGCGAACGTGTTCGCAAATGCGTCCGCGATGTACGCCGTCGTCACCCTGTCGCGTCCTGCCGCGCAGAGACCGCTTCCGCACCATGGTCAACGTCATGGGCGACGCCCTGGCCACCGGAATCATGGCGCACATTTGCAGGAAGGACTTCATCAAGGAGGGAGACGGGGTGAGTATCCGCTTCCTCGGTTCCTGTTTCCTCGTGTCCTGCTTTCTCACTTCCTGCTTCAATGTCCCGTGACCTCACTTCTTGCATCCTTTATTCTCACTTCCTGTATACCGTATTATTTATATTTTTGCCTCAACTTTCTACTCTATCCACGTTCTAATTCCTCACTTCCTGTATCCTTACTTCCTGTTTCTTCACGTCCTACTGCCCGAGTTCCTGTACTTTCACTTTCTGCTTCATCACTTCCTGTAACCTCACTTTTGTGTCCTCACTTCCTGTTTCTATACAATTTCTGGTTCCTCACATGACGCTAATCATTTCCTGTTTCCTCACTTCCTACATTTTCACTCTCTCTTTCTTTACGTCCTGTACTTTTACATCTTGTTTCCATTTTCCTCATTTCTTGTACCCTTTCTTCCTGCTTCCTAACTTCTGTATCCTTTTTTACTTCCTGTATCCTGACTTCCTTTCTTTACTTCCTGCTTCCTCCCGCTCTTCCTCAGTTCCTGCTTTCTCATGTCTTGTTTCATCACTTTTTGGTTTCCTACTTCCTCATTTCCTGCATCCTTTTCCCCCCCATTTCCTGTGTCCTTCCCGCCAACTTTTTCACTTCCTGCTTCCTCACAGTCTCATTTCCTGTTTCCTGACGTCCTGTTTTTTGACTTGCCGCTTCTCCACTTCCTGTTTCCCGACTGGGCGGCGGCGCGCAGGTGCCGCTCATCTGCGAGAGCCGCCCCGGCGCCGTCCCGGCGCCTCCGCTCGCGAACTGTCACAACACCAACGGCAACTATCGCCTGCCGTTCACGCACGCGGCGGTCCCGCCCGACGTGGCGCGCCTCATGCGGTTGGAGGAGGGCGTGCGGCCGCCGCCCGACACGAGGAAGCCCCGTGTCCCCCCGCGACACCCAAAGAAGAACAAAGACCACTGCGCGGTGGACATGAACGGTCTGGAGACCAACGTGTGACGAGCGCAACTCGAAGGGTGGGGACATCCGCCGCTCCTCTGTCTTTGTTCCCGTTTCCATCGAGGGAAGTCCAGAAGAACACGTGTTGTTCTCCAGGTGGACCGGAACCAGGAGCAGAACCCGACTCCTGCTGCTGCTGCTGTGAGGACGGAGCTTGCGGATCCATGAGGGACAAAGTCACGTGTTTGATTCTGCCTTAAGACTCGTGGAGCTGCGGCACGCTCACCAGTCCAGCGCACTGTTGATCTGCCGTCCATCCATCCGTCCATCCACCAATATCTCCGTCTGTGGACTGGGAATGCCACCGTGGTGGTTCAGGAAAGTCTGGACATCAGACTTTAGTCACTTCAGGCCGGAGCTGGCTAACAGTTAGCAATTGAGCACCAACTAAAATGTTCATTGGTGAACAAGGAAAAAAAAAAAAAAAAAGTTAACACGGGTGGCACGGTGGACGACTGGTTAGCACGTCTGTCTCACAGTTCTAAGGTTGTGGGTTCAAATTCGGCCCCGCCTGTGTATGCTCTCCTCGTGCCTGCGTGGCTTTTCTCCGGGTACTCCGCTTTCCTCCCACATCACAAAAACATGCACCGTAGGTTAACTGAAGACTCTAAATTGCCCGTAGGTGTCAATGTGAGTGCGATTGGATGTTTGTTTCTACGTGCCCTGCGATTGGCTGGCGACCAGTTCAGGGTGAACCCTGCCTCCTGCCCAAAGTTAGCTGGGAGAGGCTCCAGCATACCCGCGACCCGAGCGAGGATAAGCAGTGAGAAAATGAATGGATGGAACTTAACATAGCTGAATGGCAATTTTTGATGATGTCATCAGGGCATTGAATCGATCGCAAGTGGACCGAAGAGCGCAGCGATCGAGTCAGCGCCCTGAGAGTGGAACGAACTGGATGGATGAGATCATTCACAGGCATCGCCGTAAGTTCATTGCACTTCCTAGGCCCTAGAGGGGATTGATATGATATGCTGTGATCTCCTCCATCCATCTCTCAGCATTGTTGGAAAATACTGACGCTAATAACCAAAAAAAAAAAATGGACTTTTATGTGCATGTCTTTATTTTTCACATCTTGTTAAGGTCTCAATATTAAAGGAGTATGTTTTGAAGTATAAAAAAATAGAAATATTATTTTGCGTCTGTTACATCCTGTCCATGATGTCAACTATTCACTCGCTGCATCATTAAAAGTGATGAAAAATATAGAAACGTCGACTTTCATGATGTGTACGTTTGATCTTTGCCACGTCGCGTACAGTGCTACCTTGACTTCAGGGGCGGGGCTACGTGGTGGCCGTGGCCATCTTTTTTTACAGGTAGCGGGATGCCCTGGCGTGTGGGCAAGGAGAGCCGCAGTCACCGTTTGAGTGGGGCAAACAATCAAACGCAAATAAACAATGACAACACTCGCAACGACCACCACGCATGCCCGGACTTTCACACACATACACACTAACCCAACTCAAGCTCATCATGTCATTCACTAGGCCACACCCCTTAAAGGCACACATCCAGCCCTCGAATTCTGCAATATATATATATATATATATATATATACACACACTAATTGCACGTTATAAAACCACTTTATTTCTTCATATTTTCCTTTATTTATTTTATACAAAACTGCTAGTGTTCTTTGTGGGGAAAAAAAGGCATCCAAAAATTGTGTTTTTTTTGGGGGGGGGGACCGGGCCGAACTGTAAACACTGAAAATCCACGGATTATTGGATCGTTTTTTTTTTATTTTTTTTTTTAACCCAAACAATTCTTGAATAAGCCTGGATAAATCACCAATTAAAAAAAAAGAAAAAGAAAAATTTATTTGAATGAATTGAACCTTTTTTTTTTTTTTTTTTAATTTGCCGCCGTGTAATATAACTGACGGTAGGATCTATGTGACTGACTGGCGAGTAGGTGCGGCCAACAAATTCATTGGGGTGGCCGCCATGACGGCGCCCCCGCTGTACTTGTAACGATGTAGCCGCTCACTTGCTCGTAATATTGCGTGACGGTGTGGACGTCGCGCGTGCAAAGACGGAAGTAACGTGGGTACGTTGACGTGTTGTTTATATGCTGGCAGGCAAAAGCAAACAAATGATGTTGAGCTATGCGATAGGCACCATATCTGGATGTATCTATTTATACAGCACTATAAAAACCAGCCCAAGCTAACTTTTCATCCGGTATCCCGCACCAGGAATGTCTCAGGAACGCTCGCCGCTTGTGTCCTCCGAAGTCACTTTGACTCCTCGTCCTCCTCGCCAGCGTCCGCGCCCGCTGCTCCCGCGCCGCCGCCGCCGATGTCGAGCACCTGCAGCTGGCTGAGGTGAGCCAGCGAGCTCTCGTCCACCGCCGACGCCAACAGACGGTTGAACCTTCCGTGTGGAGTCAGAACACGAGCTTGAATTAGGATGATTTCGAGTTTGCTGGGGCAGGAGGACAGCAGCTGGCCGTACGGGCACAAGTCTTGGGCCACGCAGCTCTTCATCAGTTTATCAATCAGTTATTCTTCTTATCGTCAAAGATATTTTGGACAATTATGCTTCAAACTTTCGCCATGCTCGAATCTGTGCCAAACTCTGGAGGAGTCCCATGACTTTTGTCACTACTGCGTATGCCTTCACATCCAAATAACCAACGTTGACATTAAAGGGGTTTGAAAATGAATAAAGCCATTCAAAGTTGTGAGGCGAATCGTTTACGCTGCGCTACTTCGGAAGTGGGTGTGGTCTTACCGCAGGAATATTCCTTTGATGTTGGGGGTGCCTTCAAAGGCGGAGGCGGGAATGCTGGCGATGCGGTTCCTCTGCAGGTAAAGGTACTCCAGGGACTCGGGCAGGTCGGACGGGACATGCGACAGCTGGTTGTTGGACAGGTCCAACGTCTACGAGAACAACATCGCAATGTCGGGAGTGAAAAACATTGAAAAACTTTCACACTGCCAGTCAGTGCCCGCGGAACTTTTAACACCCGACACTCACTTTTCCCATCCTTTGACGTTGAAAGCAAATGTTGCCGGCAAACAAGGAGTTACATTCATATTTCTGTGTGAAAGGTACAAGCAGATAAATCCCGGCTCGACTGGAAAGTTGTGACCGGATGGTGACGCTATAATACCCGACAATAACTTTTCCCACCCTGTTGCGGTGAAAGCAGAAAGCCGAGACTGGTGTGTTTACCACCTGACACTTACTCGACCTGTGAATTTCTCAGCTTTGGAGGTAGTGTCAGAAGTGGGACAGTGGCTGTGTGAAAGGGGAATTGTGGTAAAAGATGGGACCAGGGTGTCAAGTTCAATCCCCTACATCCACTTTTCCAACCATCTTGCGTTGAAAGCAATTGTCCCCATTCAACAACAAGTGAGCAAAATGTGAGTTCACGGAATGGCTTTTCTAAGGTTAACATCAGAAGTGTAACAGAGGCGGACGGCGGCCGTGTTTAAGGGGATCACGGAAAAAGCCGAGACCGGATCGTAAAGTTGAACACCTAACACGGACTTCTACCGGCAACGAGTTACAGAGTTACAGAAATGTCCTCCTTCGGTGAGGTCCGTATGAAAGGTAAAGGTCGATACCACCACCACCACCAAAGCCCCCATCCACACTCACTGTGAGCGCACTGAGCTCCATCCAGGCCCCCTGGTAGACGGAGTTGAGCCTGAGCTGGTTCTCACTGAGGATGAGCTTCTGCAGCTTGTCCATGCCCGTCAAAGCTCCGTCCGGTATGGAGCCGAGCTGGTTGTTCTTCACCTCCAACACCTTCAGGCTGCGGGGGAGGCCGACGGGCAGCGAGCGCAGCGCGTTGCCCGACAGGTGCAGAGTCTCCAGCAGGCGCAGCTTCCGGAAGGCTTCGCGGTGCAGCTTGGTGTTACTCAGCTGGTTGTAGCTGAGGTTGAGCTCGGTCAGCGTGTAGAGCAGCGCCAGGTCGTTGCGGCCGATTTCCGAGATGGAGTTGTGGAGCAGCACGAGGGTCTTGGCCCGCCGAGGAAGACCCCTGGGAACGCGCTCCAGCTGGTTGTTGTACATGTGAAGCGTGTGTAGCTTCTTCAGGCCCTGGGAGCGACGCACAGAAATGAGTCAAGGAGGCGGACGACTTGATGCGAGCAGGTCTGATCGTGACGGTGGGAGTAAGCCGCATGTGTCCAAATCAGAAGTCTCAAGTCTTATCCGTAAAGTTGCAAGTAAGTCCCGAGTTACTGTGGCATGAATAAAGCAAGTCAAGTGGAGCCCAACCTAAATTAAAGGAAGTCCTGTGAAGTCACAACTCGGGTTAAGCAAGTCCCAAGTCCTAAAATTGGCGACTCAAGTCTAACTCGAGTCAAGTCATGTGACTGGTGTCCCCCCACCCTACGCCCCACCTCGGAGGTGAGGCCTGGGTTACCTGGAAGGCAGCCGGGTGGATGAAGCGCGAGCGCAGCTTGTTGTTGTGCAGCAGAAGGTACTCCAGATTGCGCACAGAAATGAGAGCGTCTGCGGGGATGCTCTGGATGGAGTTCTTCTCCAGGTGCAGCAGCACAAGGTTGCGAGGCAAACCTTTGGGCACCATGCTTAGGTTGTTGTTGGATAAGTCCAAGCACTCCAAGCTGTTCAGTTGGCTGGAAGACATCAAGACATCGGCATAGTTATAGGCGCGTGTCTCGGGACACTTACGGTCTGAGGTTTGTCCCTACCCGAAGGTCTCATTGTCCATGCCCTCGTTGCTCAGGAGGTTGTTCTGCAGGTAAAGTTCCCGTAGGTTCTGCAAGCTGTCAAAGGCTCCGGCTGGGATTTCCTCCAGCTTGTTGCTCTGTTAAAAGCCGCAGAGAAGTCAATGTGGTTCTCCAGAGAGGACACAAAGCATCCTATGGAGGACCTTCAGGTGAAGACGGTACAAGCTTGGGGGTAGGTTCTTGGGGACAGTCCGCAGGAAGTTGCTGGACATGGTGAGGATCTCCAGGTTGTCAGAATCATTGAACATGTGATTGGGAAGCCCGCCATCTGTCAGCTTGTTGTTGTGGAGATAGACAGACCTGAAAACATTTGCTTGTGTGTCAGGAGAACCTTCAGACTAAATCCTCAAGAAGAAGAACGGAAGTCCCGCAATCGTACTTCAGGTTTGGTTTATAGCCAAACGTGTACGGGAAGATCTTAGTAAGCTGATTGGCGGCAAAGTCAGCGCTGACCAACGAAGGCGGCAAGGCTTTGGGTGCCGAGGTGAGCTGAAAGAACAAGAAGACACCTTGCATAGAACGTTTAGGACATCTGAGGAGCTTCGGGTGAAGAAAGAACAAGACGAAACTTTGGGTGGAACGACACTTGCGAAAGAACCTTTCGGAACAAGCCAGAATTCATAGCGGGAGGTCTGAGGAGCTTCATGGGAAGAAGCAGTTGCAACTCACCTGATTGTTGGCCAGGTACAAATAAGCCAGTTCTTCTAACATCTCAAAACCTTCATCTTCCATCCCTGGAAAGAGAACATAGAGTCATTCTACTTTCAATAGCCAGTGAACTGCATCCATCCATCCATTTTCTATCGCACTTAACCTCAATTAGGGTTTTGGGTGAGCCGTAGACTATCCCAGCTGATTTTGGGCAAGAGGGGGGGGTAGACACTGGGCTGGTCGCCAACCAATCGCAGGGTACATATAGACAAATGACCATTCACAATTTTGAGTCTTCACTTATCCTGAAATGCATGTTTTTGGAATGTGGGAGGAAGCCAGAGGACCCGGAGAAAACCCATGCAGAACATGCAAACTACACACAGGAAGTTGGGTTCTAAACCCTGCAACCTTAGAACATGCGTTGACCACCATGCCATCCCAGATGGAGCTGTGATGAAAAAAAACAAACAGTGACTTGGCCAGTTAGTCAGACAGTTGGCTGATAGGGAGGTTGGTCGCTTTCCTCACACGATCCTAACCCTGCTTAGCCATTTAGTCGGTACGTAGATGGGAGAGTCGCTAAGTCAGTTAGCGGCTTACGTTGCTAGTTGGTTGGTAGGTAGGTAGGTTAGTCGGTCTGTCTATTGGGCGGTGTTGGTTAGTTGTCAGTTTACATGTACTTTGTCACATGCATTACTGAGTGGAATAGGAAGTAGTCGTTTGAAAGTCAAGTCCTGACCGTCGGTGGTGAGCCAGTTGTTCTGCAGGTTGAGAGTCTCGAGCAGGTGCAGGTGCGACAGGTGCTCCACGCGTATCTCCTCGATTTTGTTGTTCTGCCATAGGGAGACAAAAGACAAGGTGACTTAGACGGTTCGCCCACAGGCGCGGGGGACCTACTCTTGGCGGGCCGCACCTGTAGCGCCAGCTGGCGAGTGGTCGCCGGCAGCCCCGTCGGGAACTCGGTGAGATCCACTCCGCCGCAGTCCACCGCCCCCTCGGTCGTGCAGCTGCAGTCCGCCGGGCATTCGCCGGGGTCCGACTTGGCCACGGCGATATCGGGCTCCTCCCCCCGCGCCCCCGCTGGGATCTGGCCCAAAACCAGAAGTCCGGCCAGGAACAGCAGAACGCTAGCGGTCCGCGGGATGGAATGCTTGGGAAAGGCCATGCTCGCCGCCCAGGGCTCCTGTTGCACAAGAACCGGAATGTCTTGGATCGTAACATACTTTCCTGTAAACAGAATTCTTTTTTTTTTTTTTGCCATCAAAGTTCAACAAGGCTCCAGTGGCCTCGTGCTGAGGTGAATCATCTGCGCGGTATGCTGACATCCACATCCGAATCGTCAAGTCGCTGACTGCGAGCAGGCCGGCGCGGGGATTTCCCAGCGTGCACCGAGACTAAAAACGCACCACTCCGGAATCATCTTTATTGGCTAAGTATGTTGAAACACACAAGGAATTGGCCTGCGGTAGTTGGAGTCACTGACGTACTTTTGCAAAAAAGACACTTTAACAAGCATTTTTTTTTACATTTACGACACACAAATACATTCGAGTCATTAGCAGTATCAAGTGTGTTTTAAAACAGAATTTAAGCAAGTTCAGTCCTCGTTATGATCGTTAGCAAAGCATACACAGGTGGTCAGCTATTTCGTGGTCACGTGACCTTCCGTACAATCGCCTGCCTCTGCTACCGTAGGGGGCGCTCTGCCCACTTTTCACCCCTACCGATAGCCCGATATCCTTTTTTTTTCCAGGGCCGATAACAACGATAACCGTTAGCCATTTGGAGCCGATATTCATTTGCGGTAAAAGACAATTTTGAATAACACAAACTCCAACACGTTTAAATGCCTTTAAGTGTATGTTTACAGATTTTACAAATTTGCTTTTAATCTTGCAACATCGACATCTCTGTTTTAAGATTTGGAGGGGGGGGGGGGGGGGGGGGGAAGTGCTGCGCATGTCTTTAAAAGTGAAATGAAAACTTCGACAAATAAAGAGCTCCCCAAACAAAACGTACAGGGAGTTCCCAGGGTCGGCAGCGTCTCTTAAAAGTGGATTGAAAATGTAAATAGTTGCCTGAAGTTAACCCAGTTTTAAATTGCTGTCTTATCAGCTGTCGGATTTTTGGAAAAATCATCAAAAAGCATCCGAATGCCAATAATCGGCCCGGTCGGTAATCGTTCTACCTCGACGTAGTAGTGGACCGTTTCCCCTTGGCGCGTGACGTCACAAATGCGGCGCACACGTGCCGACGACGCTGACGGCTCACAAGCGAGGACGCGGCAATGGAAGAAACGCGAGAAGAGACTGACCGGCGGCGGCGGACGTCAGACAAACTTGCGCAAATGGTCGCGTCCGCACGCAGCAGTCGCAGCTCGTCCCATAGCAACAGCAGCAGTCTGACGATGGCCCCAGCAGGGGGAGGCGGGGCAGGACACGTGGACGCTCCATCTCGGATCTGGTCGGACGACAAACACGCGATTGGGATTGTTAGGAGACGGGCCGGAAGTGATGACGCAGCTCGCATCGTAGTCGGCGACAGCGAGGCGTGCGTCGTACGACGGGCTGATCGCAGAGCGACGCTGCGCACGAAAATAGAAAAAAAAGAAAAGAAAAAAAAGCTACTTTCTCAGCACCCTATACAACGACTGATCAAAATCATATGTTGATGATTAATAATCATTATGATTTTTTAATGTATGTATGCTATGGTTTGACTGTTGTTCTCGGTTATTGAGTCCGTCGGTAAATCTGTTCGCAGGCAGGGCGGTCGGGCGGGCGTTCGATTTCGAAGCCAGGTCGGTCAGTCGGCCAGTTCAGTCATCACTCCGTCCATCGGTTAATTGGTTAATTAGCCAATTAGGCGGTCGGTCCATTAGGCAGACGGTCGGGAAGTTAGTTAGTCACTAATTTGTCAGTCGGGGTCGGTGGGTTAGACGTTAATGTGTCGGTTTGGTTTTGTTTTCAGATGTTGCAGTGGCACAAACAACGTTGTCACTCCGGAACACTCCATTGAGGGACTCTCGTTAACGTGGCGGGGGGTGGAGCGTTTGCTGCTCACGTGACTCGTGGTGAGTAAACACTTAAGGTGTGTGTGTGTGTGTGTGTGTGTGTGTAGGGTCTGCTCGCTACGTCCGCGCAAAGCACCGACAGCCCCAAAATGACTCAAGTACAAGAAGAGAAAAACATGAGCGCGACTTATTATTGCTGCAGGGACTGTACAGTCAGCGCCATAAACAATGGCTGACGTGTTACATAACTCACACACACACAATGTTACACAACTTGATGATTTGTCATTTTTATCTGCGACAAGTCGCTTGGAACTATTTGATTAGAAACAGATCTCGGGATGATGCAAGACCAGCACAATCCCAAACACGCCGTTGTTGGTGTTGCATTTCGACAATCAAACCTGACGACGCTTTTTTTCCCCCGATTCTTCTCATTGTGCCGCTGTACCGAATGAAGTGGCCAAAAGTCGGAAAACATATCTCGCGTCGTCATGTGTCCGTTGTAGCAAATATATAGTGGAGCCTGAACACTTTTTGTCCAATCTCACTCGGGCCTCCAAATGGATTTTAGTCTTCTTCGACAATAATCGTGCCTTCCGGGCCCAATGAAAAGTTAGTGTGGTCCATCTTGGATGGTGTTGATCATGAAACACATTTTTGACTGGAGGATTATTATGGGATGGATGCGATTACAATACACAATTAATACAGAAGTAGCTTGTTTGAAAGACAAACTTTATTGTCACCATTACTATTTTAATCTTACAGGGAATTGTTGATCATCTTAAAAACAATCAATCACTGTTTGTTAGCCTTGACTCCTATTTCACAGAGCACTTTATTAAAATGAATAATGAATGAACTGTAGCTAGACATTGTAAGATTAGATTGTAGACAGTTTGATCCATCAGAATTTTTTTCTATGAAAAACAAACAAACACTTAAATGTCCCAAGTCAACCCTAAAAACCATTTCTTGGATCCTAAAAAAACATTTTTTGCATCTTTGCTGTCCGTCGTCAGCGTAACCGGAGGCCACGTCACAGATAGAGCAGAGTGTGATATTGCAACAAAAACGACCCGAACAACACTTTCAGACCGCTGCGGTTTCCAAATCAAATCCGAAAACCTGTAGGTGACCTTGTTCGTGCGGGGACGTCAACATGTTCCAGTGTGTCTTGTGCACACGCGCACACAAGGGGGATGACATCAATCCCGCGCATCCCCGGCGGGCTCCGGCCAGAGTAATCCCAGCCTGAGCGCCGAGCAGAAAAGTGGGTCAACGCGGCAGTCCGGAAGCTTCCGTCACGCACCGACGCGACGCAGACGTCCGCATTTAAGGTCCTACAAGTTAAACGGCTCAAAATTCACAGAGTTCTTTACCCTCATTGAGTGCGAGCTTAAAAAAAAAAAAAAAAAAAAGATAAGGCAACAGCGCCCATGTTGGCCAAATGAACAGAAAAGACTTCAGATGATTAAAGGTGGAAAAAGGATGTAAATGAGTACGCCGCGCTAAATGTAAAACACGTGTTGGACTCCATCTTTGAGGCCCTTCCCGCCAGAGGTGGGAGGAAGTCTCGAGGGAGTCTCTAGTCCGAACTGGGAAAAAAGAGAAAGAAAAAAGTCACACAAGGCAAGTGGAGTCCAGTCAGCACTTGCGTGGTCATGCTGTAACAACCCAAGAAAGAGCGCGAGCAAATCATGTTGCTGTCGAGCCCTCTTATGCTAGTTCCAACTAGCGGTGGTAGGCTACGCATGTTCAAGGAGCCGACCGCGCTTACTTTACCGTAGACACGCACTTGTGTGAAGCAGCTCCGCTCCGCGGCACACACATTGCACTGTAAAATGATCCCACACGTTGGCCATTCTCTGCCTTTTACACACAATTTCCTCCTTGCCGGCCGGGGCTGATTGCGCCGCTTTGCCTGCAGTGACAAAATGGATGCCACAAAATTCTGCGGTACAGCTCAAGATCCACCACATGGAAAAAAGTCAAAAAGTGAACCCCGATCTGGTGAGGGACGACTGTATTCGTTCATTAGCCATCTGTACTTGTGTTCGTTAATTAGTTAGTTGGACTAACATGCTCCCAAAACAGCCTTGGTATTGTTTATTACTTTGTCTTGCCAAATAAAAGCATAACTGATCAACTGTGATGTTAAATGTAGCTCATGTGTCTTTATGGCTTTTATAGTCACCAATGAAGTGAAATGTCATTGGAGTCCGTCTCTTATCTTTGACTTGCAAACCTCGCATGCATATTGCCTCTCTCTTAATCCCATTTTGATCCCCCCCCCCCAAAAAAAATAAAAATAAATCACAGTTGAATTCAAATTAAAAAGTAATTACTACTTGCGTCTGCACTTTGCATCGTAGCTGCAAAGCTCACAAAAAATAACTTTTCTTTCAAAAACAAAACAGAAGGTACACTTGGATATTGAATCGTTATGCACATTTTCCAAATGTAACAGGCAACACTTGCCAAGTCACATAACTTTAAGTCAAAGTCAAGGCGAGTATTTCCTACTTCCGATCCGAGCAAGTCCCAAGTCCTAAAATCGGTCGCTTCGAGTCGTGTGAGCGGACTCCCGCGCCTCCGCCCCCGCCTCCGCCTCCGGGTGACCCCGCCGGGCGTCTACAGCTTGGCCTTGGCCGGCTGCAGCTGAAGGTTCTGGAGCTTCATGGCCAGGCCCATGTTGCCGGTGATCTTCAGCTTGCCCTGGAAGAAGGCCTGCGCAGACAGGTGGGAAAATAAAAGCAGCTAAGAGCCTCCTTCCATTGTCGTGTTGTTCCAAGTTGAATGGCGTCTTAAGCATCCGTGGACTTCCCGGCGGTGTATTGATGGATTCCAGAGAGAGCGCTTTCCCGGACGACGCCGTGCATGAAGTCTCGCTCGAGAAAGACAGCCGGGAAATCAAAATGAGCTCTTCTTTTGGATTACAAAGAAAGAGTAAAACAAGTCCAAAATAAATGGAATAAAAATACAAAGCAATCAAAAATAAAAGACAAATATCAAGAAAGAAATATCATAAAAATGATTCAAATATGTCGTAAGAAACTGCTACATACAACCACTGTTTTTGGTTTGCTTTTATTACAAAGGATTCATTTTGCTGAATTTATTTTTTAACAGCAGATGAAAAACACGCATTGAGTCTACCGATTGAGGCGTAGCGGCCGCCCACAACGCTCTCGTCAAGCCTGACGGCAGCGGGCGCAAAGTGAGTGCGAGCGCCAGCACGAGCTGAACCGAACCGCTGGCCGGAAGCGTTCCCGTAACAGATTAAGCCGGAAAACGTGGGACAAGCGCTCACCGGGAGTGCGGTGGAGATTGACGCCTGTCAATCAAACCACCGCAACTCTTCTTCCTTTGCATCACGACCATCCTCAAGTGGTTTTTGCTCATCTGGTTTATTTGATAATGTTTCTTTTTTATTATACTGGATGCCTTTGAAATGTTTTGCATTACAGCTGTAAGCGGTACATTTTGTCCTCATTGCCACATGTGCACGTCGACCGTACGGATAGACATGACTAACGCACTGTAGACGCTCTTTCAGAATCAAAGCTAATGTTTGTCGCTACATTGGATTTGCCTATTCGGCAGCATACGGCATTCACTCGGACACCTGAACTAGTTAAGAAGATAATGGCACATCTGCAACACCTTTGAACGTGATCGAATGTCATGTGACAGACGTATACATACCGTCTGTGGATTCATCTTTCCTGTCATCAAGGCCAGCAGGTCCGAGTCGGACATGGCGATGGTGCAGTCTGCTTTCTTGGCTGAAACACAAAAAAACTTTCATCAATCTTTTTTTTTTTTCCCCCATCTTTACGAGCCCAATCAGGCGGTAGCGGGCTGCTGGCGTCACCCGTGTCGTTGTGCACGCAGCCGCTGCCGTTCTTGACGTCGACGAACCACGTGGCCTCCTTACCGCCCGGACCGTCCTTCACCTTGAACGCAAACACGCCGCCGATCTTCTTCACGAACGCGTCGCCGTCCTGCGCAAACATCGCACGCACCTTGGAACCCTGGAGCAACCTTGGAACGACCTTTGACCTCTTCCACCTTCTCACCTGCTGCAGCTTCTTGTTGATCTCCTGGAACACGGCGTGCGCTTTGAAGCCCTCCAGGTTGTCACTGGCGCTGCTCCTGGCAGCCACAATCCTTCACACGACAAATGTTTGCTTAGCATCGCAAACACAAATGCATAGAACTGAAAAAGGCAGGTCTCCCCCTAGTGCGCATGCGTCGTCAGGACGGACGTTCTTACACTTCTGTAGCATTTAGTGGCGAAGGGGAAACGTCTCTTTTTCTTTATCAAATTAATGCAAAAAAAAAAAAAAAAAAAGGGTGCATCGTGACTTTTGTTTTCAACAACACTTGAGCTCAGCTAATGCTAACGCCCTGTAACAAGTGTGTTAAAACAAAAGTAAGCTTAGTGAATAACTAATATGAGTCAGTTGTAATGTTATTACTCGTACCTTGGTGTGTGTCTTTCGGGCATGTTGTCAAGAAGAACGAGGTAACACTGGCAAGAAGAAGAGTTAGTAAATGGCCTGTACAGGTGTCAGCGAACTTTGCTGCTCTTGAACTGCACTTCCGGGTTGCCTCCTTTCTGTTCAGACTCGAATAGTCGATGTCAGAGTAAGTTCTATTTTAACCCTAAGATTTCAATTTCAGACGTTCCGGCCTTACATTGTTACATTACAGTAATCTTAAAACGACACAACAATGTTTGTGACGGAGTCATGACGTTGTGTACACGTTCCTTGTTGAAATGATCGAACTCGATCGATTATAAATCCATGAATTGATTTAACACTAATAATTAGTATGTAAACATATCGTCAATAAATATGTGTACACATACCGTGAAAAAAGTATTGTGTCGTGAATATTATCTAATAAATGTCAATTTACTAGTTTAGCCATTAGCCTAGTCAGAAACAAGTTCTAATGCGCATGCTCTTCAATCCCACAAGAGGGACGGCAATTATTTGGACCTGGGCGACACTGCCATCGTCTGGTCAAGAGGCCACACTGCGGTGGCGATATGTTGAATTCGTGCTTTATGTACTTTAGGAGACTAGTGTACTCCGTGTGGCTTTCGGCTAACATGAATAAAGTCTAATTGTACTTATTTACACGTAATAAACGCTTAAAAACGTGAATCTTTGGGTGGGGGCGGTATTTTTATCATGTGGGCGTGGTTTTGAGAGCACATGACACGAATGAACGCTTTGACTTCCTGTATTTAATTGTTTTTACTATTTGCATCCCAGCGCCCTTAAATACATTTATATATGATTATTTTATTATTTTAAAGTGTATATAGTCAACTTCGGTGTTACTTTGTGTGGCAAAGTTTCGCCACTGGCATAAAAAAAACAAAAATAATTAAAAGACAGTTTGTCTTTTCGTGCGCTACGGAAGCCGGTCGCTAAGGAGCTAGCTTCAGGTGACAGCTGGCTTTCGCCCTCTGAGCGTCTTCGTGCAATAAATTAATTTAGTGTCTTTGTTTGTTTGTTTGTTTGTTTGTTTTCCTCACTCTCGCGTCATGGCCAAAGTGCTCTGCATGGCAACTTTGAGGAAACCCGCCGGTTTGATCCATTCGAGGTGGTTATGGTGGGCGTTGAGCAAGCGAAAATACAACAGCAAAGACGAGCGTTCCTCTTCAGAGTACTTGCACAGAAGTCTGGTGCCCACGATGCATTACCAGAAGAGTTTACCAAGGTGAGAACATCAGTTAAAATATTCACAATGTGACACATTAAACGTTCACTATGAATTCAGGTGAAAGTGCACATTTGAGTTCACCTAGTGGCCGTTAGAGGGGGCTGTTGTGCTCATCCTCGGCACCAGTCAGACCCCCACCCAAAAAATGTAAGCGTTTTAACTTAGTACTGACTCCCAAAATACTGTGTACTGAAGACATTTGGCTTTCAGATCAAAAGTAGAATATGAGACAAAAGTTGAGAATTCCAGCTTTTATTTCATGGTATTTACACCTGGATGTGTTAAAACAGCTCAGGACGGAGCAACTTTTGTCTCATAGCCATCTTTTGATCTGAAAGCCAAATGTCTTCAGTACACAACAAAATAAAACAAAACAAAGGAATTGCACGGGACTGCAAGTGTTGAATACAACTGTACTGGATGAATGCTACCTAAAATATGTACTGTACGTGAAGTGAAATAATGTACTGCACATAAAGTAACAAAGTAAAAAATGTACTCCACTAGTTTAGTAACTTTAACCGGGATGTATGCATAGCCAAAAGCTGCATTCTAATATATTTGACTGTATTCCATGGCTTTTCTCCGGGTGCGCCGGTTTCCTCCCACATCCCCAAAACATGCGTGTGAGGTTGATTGAAGACTCTAAATCGCCCGGAGGTGTGAACGTGAGTGCGAATGCTTGTTTGTTTATGTGTGCCCTGCGATTGGCTGGCGACCGGTTCAGGGTGTACCCCGCCTCCTGCCCCCAGGTAGCTGGGATAGGCTCCCGCACGCCCGCGGATGGATTCCATTTGTTGTCAATGAAATTTTTCTTTATTTTTTATATATTTTTTTTAAATTGAATTCAGTGATTCTTTTGTGTGCCACTAGAGCCCGCGTAGCACACTTTTTGAGAACCATTTTTTCTTCCGGGGTTGAAACTGGTGGTTGACATGAGGGCAGCATTGGGTAGCACATCTGCCTCACAGGCGGGAGTTCCGAGTTCCAATCTGGGCTCAGGTGTGTTTTTTGTTTTTGCATTCCCGCATGTTAACTTGATTGAAGACTAAATTGTCCGTTGGCGCGAATGCTTGTTTGCCTTTTCGTTGCTCTGACACCGACGCTCCCGTTGCCTGGTTCAGGTTGCCGATCCCAAAGCTGGAGGACACCATCAGGAGGTATTTAGCCGCTCAACAGCCCCTCCTGGATGGCCAACAATTCAGGTGAGCTCTAAGACCCACACACTCAACCCCCCAACACCCCCCCCCCACACACACACACACAGTATACAAAAAAAAAAAAACTACTAACATCACTTCTATTTTGGGGTCAAAACAAAACAAAACGGTTTTGTCTTCCGTCAGAGAGACCGAGAAAGTTGCTCAGGACTTCCTGGCTGGTGAAGGAAAAAGGCTTCAAGAGGAGTTGCTGGCTCAGGATAAGAAAAACAAACACACCAGCTACATCTCAGGTGACACCCGATCGCCACTCGATTGGCAAAGCAATCACTGCCGGGATTGAAGCGCAGCGTCCCGTACTGACCGGGCACCTGCGAGTAATGGTCTTTGTCGAGTGTGTGAAATTGGGAGATTTGGACAATTTGAAATTCAACGAAGTCCGAAAAAGCGTTCTCCAAATAGTTTCCGATTAATTTGATTCCTAACGGATTAGTTGTCGCACCTCTTCAGATGCGAGCGTGGTCTCGGAGCAAATTCCACTTGTATCTCAAGGCACAGCTGTAGTGTGAACCTTTGCGTTGCCGCCCCCCGTTTCAGGACCGTGGTTCGACATGTACCTGTCGGCGCGCCAGCCGGTGGTGCTGAACTTCAACCCGTTCGTGTCGTTCAACCCGGACCCCGACGGCGGGTACAACGAGCAGCTGGTGCGCGCCAGCAACATGACGTGCTCGGCCTTGCGCTTCATGAAGACGCTGCGGGCCGGCCTGCTGGAGCCCGAGGTGTTCCACCTGAACCCGGCCCGCGGCGACACCGACGCCTTCAAGAGGTTCATCCGCTGGGTGCCCGCCTCGCTGGCCTGGTACGGCGCCTACATGGTCGACGCCTACCCGCTGGACATGTCGCAGTACTTCCGCCTCTTCAACTCCACGCGCGTGCCCCGGCGGGCGCGGGACGAGCTGTTCACCGACGAAAGGGGGCGCCACCTGCTGGTCATGAGGAGAGGCAACATGTACGTCTTTGACGCGGTGGACGCCGACGGCAACATGGTGGCGCCTGCGCAGATCCGCCACAACCTGGGGTACGGGCACGCAGCAAATTGACGTCAGCCTTATCACGTATGTGTGTCTGTTTGTCTCTGTTTGTGTGTTGGCATTTGTGTGTGTGTGTTTGACTTTGAGTCTGTGCGTGTGTCTTCCCATGTGTACAGTAACCCCCCCCCATGATAAGTGAAAATCCGTGATATAGAAATATCTATAGAAAAAAAATTATAATAATTATTATTATTTTTACGCAAAATTGTTTTAGGGTCTTCAAACACACTTTTAAAACAATACTCACACAGAAATACCTGTAGAAATATGAACAAAACTTTTTGGGAAAAAAAAGCAGGACCGTGGTGTTGTGGCGGTTTACTGTTTGTGCGTGTGTGTGTGTGTGTGTTTGCGCGTGTCTTCATGCGGCAATGAAAGCGTGCCGCCGGTCTCCGTTTCCCGCCAGGCTCATCCTGTCGGATGCGACGCCGGCGCCCGACTTCCCGCCGGGGGCGCTGACGACGGAGAACCGGGACGTGTGGGCCGGGCTGAGGGACAAGCTGGTCGCCTGCGGCAACGGCGAGACGCTGGCGGCGGTGGACAGCGCCCTCTTCTGTCTGTGCCTGGACGACGTCAGCTTGAGCGACAGCGTGGCGGCGTCGCACAACATGCTGCACGGGGACGGCGTAAACAGATGGTACGTGCCACCTGCCCTTCATATCCACGTACCAGTGCGCTCTTCAGAGCGCTAGTACAATGACTAGGTCTTACTAGTAACCCCTTTCGCACTACTAGTGCCACTTTTGACCAGCTAGTACGGCGACTTAAGCCATTTGGGCATTTATTCAACATTCTTGATATCCAGCTGAAGGTGTATGTACTAGTTCACTCTTTCTCCTCCCCAGTAAGACAATTCAGTGCACTAGTAGAAGAACTGTACACCCTGAACTGGTCGCCAGCCAATCACAGGGGACATAGAAACAAACAACCATTCGCACTCACATTCACGCCTACGGGCAATTTAGTGTCTTCAATCAAACTACCACGCATGTTTTCGGGATGTGGGAGGTGCCCGGAGCGCCCGGAGAAAAGCCACGCAGGCACGGGGAGAACATGCAAGCTCCACACAGGCGGTGCCGGGGATTGGACCTCGGTCCTCAGAACTGTGAGGCAGAGAAGTACAAAGAAGCGTCCTCTTTGTACTTCAACGATTTTTGTTCTTTTTCTCCCCGCAGGTTCGACAAGTCGTTCAGCATCATCGTAGCGAGCGACGGCCACGCCGCCATCAACTTCGAGCACTCGTGGGGCGACGGCGTGGCCGTACTGCGCCTCCTCAACGAGATCTTCGAGGACACCACCCGCAAGCCGCAAGTGCACCCCGGCTCCGCTACTAGCGGCGGTTCGCCGTGCGCCGCCGTGCGCCGGCTGAACTTCAAGCTGGACGACGAGCTGCGGGACGGCATCAAAAACGCCAAAGCCGGATTTGACGCCGCCGTGTCCCAGCTCACCATCGACGCCATGCAGTTTACAGGTGACGTATGGAGAGCCCTGCTGCACTAGCAACCTCCTAAACACTAGTAGTGCCACTTTTGAGCGACGAGTGCGACCGTACGCAGGTACGCCATTGGAACTTCTATTCTGTATTCTTGATTCCCATCTCAAGTTTTATGCACTAGTTCACTCTTTGTCTTCACTAGTAGGACAAGTCAGCGCACTAGTTGAATGGCAGTGACAGTGTTTGCCTTTTTAGTAACGTATTTCCCCCTACCAGTGTCACTTTTGGCCAACTAGTACACCATTAAACCACTGTGCTGCACTAGTAACACGACTAGGCCCAACTAGTAGGCGTGTCAAGAATATGGGATAGATGCTCAAACGGTTTTGTAAAAAGTCGTTTGAAAATGGACTTGCTATCCATCTTCAGGTCCATGTACTAGTACACTGTTTGTCCTCACGAGGAGAACAAGTTTGGCATACGAGTAGGACAACTACACGTTACAAGTGAGGCAAAAATGTGGGGGCCGCTAGTACTGAGGTCGTTCTACATGGACCGAGGCTCGAGAGCGAAGAAATGCTCAAACGGCTTTACGATGGAAAAACCGCTACTAGTAAGACGAGTCAGAGTTGTGCGGATATAGATCGCACTGCACGGGGCGCGCATGGACCTGAAGATGGCGCTTTTGCGTAGGCACGGCGCCACCCAATGTTCATTGCAGCCAGAAGAAAGTCTGTTTTCCTTTTTGATGCGTTTATTGATTGATTGATTTTTATTTGTGACGTATTTTTGGGGGGATTATGACGTTCATTTTTATTATGCATTTATTCCGATTTTTTTTTGACGTTTTTATTTTGTTTATTTTTATTTATTTTCTTACGACGTTTGTTTTGTTTATTTTGTTATTTATTATTCTAAAAATTCACGCCATCGTGGAGTTCGATTTGTTTATGTTTTGTTTTATTGATGTATTTCTCCCTTTATTTTCCATTCAACTATATGAGGTAAATGCTGAAAAGCCATTTTGAGCATTTATTAGAGATCATACCGGTGCGCTAAATTGTCCTACTAGCGAGGACAAAGAGCGCACTAGTAAGCCGAGTCGGAAGCGTCGCGCCGAAGTGCCGAAGCGGCCGCCGCAACATCGCCTTTTGCCCGCAGGTGGCGGCAAGGAGCGCTTGAAGAAGGCCAAGCTGAGTCCCGACGCGATGGCGCAGCTGGCCTTCCAGATGGCCTTCCTGCGCCAGTACGGCGCCACGGCGGCGTCGTACGAGTCCTGCAGCACGGCCGCCTTCAGGCACGGCCGCACCGAGACCATCCGGCCCGCCAGCGTCTTCACCGAGCGCTGCGCCCACGCCTTCGTGCGCCAGCCCGCCCCGCACGACGCCGGGCGGCTGCTCCAAATGCTGCGCCGCTGCTCCGACTATCACGGGCAGCTGACCAAGGAGGCCGCCACGGGTGAGTACGCCGCCGCCGATTCGCCCGCAGTCCTTCGGTGGCCCGCATGCGCCCTTTGCGCTTTTCAGGTCAGGGGTTCGACCGCCACCTGTTCGCCCTGCGCCACCTGGCCGCGTCGGCCGGGCGGCCACCGCACGCCCTCTACGCCGACCCCGCCTATGCCGCCATCAACCACGTAGTGCTCTCCACCAGCACGCTGTCCAGCCCCGCCGTGCAACTGGGCGGCTTTGCGCCGGTGGTGCCCGACGGGCTGGGCGTGGGCTACGGCGTCCACGACGACTGGATCGGCTGCAACGTCAGCGGCTACCCGGCGCGCGACGTCTCGCGCTTCCTGGGGTGCGTCCGGGAGTCGCTGGGGGACATCTTCGCCGTCCTGGACGGCGAGCCGCTCGCAAACGTCCCGCGCTAAGTGGAAATCGCGCGCTCGTCCGTCCGGTCGCGTGACGTCACGCCGTCGTGGTTGCTGTCGACTTCTCGTGAAATGGAACGTGTGTGAATAAAATGTATTCAACGGTTTGAGTGGAAGACTGAACAATGACTTGAAAAGAACGTTTTCGTCCACGAGTTGATCGCGAGCCGGCGTTACCGCCCCAGTCGGTGAAAGTTGCAAAGTGCCGGCCACGTTTTCATTTGACATCTTTGAACGCTGAACCAATCAGCCCAGTCGCACACGTATTCAGCACACATTCTCAAGTCGATTCCCATTTTGAATGCACCGCACAGCCGCGAAGAGCATGCCAGCCGTCGCCCTGAGATTCTTGTTGTCCTCCTCTGTGTGTCGTAATGGCCGCCGCCAGCTGGCGAGCTGCTACTGCTAGCATCTTCCTCTGCCGCGAAAGTTTGGGCGGCATCGTGGGCTTCAAGTGAGACATTCCTGACGAGCTCTCAAGTGTAACTAGGACTCTACGCTCGTCCAAATCTCAGACAAACTAATAGATTGCCCCACACGGTGGCATTTGAAAAGTGTTACATTTTCAACAATCAACTGGTACTTTGAGGGAAAGTGAAGGAAGAATCTGACAGGAGTTTGTTGACTGCATGACAAAAGGCAAAATGTTTTTATGTGGTCCAGTAGCAAAAACAGTGAAACACTCATCTTGTATTGTCAAAACTTTATTTAAAACGTAGACAAAAAGAAGCAAAATGTACAAATGCGTGCATGGAGACAACCGCTGTTTAGATGGGCTTGATCTTGAAGTGAAGTCCAATCAGGCTGAACACCAAACACTTGAGGTCCTGCACCAGGTAATAAAACACACGCAGACCTTCGGGATCCCTAAATAGAAAAACAAGCCAACAACAAAAAAACATTTTCGTTTTCGTTGGTCAAGTTTGAAAAATGATCTCTCTGGTTTGTTTCTCTCCTCACTTGGACTGGTTGACATCAATCAAAGACCCAATTTTGGACGTGGTGAAGGAAATGTGCTCGTCGCCAATCACGATTTCCAGCTCCTTCAAAAAAAAACAAAAAAACAAAGTCATCAGAAATGTGACAAGAGAGACCGGAGAAATTTATTCCGGTTCCTTGATAGCCATGAACTAGTACATCAGGTCTCAAACTTGTTGCACCAAGTACCACCACAAAAAAATACTGCAGGGGCAACAATTAAGTATTTTGTCAATCGATCATTGAGACCAAAAAAAAACCCTCAATTATTGAAATCGTTAGTTGCAGCCCTAAACATGAAATTATTTCCAATTGACTGTGCGGTAAACACAAACATGAATTTGATGATGACTATTCGGTTCCTGGTTTGGTCCATAACATCTGTAAAATGTTGATTACCGTTTTTCAAAGTTTTTGTGTGCAAATGTCTTATTCTGGGAAAAACAAAAGACCGTCAGTCTGCTTTCATGGAGGACAACAAAAATTGGAGAATATTTACAAATTGAAATTGAAATTCCAACCATTTGGACAATTTGAAGTTCATCAAGGTCTCGAAACGATTCATCGATTCTCAAAATAATCATTGCACCTCTAGATACAAGACTAAGTTAAAAGAGTAACGAGCGCCACCTGTCTGCCCACTCGGTCGGGCGGCGGCCAGAGCGCGTCGTCCTCTTTTGTGATCTCGCTGTCGTCGATAATTCTCTTCAGCTCCTCCATGACGCTCTTGTGGACGTACGCCTGCGACGCGCGCAAAACAAAAACAACGTTCGGACGTCTCAACCGCTCTCCAATTCATGAAAAAGCATACAATACGTTTACCTCCTTCCTGATCATGACGTCGTTTTTGTAGTTGCTGTTGTTGGCGTAGCGCAGTTTGCCTGCCAGAAGAAAGAAGAAATCATCACAAACTCGCGCAAACAAATGAAGAGTTCAACAGCAAAAGCCGGCGAACTTCTCGCCACCAAATGAAATCACGGCATCGTTCACCGAGAACCCAAATGGGGCCCGACCGATATTGACCCTCTTCAAAGCCAGAAAAAGCAGCTGATTTGTCCTGTTTTTTCCCCCCTTCACATTAACAAATCACAACATAAGACAACGATAATGATATTTTAAAAAAATTGAATACATAGAAAATGGGCCACTTTTTCTCTCGGTTGTAAAGTTAAATACTAAAGGACAAAATATTGTAAAACAGTCAAATGTGCTACCTGTCATTCATTATTGGTGAAAGCCCAAAAATATTTTATTCATTATATATATTTTTTTTCAATTAATCAGTTATCCAATTTTTTTATGGCAAATACTGGAATCAGCATTAGAAAATTGAGGACTTGACTTTCTAAACAATGAATCCATTATCAAAATAGTTTTAATAATTTTAGTTATAAATTAATCAACTGTTGTATTTCACTAATCACCTATTTTTATTCACAAAGCATAATAGAATTTCAGTGTCATTTTATAGTTAAGTGAAATTTTGAATGACATTATTTTGTTGAAGTTTTCTGGTTTTGCGATTAAATCAAATTAGCCTCTATTGTTTATTACATATTGACATAGTTTACCCTAGATGTCATTTTTGTCAGTTGACAAATAATTGAGTGGTCTGCATTAGCATTTGAAGTCTACAAATAAAATGAAGACGAATGAATGAATGGTTGCTAGTGAGGTCCTCTTCTCAGCTCCCTTCCGGAACCAGTAAGCCACATTTCAGCGTTTCTACCTTTCAATTTGAAGCTCAAAAAGTGCACATTGCCAATAACGTAAAGCTTGTAAAGTACTTGACGTGGAACCCAGCCAGAGTTTGCCGCATGTTTCGAGCGGCTGAGGCGAGGCCTAGCCTAGCTTAGCTTAGTTTAGCCTAGCCTTGCCTAGCCTAGCCACGTTAGCTCGAGCTCAGAGCGCACATCAAGTCCAACCCTCCACTTACCATCCGGTCGGAATTCAAACTCCAGGAACTCGTGTCCAAACTTGCCTTTGTGGCCAACATAATACCTCAAGTAGAAGTCGCTCGTCGACATTTTACAGCGTAAAAGGTTATTTTTGATTACTTTTTTTAGGAAAAGTCGCGCCGACACAAGCTAGCGAACAGAAGGAAGTTGTGACGTCATTTGCGCACGCGCATATCGTGCCACAATTGCAAGCCCTGTGTTTTGTCTTGTAGGCAGTTGTGAGCGGCGGCGCGTTCCTCATTTTGAACTGTGCCACATTATTTTCTTTATGGACGACTTTTCTGTTTCAGACATTTTTATGTCATTTATTACTGGGTAAATATCATATTCATTGTGCTTGATGGAGAAACAGTAAACCCTCCTTCTTTGGATTTATTGATAACATTAAAATGTTTTTCTCACGATAATATGCCAGGAAAATAAGTGTAGATATTGCTCACTACTTATTATTAAAAATTCCTTTCCTAACTCTGCTCCAGTGTGTGTAAATTTAAACAGTTAATTTACTTTGTGATTTCAACGCACCTTATTTCTGCATATTGTTTCTGTAGTTTTTTTAATATATATTTGTATTGTTTTGTTCGCTAAATTTCCAGTATTCATTCAAAAAATCGGCAAAGTAATGCCGTACACTTTTGGGAAAATCAGGGTCACGGCGCCTTTACAAACCGTGTGAAGATGAATCTAGATTGAGTTGATCAAATATGGACGTTTGTTGTGCCTGAAGACAAAATGCGGCAGTTTCAGCACCGGCGCAAGTTTTCTACGTGTCCCCTACGTCATCGCTGAGCGCCTCGGACAACCGCACGCGTTGGCTAGTCTTGTTTCCAAGTTTCCCTGATGTCGACAATTTCTTTTTCGCAGGAGCTCCAAGACCTCCTCAACCCGCTCCCAAAGTTCGCCGATCCCGAGGACGACCATGACGAGGCCACCAGAGCCCGAGTCAGCGACGCCTTCGCCGGGGACGTCGACGACGACGACGACGAGGAGGTCGGCGGCGCCGGCGCCCTGCGAAGGAGAAACGCCATCATGCTGGCCGAGGGCGACGGAAGGTACCTGGGGAAGGCCGTCAGCAGACAGCAGCTCCTCATGGACGTCGACCAAAGTAAGCTCAGACCTTTTTCATTAGTGTCCAACGCGGGGATGTGGATACGGTGGACCGAGGTAGTTCCCTCAAAATCAACCCCCCCCAACACAGTTTCTTTACCGCTAATTTGTGCTATTTTTATTTTTAAATATTTTTTGTGGCATATATATTTTACCAAGTCTATCCTGAACATATACATTAAGGCGTGAAAAAAGTACATGTTCTCCATTATACAAGCATTTTATAATTGTCATTTTAAAAAACACACATGTGGGTTCAGGTAAAAAAAAAAAAAAATAATTCACCTGCTGTGAATTTTGCTGTCCAGCAAAAAAGTACAGAAATATTCAACAGGATTCAAACGTTTGCACAAGGTCAAATCAAAGTCAGTCCACCTATGGAGGTTTCAGTGCGTTTGTCTAAAAGTCATTCAGGGCCAGCATGGATATTTGGCACTCAATAGGTTAAGTTCATCCTGAAATGTCACCCGAAAGTCGGAATCCAAACTGTTTGCGGATGTACACCATTTGTGGAGGATGCGGACCGAGCCCCGACACAAATTGGCAAATTTGACAAGCAGATCGATTCCGGGCCCAATAGCTGCAAATACAGTCGAGCTGTGATTCTCAAAGTCCCGCGGCACAGGCTTCCTCTCCTGCTACGTGAACGGATCACTGAATTCAATTCACATAACGTTGACAAAATGTCAAACAGAAAATACAACTAAACATATTCAAATAAAACTTTTCAACTTTTTGCTGGAACTCCAGTACAGTTAATTTTAAAGTTAAAGTGCAGCACTTTTTTTTTTTTTTTAGTACGGTTTAATTGTATTTAACTTTTAGGTATAATACATTTGCATGACATTTGTAACCATTTGTTTTAAAATTTAAATTGGAAATACAAAAAAATAGAATAACATTTTTTTTATGTTCCATCCATCCATTTTCTGAGCCGCTAACCCTCACGCGGGTCGCGAGCGCGCTGGAGCCCATCCCGGCTATCGTCAGGCGAGAGGCGGGGTACAACCTCAACTGGTCGCCAGCCAATCGCAGGGCACATACAAACAAAAAACCATTCACACCTCCGGGCAATTTCGAGTTTTCAATGTACCTAGCACGCATGTTTTTGGGGATGTGGGAGGAAAGCGGAGCACCCGGAGAAAAGCCACGCAGGCACGGGGAGAACATGCAAACTCCACACAGGCAGGGCCGGATTTGAACCCGCAACCTCACAACTGTGAGGCAGATGTGCTAACCAGTCGGCCTGCGTGCAATATGTTAATTAATTCATTTAAGTATATATAGTTTTAATTGTACTATTTCTAAGCGCAGGGTGTTAATGCTTAAAGTGTGCTTCCGACAGTACATTTTCCGTTTACCTTTTAGGAATTCAAAGCTTTTTCTTGCCGGTGATGATAGTCGTGCATCGTCAGGGCGTTGACTGGCGTTTCCTCCGCGGTGTGTGGCGTGCGTCGAAGTTGGTGCGCAAATAGTTGTTTTGCGCACAAACTCAGGCTAGTGCGTCCTGTTGCGTGAAACGTCTTCCAAGACAAACCTCTTTCTTGTTTTTGCTAAACTACATTTTAAAGTTGGTCATTCCTGCGTGGTGGTACTCGGAGTAAAAAGTTTGAGCAGTCGATACATTTGCGAATGCCGAACGGCGACTATGCGGGGCTCCGACAAATATTTTGCATATTAACGAACGTGCGATATGCCGATCCAGACTTACGCTTCCCAATTTTCACTTTATCCAAGATGATGAAGACGAGGAGGAGGCGGAGGATGGCAGTGTTGAAGAACTAGAAGCGGACGAAGAGGAGGCGGACGCGGACTTCCACGAGCAGACGGGCGGCACGGACGACCTCCGGGTGAGCCAGGAGGATGACGGCGAGGAAGACCAGATGGAAGAGGATGAAGATGGCGTGGAGGAGGAGGAGGAGGAGGGCGCCATGTCCACCTTCTCCAAGGAGAAGCTGGACGAGGAGGTGGAGAAGGCTGAGGCGGTCCGGAAGCAGCTGGCGCTGTGGGAGCAGCTCCTGGAGGCCCGCATCAAGATGCAGAAGGCGCTGGGCAGCGCCAACCGCCTCCCGCGCCCACACGCCCTTCCGCACTTCCGGGCCAGGGGCGGCGACCGGCAGGCGGGCGCCGCCGAGGACGCGCGCAAGGCCTTGAAGGCGCTTCAGAGGTCCCTGCTGGACCTTCACCAGCTGCTCATCCGGCAGAGCGCCACGCCGGTCCTGCTGGGCCAGGATGAGGATGAGGAAGATGAAGGTGATTGGCACATTCAAACTTGACACCGCGCCGCAACCTCGCTTTTCACAATGAATCCGTTCCACAAAGTCTGACTACAACGGGACGGGACGGAAACCAAAGCAATATTCCCCATAGCGCGTCGGGTAAATCCAAATAATTCCGGTCTGTTGAACACTTTTTACACAAGTTACAAAACGCTTCGGATCAAATCGATGAATCGACAACTAATGGCTTATTAAATCAACTATTTTGATAATTGTTTAAAGACCATTTAACTTCAAATTGTCGGAATTTCAGCCTCCGATTTCTGTCATCCTCCATGGAAGCAGACGGATTGTTTTTGTCTTGCATCAAAATGAGACATTTGCAAACAATCAACATTTTTGCCATTTTTCTGATGGACGTCTCTCTCCCTCGCTGTCTCGATGGATATTCGTCTGCGTCGGAAGAGGGCAGAGCGGCCAAGCGCAAACCGGACATGTCCGACGACCCCGAGGTGGCGTCGGAGCGTTTCGCCGCCTTCCGGCCGTACCGCGACGCCACGCTACGAAAGTGGCACGACAGAACGCGCCTGAGCTCGGGCAAGCGCGGCGGCGGCGACTTCGGCGCGTTCGAGCGCGACGTCGTCGGCCAAGTGGAGCAGATCCTGACGGACAAGGAGCGGCTGGTGCGACGGACGCAGACGCGGCGCTCCGAGTACCGCGTCCTCGGGACCGGCGAGGAGCCGGACCACGCCGACGCACGAAACCCATCGGAGGAGCGTCTTGATGGGCCAAGTAGGTTTTTCTTTTAATGGCCTTTTTACTGGTTTTATGTTTTTTTTTTTTCTTTCCGAATTTGTTCTAACGCCTTGCGGTTTTGGCGCGTGTCGTTCCACAGCGCCCGCCAGAGGCGAGCGGGCGAAGGACACGGACGAGGACGTCTTCGACGACGACGACTTCTACCACCAGCTGCTGCGCGAGCTGATCGAGCGCAAAACGGGCGGCAGCGACGCCGCCGACCGGCAGGTGGCGGCGGGGCGCCAGTGGCTGCGGATCCAGAAGCTGCGCAGCAAGATCAAGAAGAAGGTGGACACCAAGGCCAGCAAAGGTCGCAAGGTCAGGTTCGACGCGCACACCAAGCTGCTCAACTTCATGGCGCCCGTCCTCCGGGACGACGGGGCGCTCGCCCACGACGCCCGCACCGAACTCTACAGGGGACTCTTTGGACACGCAGACTCCGCCTACCTGTGATGTCATCGCCCGATAGATGATCATTTTCATAAAACATCTCGTGTGGTCTGTGACCTTTGACCTATTTATACTGCACTGGTATGCTACATAGGAGCATATTCTGTAGTACTATATTGTTCAATTGTGTGTTGTGCTATATTATGCTAAATTGCACAAAGTACTCTATTTGATCATGTACATTGGTTGCGCATGATTAAAATGTGCGAAACTGGAAAATAATTGAATAACATTTGTTAGCTGGACACATTTGAACCCTTAGATGGCGCAAAATGGCGCCTATCAGAATCATTGATCCACTCATCGTGCGTATGCACGAACCTGTGATTTCTCAATATGTTCGTACTCGTTTTGGTTTGTGCAAACGCACCTATAACGCAGGATCGATCAGCCATCGAAATTACGTCACGCCCGCACACGTTTCTTCCCCAAGATGCCCAATGTATTGGAACAACAGTCATTCCTAAAACGATCACTTTGCCGATAATCGTTGGAAGCACAAATACGCTCATGAGTGGACGCACCCTTCGTTTTCAATCAGGATTTTATTCAATCAAACAAACGAACAAAAAAAAGAAGGCGTTTCCTTGCCCGGAAAGGGAAGCGTGTCAACGCGCTGCCATCATGGTGGCGACGAGGCTGATCGGCAGGGGGGCGGGGCCTCACCTGCCGTAAGGATGCATGGAAGCCGACTTGATGTTCGTCTTGATGCCCGGAAGCTTCCCTGAAATGACAAAAATCAAACTCAAAATAACGGCGACAGGAAGGCAACACACGAAACATTTCAACCCCGCCTTCGAAACCCTAACCCAAGATCTAAACCCCAATGTGAAACATTACCTCTTGTTTAAAACAATTACCCGGGCTTGAAACCCTAATTTGAAACCCTGCCTGTCTTTTAAAACCTTAACTCTGGCTGGTAACCCTAACTGCTGTTTAAAAGACTAACCCTAGCTAGAAAACAGTTATTGGAAACCCTACCCGTTGTTTAAAACCCTAACCTAAAATTGATACCCTAATTTGTTACCCTACTCCTCCTTTCAAACCTTAATCAGAAATCCTGATTTGAAAGGCTACCCATTGTTTAAACCCCTAACCCTGGCTTGAAACCCGACCTTTTGTTGAAAACCGGAACCCTAGACATTGTTTGTCTTAAAAACCCTAATTTGAAAGCCTACTCCTCGTGTGCCACCCTAATCCCCGAACGCCGGCGGGCGCGTACCCGGCTGTCCTTGCTGCTGCGGGGGCCCCCCGGGGAGCTGGCCGCCGGCGCCCCCGATGGTGACCTGTTGCAGGCTGGGCCCGGCGCCCGGGCCGGCCGCGGCTCCGGCCGGCCCGGGCGGGCGGCACTTGGACAGGCCTTTGCCGAACGCCACCGCGCCCACCAGGGCGCTGGTGTCGGCCGGGTTGAACCAGGACTTGCTCGGACGCGCCGCTGAAAATAGAAATGTCTGTGAGCGAGCTAATCTATGCAAATGTCACATTTGCCAGCTCATTTGCATAAGGAGCAACAAAGCCCGTCTTACTTTTTGTGTCGTCGTCGTCCACAAACGCGAAAACAAAAACAACAAGGATGCAACAATGTGCGTCTCACCCGCGCTTTCGCCGTCTCGCTCGTCTCTCGGGTTGCTCAGCTTCTCCAGCAGGCTGGAACACAACTTGTTCAAGGTCTGGATCTGTTTCTGCGGGGGCAGGAAGGAAGGGCGTAAGCAAGTTGCCAAGCAGGCTGTTGAGTGCGCGGCGCCCGCACCTGCGCCACTTCGGGCCCGATGCGCGCCGCCTCCACGCTGAGCTGCTTCTCCTGCTCCTCCACCTCGGGCTCGGGTTTGGTGCGCAGGTAGTCGGGGACGATCTCGTGGCTGAAGACGGGCACGCGCTGCTCCGTCACTTTCTGACAGGCGGGCCGGCCACAAAAGAGAACAGCTTCTTCGTTTAGGCCGATAGAAATCCCGTTGCGGTGGGCTCGAGGATGCGACCGCGTTTATTTTCAGCTTGTGCCATTCAAAATGGCCGTTGTGTCTGCCCCCCCCCCCCCAAAAAAAAAACGTATTTTTTTCCCCCCGAGTGACGTTTTTCGGGAGTCGGCAATGAGTGAACGATTCCGCACCCAGTTATTCATTCCCGACTCCCGAATCACACAAAGGGACTTTCGGTGGACACTTTAAGGTCTGGTACATCAAAATCTCTTTGCGATGATTTGGGAGTTGCGAATCAGTGAATGATTCTGTTTCGAATCAGTGAATGATTCTGTTTGGAATCATCACTCAATCATCAGTCGCAACTCACTATACGGCTCATTTTCATACAATTTGATCAATAACGATAAATCCCTCTATATTGATTGGGGAGTAGGGAATGAATGATCGTCAAGCCCACCGGCGTTTAGTCCACGAACTCGTCTCACCGCCAGGTCGTCGTCGCGGTCCTGAGAGAGCAGCAGCGGGATGATGAGCTGGTTACGGAACGACGGCGTCTTGTCGTTCTTCAGCAGCTTGTTGATGGTGTTCAGCTGACCCGACAGCAGAGCGAAGTTGTCCAGCACCGACGGCCTGACGCGCACACGACAGCTACGTTAATGCTAACAAAGCTAGCATCGGTGTTGCACATGGAGATGGACACTATAACAAAACGGGCGCATACATTGGGAGGAAAAAGGATGTCAACCCTTTGGAATCGCTTGCATTTCTGCAAAAATTGGTCATAAAATGTGGTGCGATCTTTTGTCTAAATCACAAGACAAAAACGAAAAGTCTGTTTCAACTAATACCACACACACACAAAAAAAAAACGTTTTCATATTTGTATTGCAAAATAATGGAACCGTTCACTGGACAGGGACGGAGAAAAACAAGAACCTCGAGGAAACGTTTGCTTGAGGTTGTTGCTGCCAAAGGGTCAAGAGTCAAGCAATTAGTTCATCCAAATAAAGACAAACGGGCTGTATTTCCCAATTTGGCCCTTTCCCAACCAAGGACGTCAAACGCTAAACAAGACTATCCTGTGTCTTCCGAGAGGATCCGATAAGACCGTCCTTAGGTCTGAGGCGTGTTCAAGCTATAGTACGTGACTTCTGGCGCCCCCTGAGCCCAGATTCGGCATTACAACAAAAGATTCTACAACATCGGTACCACGTTTTGAAGGACGTGCGTCATTTCCGTGCGCTCGTTTGCAGCGCGCCGCCAACCGGCCCGGCGAGGGAAACGAGGAGGGCCGAGTCATGACGGCGTTCTCACCATGTGAGCCGCTCGTACTCGTTCTCCAGCTTGAAGATGAACGAGTGAAGAGCATTTTTGACGTGCGCCACTTGCGTGATGAGCGACTCCAGCGACGCTTCCAGTTGTTTTTCTTCCCGCTGCTGCTCCAAGGCCACAACACACACACACACACACACACGGAATCACGTATGTCGAGTCAGTCTTGTACACTTTATCATCGAGTCTTCCTCTGCTGGAACGTGAAAGAATCATTGCCAAAGCACAGTTCAGTCGCATTTCACGTTTTAGTACAATATAGTCTCATTTCGTCTCGAAGAATCGTTGGCGTTTAAAAAGTTGTATTTAAGTCACAATAGCATTTAACTTTCATGTGCAATACATTTGAAACTAATTATTTAAAGCGCACCCAAAAACAAAATCCTTTTTTTGTTTCTAAATAAATTAAACATGTTTGAAGGTAAGTGCTGAAGTGCTATTATATTAGATCGACATCTTGACGCATAGAAGTGGCAATCATTCACAATTGTTGACTGGAAAAAGTTCCGACGGCGAAAGATCTCCATTTGTATTTCGTATACGATATTAGGCCTACTTAAGAGGTCAAATATCACCAAAAGTAACGGAGGCATCGAGTATTAAAGAGTGAGATGCGACGTATTAGCTAATGTGGGATTTAGCTTTCGTCATTACCTTTGTAATTAGGCTTCGTCATGCAACAAGACGATGACCCACAACACACTGCCAACACAACAAAGGATTTTATCAGGGGGAAAAAGTGGAAGGTCTTAGACTGGCCAAGTCAATCACCGGACCTTAACCCAATAGAGCATGCATCCAACTCCTGAAGAGGAGACTGAAGGGAGAAACCCCCAGAAAAAAACAAGAACTGATCAATGCTATATTCTTGAATCTTCTCTGTTTGTTCATCCGCTGAAGCCCACGGTCAACTCTTTTGCTGGTGCATCTTCTCCTGCCACAGTTTGTCTTTGCATTGATACACAGCACTCTGTGAACAGCCAGCCTCCATCTGCAGTCTTCCCCATATTGAACCCAACTGAGACATCCATCCATTTTCTGGACCGCTTCGTCCTCACTAGGGTCGCGGGCGTGCCGTAGCCTATCCCAGCTATCTTCGGGCGAGTGGCGGGGTACAGCCTGAACTGGTCGCCAGCCAATCGCAGGGCTTATAGAAACAAACAAGCCTTCGCACTAACAGTCACACCTACGGGTAATTTAGAGTCCTCAATCAACCTACCATGCATGTTTTGGGGATGTGGGAGGAAACCGGAGTGTCCGTAGAAAACCCACCCAGGCACGGGGAGAACATGCAAACTCCACACAGGCGGGGCCGGGATTTGAACCCCGGTCCCCAGAACTGTGAGCCAGATGTGCTAACCAGTCATCACCGTGCCGCCCAACTGAGACAATTGAACCAAACTGAAGCAATTTCACGGCACCTGTGGAAACCTTTGCAGGCGCTTTGAGTCTAGCACATGATTACTGTCTGATTACGGTTTTGTTTTTGAAGAACGCTTGGTTCTACTATGCTATTGTATTTGAATATTGGTCGAGGTGGTGCCTGGTGTAAAAAGAAGCAAATCCAAATGCAGGTATGCCCCCCAGTTAGCAGTATAGCGACACGGTACATTTTAACCTGTTAGCCAATGATCTGTTCTGCTCGATGGATTAATTGATTGATTACAGCCTTTGTTATTATTATTTACGAGTTAGCTTAGCGCCTAATGCTAACCACCACCAACAGCCATCCAGCGGTTCTTCGCATTGTACGCAGATTTATAAAAAATAAAAAACAAACACACACGACAAGGGTTCACTAAACTAACCTGGCTGACTAATATGTTGAAAATTAAAAAGTGACACATTAAAAACAAGTTTGCCTTCTATTAGCGTCAAGTCAGCTTACCTGCATCGTAAACACACAAGCTAACAATCAAATAAATCCGCGACATTTACTATTGGATACAAACACTTCCGGTGCAGTTTCAATTTAAAAACGTTTTGAAATTGAAACAATGGAGATCGTCGGCAGATTTGGTTGTGTACATATAAGTACATGCCCTAAAACATGGTTCAGTCGTTGTTATTATTATTATTATTTTTTTTATTATTCGAGTAAACTTACCTGTATCGTAAAACAAGTCAACGATCACATGAACTTCACCAGTTAGCTCAAAATACTTCCGGTTTAGCCTTTTTCAATATAAAAAGATCAGAACGTGTGAACAAATCTATTGTCTTTCAATGCTTTGACGAACAATAAACAGTCCATTAAAGTTAACTTTGAATATTCATTCTCCATTAATGTGAATGTTTGTTCGTGTGTATGTGCCCCTGACATTGACTGGCGACCGGTCCAAGGAGTCCTCTCACACAAAGTCAACTGGGATAGAGTCCAGTTCACCCTAAGGCGACCTTAATGAGGACAAGCTACAGAATATAAAATGGATGGCTAGAGAAGGGAAAGCAGACTGAGAAAATAGAGGACACACATTTGATGAGAGTTTTATTTAGAAAGTCGGCGCTGACGCGCATATGAACGCAGATGTGAAGCTTGCGGAAGGTCGGCTGACCGGTGAGGACGTTCAGAAGAGACTCTCCACGTCGCCCATCTCCACCACCACCGTCTTAAGCTGGGAGTAGTACTCGATGGTCACCTGACCGTTCTCGCGCCCGAAACCTAACAAAGCCAACACGCGCACAATAATAATAAAGACTGTATTTCTATATCGCAGACTTTCACTTATCGCGGAGGGGTCTGTAACGTAACCCCCGCGATGGAATGTAGTCGTAAATGACTTCACACACGCTTTCAAGTAAAACTGAACCAACGACTTTCCTGGTTTTCTTTTGAAAGGCCCACCTGACATCTTGTATCCTCCAAAGGGTACCTCCACGGGGCTGATGTTGTAGTTGTTGATGTAACACGTGCCCGCCTCCAGCTTCTCAGCCACTCGATGAGCTCGCGAGATGTCTCTGAGGGACGAACGAGAAGAAGAACGTTTAGAGGTTGCGAATGCGCCACTCGGTAGAGCCCCCGGTCGTCGCGATCACCTGGTGAAGACGCCGGACGCCAATCCGAAGGTGGTGTCGTTGGCACGCCGCAGAACCTCCTCCTCGGTGTCGAATGGCAGCACCGACATGACCGGCCCAAAGATTTCCTCCTTCACGCACGTCATGTCGTCCCTGCAGTTGTCTGCGGAAACACACGCGAGTGCAACATGGAGCATGACTGCATCATGAAATGCGCACGACCACAACTTGAAATGCACGACAACTTCAAGAAACATGACCACAAGATGAAACATAACTGGCCAAATCATGAAAAAATACATGACCACATCAAAAAACATACAACCACATCATGAAATACACGACCACATGAATCACATGGCAACATCAAAAAACATATGACCACAACATGAAACACACAACGACAACAAGGAACATGACCAAATGATGAAATGCACATGAAAACAAGATGAAATGTGTGCGGCCACAACATGAAACCCACATGACAACATTAAGAAACATGACCACAAAATGAAACCCATACTGTATGGCCACATCATGAAATACATGACCACAACATCAAACACATAACATCAACATGTGACTACAACATGAAACCCAGATGGTCAGCACTTGAAACGCACAACCACATCAAAAAACATACGACCACATAAAACACACAGGACCACATAAAGAAATATATGACCACAACATGAAACACAGTTGACCACATAAAGAAACATGAGCACCACACAAAACACACAACCACATCAAGAAACATATGAACACAACATAAAACACACATGACCACATTATGAAGCATGACCACAACATGAAGAAACCCATATGTCCACATCATGAAACATGCGTGGCAACAACACAAAACCACATAAAACACACATGACCACATCAAGAATATACTGTATGACCACAACATGAACAACGTATGACCACATCATGACATTTGCATGACCCCAACATGAAAAACACAAGACCACAACATGAAACATCACCACTTCATGACACATGCATGACCACAACGTGAAACTAGCATTAGCTTGTTAGATTAGCCTCACCGAGTACACAGGGCGACATGAAGTATCCTTCCTTGAGTTTGGGGTCAGTGGGCACGAAGGGTTCGCCACCACAGAGCACCTTGGCTCCCTGCAACAACAAAAACAAGAAACTTTTAGAATTAGCTTTAGCATTAGCATTGCACTCGTCTTGCTCCTCACCTGTTCCTTGGCCTGCCTGACAAAAGCCAGGACCTTCTCCAGCTGGGGCTTGCTGATGAGCGCCCCCATGCGTGTGTGCTCCAGCAAGGGGTCCCCCACAGTGATGGCCTTGGTCCTGGTGACCACCTTCTCCAAGTACTGCGTCATGATGTCCCTCTGCACGAACACCCTGGTCCCGTTGCAGCACACCTGGGTTTGCCAAAGTTAATTAAAAGAGTTAATTAAGTTGGAGACTTTCCAGGGGAATTTCCTGGAAACCTTCGGGACGTTATCCGCAAATTCTACACTCGCCCTTAGAAGATCCTTGGCGAGGAGCTTGTGTCCGAGCGTGGAACCAGTGGGGCGGAGGCACTCACCTGTCCTTGTGTGAGGAAGTTGGCCATGAGCGCTCCTTTGACGGCGTTGTCTAGGTCGCAATCTTTGAAGATGATCAGCGGAGACTTCCCGCCGAGCTCCAGCGTCACCGGCTTCACACCCCGGGCCGACAACTCCATAACCTGACAATGCAAAAATACAAACAAGTTCAACAACAGCAACGCTACACTAGTCATTGTAGTTGTGATCCTGGTGGTACTTGTTGTAGTTCTGGTTTGAGTACTTGTGATGGTTCTGGATTTTGTCTAAATCTGGTTCTTGTTATAACGCTGGTTATAGTTGTTTCGAGTCCTTGTCTAGTTTTAGCTGTACTCCTGCTTTTGCTTTTTACTAGTCTTGTAGTGTTTCTTTACCTTGTCTAGTTCTCGTTGTTGCTCTGGTTCTCGTTTTACTTCTGGTTGTGCTTTTAGTTCTGTTTTTTGTTTTAGTCTTGTTCTGGTACTATGTTCTTTCTTATTCTGGTGCTTATGTATTTGTGGTTGTTGTTCCAGTTCTAAATTTACTTCTGGCTGAGCTTCTAGTTCTGTTTCTTGTTCTAGTCTTGTACTGGTTCTGTCTTATTCTTGTTCTTTTCTAGTTTGGTGGTGGTTGTTGTTGTTCCAGTTGTAGTTTTACTTTTGATTGTGCTTCTAGTTTGTGTCTTGTACTAGTTCTTGTCTCCTTCTGGTTCTTGCTCTCATCTTTCTCTGATTCTAGTTCTGATTATTGTCTTGGTCTGGCTCTTGTGCTTGTCTGTGTCTTGTCTAGTACAGGTTTTAGTTGTGTTCTAGTTTTACTAGTGGGTGGTTGTGTGCTATAATGCAATAAATATAAAAACACAGTTCTAGTTTTTGTTCTAGTCTTTCTCTGGGTCTTGGTTGGGCTCTTATTCTGGTTGTTGTCCTGGTTTTAGGTGTACTTTGATTCTTGATTCTTTCTCTGGTTTTAGTTAGTTCTCGCTCTGGCGAGCCATGACAAGGAAACGCCGTGTCTCGTCCTGGTTGTTGTTTGGTTCTTTTTCTTTAAAAAAACAAAAAGGTATGGTTGTTACGATTGTAGTTCTAGTTTCTTTTACCCTAGTTCTGGTTCTTGTCTGGTCCTGGTTGCCGTTCTACTTCTCTTTGTGGTTCTACTTCCGGTTCTTGTTCTTGTATTTCTCAGATTCTAGTTGCGGTTGTTGCTTGGTTCAGCTGCTGTTCTAGTTCTGTTTGTTGTTCTGGTCTCTTTGATCCTAGTTCTAACTCTTGTCTTAGTCTTGTCGTTATTCTGCTTCTTGTTGTAGTCTTGTTTAGTTCTGCCTGTATTTCCCGTTATTGTTCAAATATCTTTTGTCCAGTTGTGGTTCTTGTCTTGATCTGGCCTCTTGTTCTGGTTCTAGTCTCCCCACAGTACAAATCGTCTGCCAATCATTGTTGTTCTAATGTTTCCTGGCCCCTAACCCCTTGTGTATATCAGGAGGTAGTGGTACATGCTGTTACCTTCTTTCCGGTGGGCACGCTGCCCGTGAAGGACACCTTGGCAACATTTGGGTGCTGGCACAGTAATGTTCCTGTTTGGGCGCCACCTTGCACCACACAGAAGAGTCCTTGGGGCACTCCGGCCTCCTGGTAGATCTCAGCCAGGATGACAGCGGTGACGGGCGTCATAGGGGAGGGCTTGAACACCATGCCGTTGCCTGACAACACAAAGGTCACAGCGCGCTGTCAAGGTAATCGCCCGAGCGGGAACAGGCCAAACGTTTGCAAACTTACCGCACGCCAGAGCGGGAGCAGACTTGAACACTGCGATCTGGAAGGGGTAGTTCCACGCACCGATGCCCACGCACACGCCCAAAGCCTCACGTCGTGTGTACGCAAACGCGCCGCCGGGGAGCTGGATGTGCTGACCTGAGCAGACACACAAACACTACTTCTCATTCCGTTTACACTTCCGGTTATACTTCCGATTCTACTTCTGCATTACTTTCTAGTTCATGTTATTCTACTCCTAGTTTGCTCGTTATACTTCTGGTTCTTGTCTAGTTCTGCTTCTCGTTATTGTGTACTTCAGGTTTTTTCCAGTTCTTGTTATAATTCTGGCTCTTACTATAGGCTCTATTTCTAATTCTGGATCTTCTCCTACTTCTGGTCTTTTTTATAATTCTGGTTGTGGTTTCTTGTTCTACTTCTGGTTGTATTCCTGTTTCTTTTTCTAGTTCTTGTTGTTATGCTTCTGGTCATTGTCGTAGCTCTGGTTCTTTTTCTTGCTATAATTCTGGTTACTGTTATTATTCTACATCTTGTTGTTCAAGTTCTGGCCTATGTTTGTTTTTTTTCTAGTTCCTGTCATATTTATGTTAGTTGTTCTACTGGCTGTGCTTCTAATTCTGTTTCTTGTTCAACTTCTGTTTCTAGTTTTTAATCAGTTCTGGTTACTGTACTAGTTTTTGTTCAACTTCTAGCTCTTTTTCAAGTTCTTGTCCATTTCTCATTATTTTTCTAGCACTACTTATTGTTGTAGTTGTGGTTCGAGTTCTGGTTGTGGTGCAAATTCAGTTTGTTTTTGTACTTCTGGGTTTTCTTCTTGTTTTGTTCAACTTCTGGTTGTATTTGTAGTACTTTTCTGGTTCTGTTTTTTTTTTTTTTGTTCTAGTTGTGGTTATTGTTCTAGTTCTGGTTGTGGTATTAATTCTGTTTTTTCTTGTACTTCTGGTTTTTGTTCTTGTTCTTATCCCAGCCATCTTACACTTCCGCTTATTAATCCAGTTCTGGTTGTGGTTCTGCTTTTTGAAGTTGTTTTTATACTTTTGGGTCTTTTTCTAGTTCTAGTACCCTTCTGTGGTGCCCTTGTAAAAAACACAAAAAGCAAAAGCGAAACCTCTAAGATCACTGTGGCTTCACCAAGTCTGTAATCTGATGTTCTTTAGGAGAATGTGCCATCTTCTCAGATGGGAGACGGTTGACAAAATATCTTCCTTATAGACTGACCTGCCATGGTTCCGGCCAATCCGGCGTAGTACTCCATACACTGCCAGGCCCCGTCCACGTCTGCCAGAGCTTCGGTGATGGACTTCCCGTTGTTGATCACCTCCAACTTGGCGATCTTCTCCCGACGCTCCTGAACGAAAACGTTCATACAACACCAAGTGCAGTCAATTCAATCACATTTCTTTTCTAGAGCTAGGAATGTCCTGATCCAACCTTTTAACTTCCAATCCACTATCAATATTGCAGCCTTGAGCTGAGCGATACCGATATCGGGCGATCCGATATCAGCAATAATCAAACATACATTACTTATTTTGTAGTATGGAATGTTTGAAAAGGCTTGATCAAGTGATATTACTCAAACAGAGAACAATAAGCAGCAACGGTAGGTACGAGGAAAAGTGCGTTGCTGGATAAAAGTGCTGGAGCGGCGCATTGAATGAGCTGCTTGTATAAGAGTGGTCAAATCGGAGATTTTAGATCCAGTCCGATCCGATCCGATACTCGTTTTTTTTGCTGACATCGGACCTGGTTCCAATCGGGATAACTCTAGTTTTAACATACTTGGCCAGTAAAAAATATTCGGATCCTGATCAGAGTGTGTCAGAATGGGAGGGGTGAAGAGGGTCCGCCGCATTAATGAGTAACATCTTTTATTTTTTTTACTCCGGTTTGACCCCCGCCCGAGTCTCACCCTGATGATGCGAGCGGCCTCCAACATGACGCGCGCCCGCTCCATGCCCGCCCTCTTGCTCCAAGTCACGTACGCGCCGTGGGCGCTCTTGATGGCCAAGTCCACCTCATCGGGGCCGGATGGGGTCATGTGACACAGCACGCGCCCTATGCATGCAAAACAAAGTTCAAAATCAGCACATACTTAAAATGTTTTGAGGTCAACAAGAAAGGAGGGGCCTTCTGTTATGCAACAAGTCAACGAACCTCATGATCCCACCGACATTTAAACAGACACCGTCTTGAGGGCTGACTCATACGTCCACTTGGCCGCCATATTGAATGTGTCAAGTGGCGCAATGGCTGACGATTCCTCGTTCATTTGCTGCTTAGAGATGTCGCAACCGTTTTACACTCAGAGATCAAAGGTCACTGAGCAAAACCTGAACAATGACTTTTGAATGGATTTGGCCATTGTATGCTCGTTTTGCCAAAATAATTTACTAACTTTGTGGCCAATGTCATGAAGTATTAGCAGTTTAGCGTTCATGAATTCACCTATTCACAGATTTTTTTTTTTTTTTAAAGCTAACCTCCATTATTGTAGAGAATTTAGTTGTAACGTGGCATAAAAAGTCAGATTTTTTTGTGGCAAAATACTGTGTTTTTATATTTATTGTGTAGTATATTTTAATAGTAACCCAATCAGAGTTCCTTCGCACAGGATAAATGGTGGGAGATCTGTATTCACTCCAACTATCTTTTCTTTGTACTTCTACATCCAAGGACATCCTTTAACCAGTTATATGGATATTGGGGTTTTCTGCTAATCCTTGACCGAAACCTGTCTGGTATTTACAACCGGGGTCAGGTCTTCAGAGAGGACTGTTTTTCATTATCGCAACCAAGGGCGATTGAAAGAGTAAAGAGACACAAGCAGGGGAGTGCAAGTCCAAATATGGTCATGAGGAACGGCCATCTCACGGGTGCCCCAAGGAGGGGCTAATTCCACGCCCAGAGAATTAAACCTTGATAAACTGAGATCCAGGGTGTTTCGGGGGCTTTTTCGTCGTTCTGGAAATGTAAGCAGCTGCTATGACACTAAGGCTTGTTCAATAAATCGAATTAGCCCAAACGCCAAGTGTCTCGGAGTCTTCATGCATCCCATGCCAGACGGAAGTCGGAGTTTTCCCGGGAGATCTCCGACTCGGAAGGACAGGCGAACGAAATTAACCACAATTGCATTATAGCAACTCTAGAATTGAGACAATTAACAATAACCTGCAATCATACACACACACAAACTATCAAACTAGTTGCCCGCTCCACCAAACCTCTGCAGAAGGCTGTAATGTGTGTTTCGGCCTACACATCCGATCCCAAATCTAACAATAGTCATTTGGCTGGGCAATATGGCCAAAAATTCTTATCATGGTATAAATGGAGTCCCTTCACAGGGGTAATAGAATGTATTGCAATAAAATATATATATATATATATATATAGTTTGACACGTGCCCTAAGCAGAGTGCAGGGAGTTTTATACAGAGGAGTACATAGTTTATTAAAAAGTAAAGTCAATAGTTTATTAAAAAGTAAAGTCAAATATCTCCATATAGTGCTTCGAGAGCTGAAGGATTCGTAGCCATGGCGCTACTTTGCCACATCCAGTATGGCGTCGTCGTCGACGTGCCATTAAGCGCCCTCGGCGGTCTCTGTGTGTAACTGCATGTGCATCATATGTGCATCATCATGTGCACTGGACGATTCGTCTGCTTACCGGTGGCTGGCTCGTACACGGGCTCGCTGGCGGCGCTCCCCGGCCGGGGCGCCTGTCGCTCCCCGGCCCAGAAGTTGAGGTTGTCGCTGAGCAGCAAACTGCCGGTGGTGGCGGCGGCCATGGCGTACAGGCTGGACTGGGCCATGTGGCTCGGTGGAAAAACAAAGCCTGCTCAGTCCTCGCTGCTGTATTGCGAGGCGGCGACTGAAGCGCGAGGGAGCCACCAAACCACGCCCCCTTAAATTCGTGGAAGAAGGCTGCTTGTCAAACACTTTTCAAAATGGCGAAAAGCATTCCCTTTACACTTTGGAACGCTTGTCCAAGTACACTTTTTGTGTTGGTTTTTTGCTTCCGAGTCTACGTTTCTTGTGCTTTCCTGTCGAAATTATTCATTTGCTCAAGAACGTCACAAGTTTGCCGTTGTGCTAAAAAGATAAAATAACAAAAATGCGTTCTTCCTCAATCCCTGGAATGAAATCTGTTCATGGAGTAGTCAGCATGGTTGTGGATTGGCCTTGGGAATGTGCCAGTGACCCCCCCACCTTTTTTTTTGTTTGTTTTTGTACTTTTGGACACATTTCAGTTAAACAGCAATGTTAAAGATGTCAAGTACAATTCAACAAATGAACCCAGTAAACCCACACTATATCACGGTTCATGCTTCGCAGTCCCACATTTTTGCGTTAAAAAAAAAAAATATATATTATTATTGTGCAATACCCCCCGCCTCCATTTAAAAAAAAAAAAAAAACTATTGAAAGCAATTGACAGTACAGGTAGTCTCTCTGGGATGTAAACACCGTTTTTTTGTACTGTGTGTGTTATTCATTTTGATATTTTTGCTCTCTCACATCATATTATGTGTTTAAATGTGGTTATTGTTTTAAAAGTGTGTTTGAAGACCCAAAACCAATTTCAAGTAAAAACCATATTTCTGTAGGCATTTCTAACAAGTTGCCAGCAGAAGTGAGGTCAGCCCCAAGTGTGGATGTTTTGAAGTCCACGTTAAAAACTCATTCTTTTCTTCCCACGCTTTCTAGAGCATTTCCACTTTTCAATATTTCTTACACTGCGCGCTGTTTTCATTGTCCATCCATCCATCCATTTTCTGAGCCGCTTCTCCTCACGCGGGCAGTTGTATTTTATTTTTTTCCTCTTTGTTTTAAATGTTTATAAGCAGTTTTTGTCTTTGCTATTAAATGTGGGGACTTACCCGACCGACTTATTGCACCTTTTAAAAGCGCCACTGTCTCGTGTTTTGCTCAAGACCACGACTTGCCTGAGACCAGAAATAACCGAGACCATGACAAAACCAAGACATTTTGGGAGTCGAGCCCAAGACCGCAAAAATCACATTTTAAAAACCTTAACAAGGTTTGAACAGTTAAAGAGAGTTTGCTCTTTCATTTCAATAAAAAGGGTGGTTGGAGAGGAGTGTGGGGGCTCCCTCTTGTGGTACATGAAAGAATGCAATTAAATGCTCAAACTGCATATTTTTAATAGGGGGATTTATTTTTTTTTTTAATATAGTTTAGTACTTTTGTTAAGCACAATTCAGTTGTATTTAACTTCTAAGCAAAATACATTTAGGTAAAATTTTTATTTAACTTTACGTCCAACGCATCCGATTTGAATCAGTCAGTACAGTTTTTTATTTTCTATGCATAACTATATACTTTTTAGGAATAAAACCTGCACCTCGTTTTTACGAATAGTTGGTCCTATGACTGTACTGTATTTTAATGTTGGTCATTATGGGTTATGTTAGCCATTTATAATTGAATCAAGTACGATATATATAATTTTGTCAATGTTGTAATTGATTTGTTAATTATATATTTTCCATTTTTCACCATCGTATTGATGTAATACATCATTGAGCATCTCAATTTTCATCACTTTACATTACAAACATTTATCCCGACCAAATCCTTTTGTTACGTCATTTGAGGAATGACATCAAATTAAATGAGTTGTTTCAATGAAATAATATCAACTTTGCATGTTGCTAACATGATGATAATACATTTCCAGCTTGTGGCCCAGGACTGACAATTTGACAGCCCCGACCCGTTCCGCGTTGAAACGTGGCTCTGGTAGTCACCGACAGTCGAAGCTGGAACAGTGATGCTCAAATAATGACAACAACTAAAACGTACCCATAAAACTTCATTTCAATGTAAGAAAGGACATAGAGGTCAATCATTAATACTGGTAATGGATCCGTGAATAAAATAGGCAAAAAACAACCCTGGTCATTTTCAAGCGACGGACGTCTTTTCCGTGAGACGGGAGGGTTTTAGGAGAACTTGGCGGCCTGGGGAGGGGGGCCCAGGAAGCCCCCCGCTTGCTTGGTGGCCGCCCTGGAGGGAGCCAGGCCCAACATCTTCTGGATGTTCTGCACGGGAGAGCACAAGCGCAACATGAGCGTCGCTTCACTACTACGACCAAATCCATCTTCCACCTTGACCCGAGTTCAACATCTGACAAAGGGTCTGAATACTTATATTTCAGTTTTTCTTTTTTAAGAAATCTGCAAAAATGTCAACAAATCCGTTTTCTTTTTCTGTCAATATGGGGTGCTTCGTGTACATTAATGAGGAAAAAAAATTAACTTCAATGATTTTAGCAAATGGCTGCAATATAACAAAGAGTGAAAAATTTAAGGGGGTCTGAATACTTTCCGTACCCACTGTGTGTACACACACACACACACTTCATTGAAATAATAAATACATAACATATATATATATATAAATAATCGTTAGTTGAAAACTTGCAGCCCTTAATATAGTCGTGGAAAAAAATCCTAATAGTGCCGTTGCTTCTTCAATTTCTTGATGATTTGAATGCCCGCTACGACTAAACGCATGCTAGCTAAAGAATCAAACGAACACGACAAAAATGCAGCCGATTCCATAATACTCCGTATCCTATTTAGCATGCTTCAGCTTAAATATATTCTGTGATTTTGGTTACCATCAAAAATAAAAACCGCAGAAAACATATCAAGTCTTGAATTCAACTCTTATCAGCCATTTTTCTTGTCATCATTATACACTGGGGCAAAAAGGTATTTAGTCAGCCACCAATTGTTCAAGTTCTCCCACTTAAGGAGATGAGAGAGTCCTGTCATTTTCATCATAGGTATACCTCATTTATGAGAGACAAAATGAGAAAAAAAAAAAAATGCAGAAAATAAGTATTTCTTACGAAGCCACTCCTTCGTTGCCCGGATGATGTGTTGAGGACCCAGCCACGTTTCATTTTCAATGCCCTTGCTGATGGAAGGAGGTTTTCACTCAACATCTCACGATTCATGGCCCCGTTTATTCTTTCCGTTACACGGATCAGCCATCCTGTTCCCTTTGCAGAAAAACAGCCCAGAAGCATGATGTTTCCACCCCCATGTTTCGCAGTAGGGATGGCGTTCTTTGGATGCAACTCAGCATTGTTTCTCCTCCAAACACAACAAGTTGAGTTTTTACCAAAAAGTTTTATTTTGGTTTCATGTGACATTGTCCCAATCCTCTTCTGGATCATCCAAATGCTCTCTAGCATACTTCAGACAGGCCTGGACATGTACTGGCTTAAGCAGGGGGACACATCTGGCACTACAGGATTTGAGTCCCTGGCGGCGCAGTGTTACTGATGGTAGCCTTTGTTACTTCGGTCCCAGCTCTCTGCAGGTCATTGACTAGGTCCTCCCGTGTGGTTCTGGGATTTTTGCTCACCGTTCTTGTGATCATTTTGACCCCACGGTGTGAGATCTTGCGTGGAGCCCCAGATCGAGGGAGATTATCAGCGGTCTTGTATGTCTTCCATTTTCTAATAATTGCTCCCACAGTTGATTTCTTCACACTGCAGAATCAGTCTTCCCAGCCTGGTGCAGGTCCACAAGTTTGTTTCTGGTGTCCTTTGACAGATCTTTGGTCTCGGCCATAGTGGAGTTTGGAGTGCGACTGTTTTGAGGTTGTGGACAGGTGTCTTTTAAACTGATAATGAGTTCGAACAGGTGCCATTAATACAGGTAACGAGTGGAGGACAGAGGAGCCGCTTAAAGAAGAAGTTACAGGTCTGAGAGAGCCAGAAATCTTGCTTGTTTGTAGGTGACCAAATACTTATTTTCCACCATAATTTGCTCATAAATTCTTTAAATATCAGACAATGTGATTTTCAAGATAGATTTTTTTTTCCATTTTGTCTCTCAGAGGGTGAGGTATACCAACGATGAAAATTACAGGCCTCTCATCTTTTTAAGTGGGAGAACTTGGACAATTGGTGGCTGAAAAAACGAGTGCTAGCACCATTTTTTCTGTGACTATATCGAACAGCTCTAGACCAAAGTGAACCGAGCATGCAAAATTTCCTCAACGGAAAAAAATTTGCGATTTACCCTCAACAGCGGAATACGTCGCAACTACCCCGAAAACAAAACACGGAGCAATCGCAACACTAGCGAGTGACATCGCAGCACCTCCTTAACTGCTCACTTGTAAGCCAAATTTGGTCTTGCAACAGAGCCCAAAAACAAACAAAATGCACCAAGTGATACAAGTGTATTCAAAAAAACTAAAACTAAAAAAGTTGTGGCAGCGTTGGTGTAAGGGAAGGCGGCAAGGGTGTTGCCGGATACCTGTCGGATGGACATGGTGCAGAGGATGTAGAGGAAGATGAAAGAGCAGTCGGTGTAGTCCTCGCCCAGCAGGTTGCGGTGCGACAGGCCCTGAACGTACGACAGCGGCACGAAGGGCAGCTTGGCCACCACGCGCCCGTCGAAACTGAAACAAAGAGTGCCCCCACAGTGGCGCAATTTCAACTCGGGTGGGAAACGGCCAAGGGAAACGCCTGCGCTCACCGACATGCGTGCAAATGTCTAATTTATTATTCAAATAAATAGGATTATTAGTATTTACTGCTTCATTATTATTATTATTATTATTATTATCATTAATATTTACTGTTGAGAGACTGAAATCGGAGGATTTGGACAATTTTAAGTTAAACAAGGTTTCTATATGATTAACCGATGATCAAAAAAATTATAATAGGTGTGTCTTTTTAGATAATGAAGGATGCAACGGTAACAGTTTGATCAGCGTGAATTATTGATATAACGACAGCGATGACCCTATTCATCTGAAATGTTTTTGTTGGAAAGTGCCAGAGCACGAGTCGTTTGTCCTCTTTTTGGGAAGGAAGGGACGCGGACGCGCGCTGTAGGAAAAGTCGGCGTGGCGAGACGCTTACATGGAGTTGAACATGCCCATCAAAGCCGTGAAGCAGAAACCGATGGCAAACATGGACTTCATGCGCACCTGCGAGCAAACACCGACACATACCGCGATGATCATTATGATTAGGGTTACGATTGTGCGAGTAATGCGATGCGGCGTCTCTGACCATGGACAAATCTCTGTTGTTGTTCTTGAGCTTCTCTTCTTGCCTTTCTGCAAAGAATCAACACGTCATCTTCCTCCTCTTCATCACAGAAAAAGAATTCATCGCCTTACCGATCTTCTTCTTCTGCTGACGTCCTGCCGATTCTGTGATGGTTTCCTTTTTCTTCTCCACTGCGGCAAACACACACGGATGATGAGCGCTAGCGCGGCGAAAAACTCAATCGAGAAGAAGAAGAGTCATTATTGGTTGCGGCGCGTACATTTCTTGCTTTGCTTCTCCACCTCCGCCTTGAGCCGCTTGTACTTGTCCGTGCGGTACACCAGCACCCAGGTGATTCCTGACGAACCGCAACACAGCGCGTCTTACACTTTCAACCGGATGTCGCATTGAACAAGATCGTGAAGATGGAACTTTTAGGATGGATTGAATAATGTTATTCTTTAAAAAAAAAAAAAAACATGACGGCGGTGTGGGACAGACAACACATCTGAGACAAACAACCATAACGGGCTTTATCTTGTCAAATCAAACGTGACCGGATACACTCGTTACCGTGGCGACGACAATAACAATGGATCGCGCCGCGTGTATTAGAAGAACAAAATGAAGAAAAACGTATCAGCAGTGCTCAGGAGAGGACTTTAATTCAAGGATTGCTTGAGGTATGTTCACTTACTTTTTAATACCATACGGCTCGCAAGCAGGTAACAAAACGTTATGTAGCCTAGCAAGCTACTGCTAGCACTAACGGTTGTACGTAAACATGCCGGCATTCTGTCGAATCACGCTCCAAAGTTTCGGTGTGTGTGAAGTAATTTAATTACAATAAAGTAATTTAATTACAGTAAGTTAGCAATCATTATTTCTGTCATGTTGTAATGTTGGTTTGACCTGACCGATTAGAATACCTGACCTGAATAGAGAATACTTTTGAAGATACTCAGTATACAGTACACAAGTATATACAGTAAATGAACAAGTCATTTAAATATACACATTGCTCCATCTTGTGATCGGATTGGTGATCGGTTATCGTTTTTTTAAAACTTGCCGATCAGTGATTCGTGATCGGGGTCAAAAATCCTGATCGTGTAAAGCCTAATTCAAATATACTTCTCTGCCGCTCCAGACGTCCGCATGCAGTAGCACAGTTCCTCTCTGGGTACTCTGTCATAGACGTTCTCGAGATCCACAAAGACACAATAAAGCTTCTTCTAACCTTCTCTGTACTTTTCCATCAACATCCTCAAGGCAAATAACGCATCTGTGGGACTCTTTGTAGGCATGAAAGCATACTGTTGCTCGCAAATACTCACTTCTGTCCTGAGTCTAGTCTCCACGACTCTTTCCCATAACTTCATTGTGTGGCTCATCCACTTTATTACTCTATAGTTGCCACAGCTCTGCATATCAACCCTCATTGATTAAAACCCAAATGACAAACTCTATTAAATGGTAATTTGAAACAATGACACTGTTTAAGAAAAAAAAAATTGTAACCCTAACTGCAATTCGAAATCCTTCTCTTGCCTTCAAATCTGAAATTGAAACCCACGATCTGTCCTGAAACTCCAACCTTGACTTCAAACCTTAACTTGGCAGCCTACACCGTTTTACAAACCATAATTTCAAACCCACAGCCTGTCTTAAAACCCAAATTTCAAAGCACCGTTACATTTTTACATGTTTGGAAGCATACGGCTCATTTGAAATCAAGGAAAGAGAACTATTCGTATTAAAATACACATCCATCCATTGTCAACACCGCTTATCCTGGTCGCGGGGTGCTGGAGCCTATCCCAGCTGACTTCGGGCGACAGGCGGACTACACCCTGAACTGGTCGCTAGTCAGTCGCGGGGCACAGAAACACGGACAACCGTTCGCACTCACATTCACACCGTCACTGAGTGGGCACTGATCCCACGCTGAACGCACCAAAGTCTACACAAATACAATTAAACAAATATATTTCAATCATTTGAATTCAATAACTGAAATTGTGTCTTTGGGAGCCTGAACCCGTCCCAGGACCTTACTGTTTGTTATCATGTTATCATAATCGCTCTTTTAGATCAGCTTTACAGTTATTAGCACTTAGCTTTATGCTAACCCGCCACAAGCACATTTCAGCTGGTTTTACGGCTCTGAAATTATTATTATTATTATTATTTTAAAAGTCGGACTTCCCCACACAAATGAAATCGAGCGTGTACCAATATGTCGGTTTGTGTCCTAATTAGTGTGTTGAAATTGTACTTAAGTGATTTGTCGGCTTTGTGTTAGCAGGGTTAGCTGACCTTCGGCTAGCAGCGCGGTGCACACGGAGATGAAGACGATGAGGACGGTGTCCGCGAACATCGTACTCATTTTCAATACGCCAAATATTCACCGGCACAAACACGAAATGTCGCTTTCGTGAGTGACAGCTGACAGCTCAAGCGTGGCACCGAGGAGGTCATGCGCGGTCGGGAGGTCAGCCTTAGGTCAAGTACTTCCGGTTCATTCTGATACGTCACTCGTAAATGACGATGCGATTTTGTCGTATTACGTTCAAATTTGACGTTTTTAATGTGGCGTGAGTTAGTTGTTTGAAGCAATAGAACGATATTGAAGTTGTGACTGAACATTTTAATGACAACATAAAGTGCAACAATCACCTCAAAAGGACACAAAACGAGTACGTGACAGTATGACGTCAAGCTAGCAGCTCACAATTATTTTTCTTGATATTTTCCTCGATGTCCTCAGAAAAACCTCAGAGACCAAGTGTCCTGGTCCGACTAGTACATATTTTATTGCGCAGTAAAACGAAATACTTAAATGTACATTATTTTATAGCTAGCCTTTTACTCATGAAATGCCGTATTTCTATATCGTGTGGTCAAGCGTATCAATATAGTAAAGTACTATATAGTATTGTACTATGTAGTCCAGAGCACTACACAGTGTAGTACAACATAGTACACTACATACAGCGTATTGTACACGTCATTAAAACGATATAGAAATATACTACATAGTATAGAACTACACACCGTATAGTACTATGCTGTATTGTTCATTATAATATAGTTCTTTCTATAGCTAGTAAAGTACAACGTAATCTCGGCATTTATTGCTTGCCTGATGTGTTTGCCTTTGGAGTCCTCTGGCGCCCCCCTGAGGGCAGCAAGTCAACTAGCTGACGGAAAAATCCAGCTGAGATAATTCGTGGCCGCAATCGCATTTGCTACTCTTGAAAGAGGAAAGCGCAAAGTAGAAAGTGTCCCCAAATGACCTCACGCGTAGTCGCTGTTTTGTTTTCTTTCTTTCAGTTTGTTGTTTTTGCCGTATTTCCTGCAGGGCTGTGTTGGAAGTGCAACGAGTGTTTGGACAATGGCTGAGCTGGCACGACGCCGACAGTTATCGTCGACTGAGGAGCAGCCGCCTGGCGAGCGAGAGGGTGGGTGACACACGTTCCTGCACGATTTCCTGTAGGACTGGATAAAGGTGGGGGATTCGAGTTGGACTTGAAAAAGACGTGGGAGTGGGAAGACGCAAGTCGTTACTCGTCATGCAAGACTTAAGTGTGATGAAGACGTTTGTGTGAGGCCTGCGATTCGAGCAGCACAACTTCGGCAAATCTTCGGAATCTTCATCCCGGAAGCTAAACGCTATTGCCAAAAGCGCGTCCTCATTTGCGTACGAGCCAAACAAACGCATTTGGGTTCTCGAGAACCGAGACAATTTCAAGGCTAGGTCACGGGTGTCAAACTCGCAGCCCGGGGGCCACATCCGGCCGCTCTGGGCCCCAAACGCAAACCATGAGTGTCAACTTCCATGATTCACGCCAAAAGTAATAAATGCTAACGTCGCGATATTACAAGCATCGCTTTGCAAGCATTCTTGAGTGAGCGTTTGTCTCACCGAGCGTGCGTAGCAAGCGGACCTTTCCTGCCGTCCGAGACGCAGACGGGTACTCTGATGCGTCCCTGCGGTCGCTGTTACCATGACGACATGCTCGCGCATTTCTATTGCAGTATTTCCTTCGACCTGTTCGCGGACGACGAGGACGTGAAACGTGAATTCAAAACAAAGCGAAGAAGAAGAATCACTTTTTATTGTCATGAACATGCATGCATGCACACAAAATGTGTTCTCTGCATTTTACCCATCACAGTGAACACATACACACGTTAGTGGAACACATCGGAGCAGGGGGCAGCTGAAGCGCCCGGGGAGCATTTCGGGGTATCGGCGTCTTGCTCGAGGACACCACAGCAGTGAGGCCGGGCGATGTTGGCGGATGGTCCGGTCGGGGTCTTGAACCTACGTCCCCCACGGTGACGGGCGATGACGTGGTGGTGCTGCACGGGCTTGCACGCGCGCCGGACAATAACAAGGAGGGAGCTGCAAAGGATTCCCGCTTAGCCGGGCTGCTATCTACTTTTCTATTCCCATCTGTGGCGTGGCCACTCGCCGGACGGCGTCGCTGTCGTCGTAGGTGACAGCGCACCAAAAATCGCCGAAAGAACGGCAGGAAGAATGCAGTCAGTGCCAGAAAACACGAGCTAACTGCCATCCAAGAAAAAAATAGGACCTCCAGGTTTGCTAGGTTTGCCTTATTTAGATGATGCACATTGTACGATTACTGTTACTTAGGAGCTATGAATAAAGTGCAAGCGATGCACCACGTTAGTTTGTTAGAAATCTGGCAGGCAGCCACTAAATATTACATTGGCACATTTGAGCATTGACATGATTTCAAAGACACGTATTTGCTTCCCCACTGCCGAAACAAAAGCGAAGGGGATTGAACAAACAAAAACACAACAGAAACTAGTAGCCATAATTTGCTCATTTGCCAATAGTTTCATCACCTCCCGTCATGTTTAGTAATGGGTAAATAAACATGTTTGAAACAAATCAGTTATTTTTTCTAACTATCCATGTTGTATTGTGTATAACTTGATTGAAATCGTACAAATAAATGCAACACTCTGTGTTGTTTGAATGTTTTTAATTTTTTTGCACAAGTCTCAGTACTTTTGACGTGTCTGCAAGTGAGGATGTGTTCCCGCGAGGCCGAAGAAAAACGCGCGGTGACGTCACCACGGCTTGACGCGGACCACGTGCGCGCTTGACACGCATTGGTGCACAGGCAGTCGTGCGTGTGACGTCACCGCGCGCCGCACCCTACGCACTTTATGTTGGCAAGACAACAATACGAATAGGAATTGTTTTCATTATTCTTACTATTTATAACGCTGATTATTATTATGATTAGCGTGATGGCCCTCTGGAGCACTAATGAGACGTTTTGTTGAGTTTAATGTTTTAAATAAAGTTGAATTAGCTGGGTTACTCATTAAGCGCACCCTTGCACGTGGATGTTCGCATTGCACGTGGAACTTTCTAGCAGCTTCATGGGTGAGCGGACTACCAACTCATTAGTATATTACTACTTATATATATATATATATAGAGAGAGAGAGAGAGAGAGCGAGAGAGAGAGAGAGATATTTTTTTAAAAAGCTGTAATATATATATTGCAGTGTGAAATAATACGGGTTCAGTGTGTGTTGGGCAAGTTCATTTTCTATGCAAACTAGTTCAAAGTTCACGTCACCATTCCACAAATGAACTACTTTGGTTCATTGTTCACGATTCAAAATTTTGAACTTAGTTCACCGGTCCAAAAATGGTATATAGTCCTTTTTCCCCCCCCCACAATCATCTTTATTCGCCAAGTATGTCCAAAAACCACACAAGGAATTTGTCTCCGGTAATTGGAGCCGCTAACAATTTTCCTAGTCATCCATTTTTGCAATGATGTTGTGTATCAGCAAAGAAGGTATTCACTCCCATTCACGCAGGGTCCCCGAACGCATCGTTTCCATTCTGAAACAACGAAATAGGAGATGCAGCACCTGTGCGCTGTTTCCCGTGTTCTCATTCATAGTTATCATACAACTCTGTGTTGTTTGAAGCGTTATGATTTGCCGTAACATGCGTGCTCATCACCAGGATCAAAACGCAACGTCGCCATGAACGCTCAGCCGCCGTTTTCCACATTCGAATGCGAATGAGGGATCCAGTCGTCTCAGAATAACTAGAATAAGTTGAAAAAGGGCGTCCTGGGCATTTCCGACCCAAATTCTTTTGCAAACCTTGAACATGAAATGAATGTGTGTATAAAGCAAGTAGAATGAGTGCCATGAAAGTTTGAAAGTTGACCAATGGTAAACACGATTTGTTGGGAGATGATGATGCTCAAGGGGCCGTTTCGGGAGCTGCTATGGCTCACTGTGTCCGCTAGATGTCGCCGTTAGAGCACAGGTGAGTGTGATGAAGACGAGTCTTCATTGCGCGAGCGAATTCATTCACAGAAGTGTGCGTCAGCGGTTGGCATGGCAACCTAAGAGCGCACATTTCCAACGTGTTTATTTAGATGGCGTCACGCTTGACACAATTCCACGTTCTGTATGGGCGTGCGCGTGTGACGCCAACGTTGAGGAAGCGCGCCCCCGCCCCTCGTGCCGATGCGCGCTCACGTGTGGCCAATCGCAGCCGGCGAGCACGCGTATAAAAACGCGCGCGACCCACGGACCCGGCAGGAATGATTGACAGCAGAGAGCCGCGTGACAAGAGGAGTTCACCTTCTCATCTTCATCATCTTCCTCCTCTTCCTCCTCGCCCAGGTTGTGAATTGTGAGCATGTCGATCGCAGGGAGCGCCAAGCTGAACAAGATCGTCAAGCAGCGGTACTTGGACCTCCCCCAGGGAGACAAGGTCCAGGCCACGTACATCTGGATCGACGGCTCCGGAGAAGGCCTACGCTGCAAGACCAGGACCCTGGACTCGGAACCCAAAAGCGTCCAAGGTTAGTCGACGTGCGCTGAAAACGACATTTTATGCACATTATAAACATGTTGCACTCTCACTCATCAAATCTTTTTAGAAGCGATTACCCGATAGATATTTGGTCGAGTACTCGAGTAATGGACTACACTAAGTAGTGAGTAACTGCACTTCTAGCCTTAAACTGCATATGTTGGTATGGAGTGCATGGTATAAACGCATCTGTACAGACAGTAAAATCAGCCTTTGCTAAACGGTTAGCATTCGCAAGTAGCATTAGCGCGCTAGCGATGACCATTTTAAGTAAAAAAACAAAAACAAAAAACCACAACTACCATTCACGCGTACATCATGTTACATGTACATTAAACATCTAATAGTGTCTTAAAAATCACTTATAGATGCTCTGCTGTCGTTTTTGGCAATAATTTCACTGGCCCGACAATGCGTCCGTCGGCAACAAATGGTAAACATGGACAGTGGCAAAATGGTTCCGGGCGGTGCAAATATGCTTGTATTAATAATTTGTATTGCCTCGAGGCAGACATTTTTCCTTGTGATCAACTTAGCCGAGTTAGACCCTGCAAACGTGTCATTACATCAATGTATATATATATATATATATATATATATATATATATATATATATATATAAATATATATATATATGTATATATATATGTGTATATATATGTGTGTGTGTTATTACCTCAATGTGATAACTATGTAATAATGTATGAAAATGCTTGACACGTGTCAGATATTCCTGAGTGGAACTTTGACGGCTCGAGCACGTACCAGTCTGAAGGCTCCAACGGTGACATGTTCCTTATCCCTGCTGCCATGTTCCGGGACCCCTTCAGGAAGGACCCCAACAAGCTGGTCCTGTGCGAGGTGCTCAAGTACACCAAACAACCCGCAGGTACGTTCACAGACAAGGTGCTAGACCCCAGAGAAGGTTTTAGTACCCAGCGAAGATTCTAAATGGTCAATGTTCAATGGACTGCACTCATATAGCGCTTTACACCGTCACAGTGCCCAAAGCGCTTTACAGATGCTAACACATTCAACCATTCACGCACGCATTCGTACCCCAATGGGCGGCTGCTGCCATGCAAGGCCCCGCCAGGCCCAATGGGAGCAAATCAGTGCCCAAAGACATTTCATTAGCAACCGGCGACCCTTTGGGCACTGACTGACCCCCTCTACCAACTGAGCCACAGCCGCCCCATTCTATCTCTGAGAGATTTTGGTCCTGTGAAAAGTGCTAGTCCCGAGAGACGATTAGTGCCGAGAGAAAGATTCTAGTTTCGAGAGAATGTACTAGTAAGAGAAGGTTTTACCCTGAGCGACAATACTAGTCCTGAGAAAAGCGCTAGTCCCAAGACACAGAAAGGGTTCTGGTCAAGAGAGATGGTCCTACTTCCAAGATAAAGTTATAGTCCAGCACTTTGCTGGTCCTGAGACAAAAGGTTCTAGTCCAGAGAGAGAATGTTCTAGTCTCAAAGAAGGTTCTAGTCCTGAAGACAGTTTTTGTCCAGAGAGAAGTGCTAATCTCAAGAGGGATGGTTCTGCTCCCGAGAGGTTTGTGAAGGTTCTAGTCCGAGTCTAGTCCTTATTTATCTTTATCTTTATCTTATCTTTCTTTTGTTGTCTTCTTCTCTTCTGATCTCATCTTGTCATCCTGCCTCTCATGGCCCCCCTCCCCCGCACCTCCTCAGAGACCAACCTTCGAGACAGGTGTTGTCGCATCATGAGTTTGGTGGAGAACGAGCATCCCTGGTTTGGGATGGAGCAGGAGTACACGCTGCTGGGCACCGACAGACACCCTTTTGGATGGCCCTGCAACGGCTTCCCGGGACCCCAAGGTGAGGCGCCCACTGGCCCCTCCCCCCACCAGCCCCTCGCTACCCACTGGGGCCGCCGGCCTTCTGCTCGCCCTTCGCTCGTTCACTGGTAACAATTAGTTGTTGCTTCGCCCCCTCAGGTCCCTACTACTGCGGCGTGGGCGCCGACAAGGCATACGGACGAGACGTGGTGGAGGCTCACTACCGAGCCTGCTTGTATGCCGGTGTGCAGATCTGTGGCACCAATGCCGAGGTCATGCCAGCGCAGGTACTGTACACGTGTGTGTGTGTGTGTGTGTGTGTGGGGCGGGGGTGTTCTGTTTGATGTAGGTGCCTGATGGGTGGGCCTCCACCCATTGGGCCTGGCTGGCAACAGCCCGAAGAGACAACATGGGTCCCCTTCCTGTAGGCTCGCCATCTGTGGAGGGGCCAAAAGGGGTTGGTGCATTGTGAGCTGGACGACAGACTATTGCCCCCAGGCCCAGTGACTATTTGTTGGGGGTTCACCCCAGTGGACGAGTGCATAGCATCCCTCTGCCTTCGGGTGGGGAATGGGTCCTGACTTTTGTTTGTGCCTACGCATCAAACAGAAGCTCAGTGTACCCACCCTTTATGACAATAGACAGCCATTTTGACAATAAATACTTTGAGACATAAAAAACACACTACGGAGAGTCACTTAGCCTCTAGCAGTTTCATGGCAAGAGGGAAGAAGCTGTTGGAATGTCTGCTAGTTCTAGTTTGCATTGTTCGATAGCGCCTACCTGAGAGAAGGAGCTGGAAGGGGTGGTGACCAGGATGTGGAGGGTCTTAGATGATTTTTGTCCATGATCATCCCTACAGTCTTGAGCGTGTTCAGCTCCAGGTTGTGTCGGCCGCACCAGAGGTCCAGACGCTCCACTTCCTGTCGATACGCAGACTCGTCACCGTCTTTGATGAGGCCGATGACTGTGGTGTCGTCTGCAAACTTCAAGAGTTTGACAGCTCAGTACCTTGAGGTGCAGTTGTTCTTGTAGAGAGAGAAGAGCAGCGGAGAGGACACATCCTTGGGGCACCCCGGTGCTGATGGTGCCTGTAGATGAGGTGTTGTCCCCCAGCCTCACCTGCTGTGTCCTGCCCGTCAGGAAGCTGTAAATCCCCTGGGAAGATGGCAGGCAAGACGCTGAGCTGGAGAACCTTGGAGGAGAGGGGTTCGGGGATGATGGTGTTGAACGCAGAACTGAAGTCCAAAAACAGCATCCTCGCATAGGTCCCCGCGCCGTCGAGGTGTTCTCGGATGAATTGGAGTCCCATGTTGACTGCATCATCCACAGACCTGTTTGTTCACTAGGCAAACTGCAGGGGGGCCAGCAGGGGACCCGTGACGCTCTTGAGGTTGTCCATCACGATGTGTTCAAATGACTTCATGACCATTCACATTTTAACAATTTCTTATGCTGTTAAACCATTGAATAATGAATTACAACTAAAAACGTTTCCAGTGATCACAGCTGTGTTATTTCCAGTGGGAGTTCCAGGTGGGGCCATGCGAGGGCATCGCCATGGGCGACCATTTGTGGGTGGCTCGTTTCATCCTGCATCGAGTGTGTGAAGACTTTGGCTTGGTTGCGTCTTTTGACCCGAAGCCTATCTCGGGAAACTGGAACGGAGCAGGATGCCACACGAATTTTAGCACCCAGGACATGAGGCAGGAGGGAGGACTCAAGTGAGTAACACACAATCACACACCCTTGATACTACAATCTTACCTTGGGACTACTACCTTCTCTGGGGACTAGGACCTTATATCTCAGGACTTTAGACAACTCTCAGGAAAAAAACCTTATCTAACTAGGGACGAGATTATTCTCTTGTGAAGAGAACTTTCTCTCTGAACTCAAATCTTCTCTCTAGAGTAGAACCTCCTCTTTTCAAACTCGTACCTTCTGTTAAGCCAAGAATCTTCCCTTGGAACTAAAACCTTCTCCTGGGACTAGAATCTTCTCTCAGGACGAGAACCGTCACTTGGGACGGGGATCTTCCCACTGTACTACAGCCATCTCTCTAGGGACTCATGCTTCTTTGGGGACAGGACCCCTCTCTCAGGACTAGAACCGTCACTTGGGACGAGGACCTTCCCTCTGTACTACAGCCTCCTCTCTAGGGACTCCCTGGGGATGAGAATGTCGAGAGGAGACCTTTCTCTTTTAGGACTAGGGTATTCCTTCTTGGGACTAGAAGCTTCACTTGGAACCGGTATACTTTCTCTTGGGATGATAATCTTCTCTCTGGACTATAAATCTTACTTAGGCTGAGGACCTTCTCTCTGGACCACAGCCTCCTCTCTTGGGACTAGCACTTCACTTCACCCTTCTCGACTAGATTATTCCCTGTGGATAACAACATTCTCCAGCCTACAAACCTTCTCTCTTGGGAGTAGCACTTCTTTCCGGACTAGAAACTTCTCTCTTGGGTTCGAAACCTCTCTCAGGCTAAAAACTGTCTCTCAGGCCTAGAAACTTCTCTCTAGACTAGAACCTTCTCTTTCTCTCTTGGGACTAGCACATCTCTTGGGACAAGAACGTGCTCTCGATTAGAACCTTCCCTGGGGATAAGAACATACTTGGGACTAGAACCTTCTCTCTTGAGACTATTAACTTCTCTCAGGACTAGAACTGTCTCTCTGGAGTATAACCTCTCTTGGGACTAGAACCTTCTCTCGAGACAAGAACCTTCTCTGCTGACTTGGTTACCTTTTCTCAGGAATAGTATCTTCTCTTGGGGGTGAAACCTCACCTTGGGACTGAACCATTCTCTGAGGGCTAGAACCTTCTCTCTTTAGTTCAGAACTAGATTTTAAATGACAGACCTTGTTTTTTATTTTTGTGGTCAGGGTGATAGAGGCGGCCATCGAGCGTCTGGCCAAGCGTCATCACTACCACATCCGCGCCTACGACCCCAAAGGCGGACTGGACAATGCCCGGCGTTTGACTGGTCACCACGAGACCTCCAACATTGACCAGTTCTCTGCCGGTGTGGCCAACCGCAGCGCCAGCATCCGAATCCCGCGAGTGGTTGGCGAGGACAAACAGGGCTACTTCGAGGACCGCCGCCCTTCCGCCAACTGTGATCCGTACATCGTCACAGAAGCCCTGATACGAACCTGCCTGTTGAAGGAGGAAGGGGAGGAGCCTGCACATTACAGCCAATGACGTGACGCTCTTGCCAAACATGTGACCCATGTGATTTGATATTTTTTACCTTTTTACTTCCATCCTCTTTGACATTTTTACCGGCTTCTGCTCTCCAATAAACTTGACATCTCCACTTGGATGCCTGTGTTGATTGACAGGTCTCACATGATTGGTTACCTAGATTAGCAATGTATAGCACAGTAAAGAGTAGAACCTTCTCTCTTGGAACTTGACCCTTCTGTGGGGACTAGAATCTTCTCTCAGGACAAGTATCCTCTCTTCTTTTGGGACTAGAATTTTGTCTCGGGACTTGAACCTTCTCTGTGGATTAGTACTTTGTAGGGCTAGTAGGCCAATTTACTTTCAAGACTAGACTCTTCCCTCAAGACAATAACCTTCCTTTGGGACAAAAACCTCTCTGGCCTACAACCTTCTCTCGGTATTAGTACCTTCTCTGAGGACTAGAACCTTCTTTTGGGATGAGGCCATGGTGCAAACCTACCTTTTGACGGATGGGGAAGGAACTCCGCATATTACACCCAATGACGTGACGCCCTAGCTGATCCTGTGACCCACCGGCAACTGTTATGATTGATGTTATGAGGTACATTTTTCAACATGAAGGCGTGGAGGAGGGTCTGCCGCAGCTTGTCTGGATGTCAAGCTTCTAAACAACTGCAATGACGGACAGATCCTTGGAGATGCCAACACATTGGGAGTCGTTTGCTCAGCAGCCAAATCACCCCCCCTGTCCCCCATTAGAGAAGAAGGCCCCTGGACTGCACTCTGGTATGTATATGTATGGTATAAAGCGGGTATGTGTTGCAGTAGGTAGCAGAAGGTGTGTGTTGCGTTGGTGAGAAGATGATGCAGTTCACGTAGTGAACGGCGGACGCCATGTAAAAAAGCCACTGACGTTCACCTCCAGCCGTTGCTCACCGTGCTACTTTTATATCTGTAAATAAATGATTTTGCCACCCAAAACTTTCTCAGTCTTTTTTTTTTTATGTTTTAAGGGTTCTTCATACTCGCGCGGGCATTGACCGTGCTGACGTCACTGCGACTATCCCGCGTGCAGTTTTCCTTTATACTCGAGCGCAACCCACGCGCGCAGTTTCGAAAATGTACTGCAGTTCACCTCCACGTCGGGAGTGTCGCTACGGCTGGCTTTGGCTAGGACGCCACAGGGCGGAGTTTCCTCTGCATTTTTGGGCCATTTCCGGTCGCCGGTTTTCCTTTCCTTTCCGTAACAAGGAACAAATCAACAACAATGGTGACCGTGGAACTGTGTGCTCGAACAAATTGACCTAGATGACCTGATGATACGTTTAATTATGCTACAAAATCGATCGAGAAGGCGGCGGCGTCGATGGTATGTAGAACCAAGGGGCACGCTGAGTACGTCATCATGCTGTGACTAAAACGGACCAATCACGAGATGATCTCCACGGCGTTGGATGCGCAGCAACAATTTTTGCCGTGTGCGCGTCAAGTGACGCAGAGGGGCCGCGCGGGGCGATGCGTCGGTCACGTGATGCAATGCGGGAGGATACAGAGGGCTTTCTAGTTTGCGGTGTCACAAAAGCAAAAAATACTAGCCTCAGAGTCACTGTTCTGCTCGGATGGATGGATAATTATTTAAACCGGTTTTCAAGAAACCAATAATACATAGATTAGCAAATAGCAAAATACAGCCGGATGATTCAATGTACTCGCGAAGCTTTTGGGTAAAACACCGGTGTGCTAATGTAGCTGGTGGCTTACCGCAGTTGTATACATAAGCATGCTAATGTCAGTGTCAGTGGTCGGCGTCAGCTCCATGTGAGCGTCTAACCAGCGACATGTGGACTGGCGTAGTTTGCATCCAAATGTGCTAACAAGTGAAGACAATCGGCGTCTTTGTGTGAGGCTGAGGGGGAGGCGGCGGCCCGTTAGCCTGCTAAGTGGAGCGCACATGCTACGCAGATGACTGCTGATGTCCTGACAGTCGCGGTCATGTTAGCTGAGCAGTATCGCACGTATTAGTATGCTAATGTAGCACGCGGCTAGCGGTAGAGAGAGATACAACACCATATAAATGTAGCAACTAACCCTAAGAACAATCAGAAACCTAAGCATGTTGACGGAGCTGGTGTCTGGCAATGTAGAAAAGTATTTTTTTTCTTATTTTATTTGATCTAATTTTCTTATTATATTTATATTTTCACAAGTCTTGGGACATAGTGAGCTAATCTTGGACCTTGGGTATCACATTTTGTGCCATATCATATGTAGATGTTTGTTGGTATGACCAAATCCTGTGCTCTCTAACATACAGGTACTGTACATCTCAATAAACGGGAATATATTTCTTCTCATTTATTGAGATGACATACCCAAACCAATTGTGCAACAGAAGCCTGCAGATGACTCGATGTGATTTATTGTTCTCAAATTTGTAGTGAAACTGTGTGAGGGTTCAGGTCTTCATGTCCTGTTTGCGTTTTCCAGCTAATAAATCACCATCTACAGTCAACTGCAGGCTTCTGTTGCACCAGCCCTAAGATGGTCTACCGTTTGTCGTCTTTGGTCAGGAGTGGGCAAAATCGGGACAAAAACAGCCCGATTATCTTCGTGTGTGTTCTGGGCCTTAGTCGCTCGCTCTTGGGTGGAGGTCACATGATGCTGATGAATGTCAATCAATCTATCAATCAGACAGCGCTTGAGTGCGTCAAAATCCACAAAAAGTGCACGACACTGACAACACAATCGCAACATAATGATTGGTCATGTGAGCGGTCACACTCGCCATTGCTGTGGACGGTTGACCCCAAGTATTTCAAGTCCTCCACCCTCGCTATCTCTTCTCCCTGTAGCCTCACTCTTCCGCCACCACCCCTCTCATTCATGCACATATATTCTGTCTTACTTCGGCTAATCTTCATCCCTCTGCTTTCCAGTGCATGCCTCCATCTTTCTAACCGTTCCTCCACCTGCTCCCTGCTTTCACTGCAGATCACAATGTCATCTGTGAACATCATGGTCCACGGGGATTCCAGTCAAACCTCATCTGTCAGCCTATCCATCACCACTGCAAACAGGAAGGGGCTCAGGGCTGATCCCTGATGCAGTCCCACGTCCACCTTAAATTTGTCTGTCACACCTACAGCACACCTCACCGCTGTTCTGCTACCCTCGTACATGTCCTGTATGATTCTAACATACTTCTCTGCCACTCCAGACTTCCGCATTCAGTACCACAGTTCCTCTCTGGGTACACTGTCATAGGCTTCTTCTAGATCTACAAAGACACAATGTAGCTCCTTCTGACCTTCTCTGTAGTTTTCCAACATCCTCAAGGCAAATAATGCATCTGTGGTACTCTTTCTAGGCATGAAACCATACTGTTGCTCGCAAATACTCACTTCTGTCCTGAGTCTAGCCTCCACTACTCTTTCCCATGACTTCATTGTGTGGCTCATCAACTTTTTTCCTCTATCGTTCCCACAGGTCTGCACATCACCCTTGTCCTTAAAAATGGGCACCGGCACACTTTTCCTCCATTCCTCAGGCATCTTCTCACCCGCTAGAATTCTATTGAACAAGCTGGTCAAAAACTCCACACCCACCTCTCCTAGATGCTTCCATACCTCCACAGGACTGTGATCAGGACCCACTGCCTTTCCATTTTTCATCCTCTTTAATGCCTTTCTAACTTCCCCCTTACTAATCATTGCCACTTGCTGGTCCACCACACTTGCCTCTTCTACTCTCCCTTCTCTCTCATTTTCCTCATTCATCAACTCCTCGAAGTATTCCTTCCATCTATCTAGCACACTGCTGGCACCAGTCAACATATTTCCATCTCTATCCCTAATCACCCTAACCTGCTGCACATCCTTCCCATCTCTATCCCTCTGTCTGGCCAAGCTGTATAGATCCTTTTCTCCTTCTTTAGTGTCCAACCTGGCATACATGTCCTCATATGCCTCGTTTGGCCTTTGCCACCTCTACCTTTGCCCTATGTCGCATCCCAATGTATTCCTTTCGCCTCTCCTCGGTCTTCTCAGTGTCCCACTTCTTCTTGGCTAACCTTTTTCCTTGTATGATTTCCTGCACTGTGAGGTTCCACCACCAAGTCTCCTTCTCTCCTTTCCTGCCAGAAGATACACCAAGTACTCTCCTGCCTGCCTCTCTGAACACCTTGGCCACAGTGGTCCAGTCTTGTGGAAGCTCCTCCCGTCCACCGAGAGCCTGTCTCACCCCTTCCCGAAAAGCTGCACAACACTCATCCTGTCTCAGCTTCCACCACATGGTTCTCTGCTCTGCCTTTGTCTTCCTAATCTTCCTCCCCACCACCAGTGTCATCTTCCACACCATCATCCTATGCTGTCTAGCCACACTCTCCCCTACCACTACCTGACAGTCGGTAACCTCCTTCATATTACATCGTCTGCACAAGATGTAATCCATCTGCGTGCTTCTACCTCCGCTCTTGTAGGTCACCCTATGTCCCTGCCTCTTCTGGCAAAAAGTGTTCACTACAGCCATTTGCATCCTTTTTGCAAAGTCTACCACCATCTGTCCCTTTCCTGGATGCCGTACTTACTCATCACTTCTTCATCACCCCTAGTTCCTTCACCAACATGTCCATTACAATCTGCACCAATCACGACTCTCTCTCTGTCTGGGATGCTCAGAACTACTTCGTCGAGCTCCTTCCAGAATTTCTCTTTCACCTCTAGGTCACATCACTCGATCTGATACTCTTTTCACCTCCAAGACATTCTTAGCCAACTCTTCTTTTAAAATAACCCCGAATCCATTTCTCTTCCCATCTACACCATGGTAAAATAATTTGGACCCTGCCCCTAAACTTCTAGCCTTACTGCCCTTCCACCTGCTCTCCTGGACACACAATATATAAACCTTTCTCCTAACCATCATCAACCAACTCCCAAGATTTTCCTGTCATTGTCCCAACATTCAAAGTCCCCACATTCAGTTCTAGGCTCTGTGTTTTCCTCTTCTCTTTCTGCCGAAGAACCCGCTTGCCACCTCTTCTTCTTCTTTGACTTCGACCCACAGTAGCTGAATTTCCAACGGCGCCCCGCAGGTTGACGGCGCCGGTGGCGGACGTTGTTAACCCGGGCCACGACCGATCAGGTATGGAATTCTTCGGATGAACGCTTAGAGGTACTAAGTGAGCACAGGACGGTGTGTGTGCGTGCACGTGCGTGTGCATGTGCGTGCGCGTGTGTCTGTGTGAGAGCATGAAATGAGTAAAAGTAATAGGATTGTTTTATAACAAACTTGTTGTGACACGTTAAAAAATGCGAGCGGATGAAGATGGCCAACATGCTAAGTGTGCTAACGTGACGCTTGCGGGTGTCAACCAAGTCAGTCAGTACGTTGCTGCATAAGAAAACATTCCAGATGCAGCTATGTTCTCAATTAGGAATGTTTGATCCAATCAAAAACAAAACAAAAAAACACTAAGCCTGCCCAAACGCACGCACACTGAGCCGCCACAATGGGACACAACGGAATTCTTCTTGTTGTGTGAACAAGAAGCGACATGTGGACTCAACAACATTTCATAGTCACGCACGCACGCGACTATAGAGAGGTAGATAATTGGGAAAAGGAGCAAACGATTGATGGCCTGTGACGTCACCACCTGGCAGTGTGCCAGCGCACGTGTCCGGTGACGTCACCTCTCGGGCCGTTCATCCGAAGAATTCCATAGCGACTCGGTCGTTTACCGGGTTAACGACGTCCGCCACCGCCGCCGGTGGAAATTCAGCTACTGTGGGTCGAAGTCGAAGACGAAGAAGAGGTGGAACGCGGGTTCTGGGGCAGAAAGAGAAGAGGAAAGCACAGAGCCTAGAACTGAATGTGGGGACTGAGACGGGAAAAGCTCGGGAGTTGGTTGACACGATGATTAGGAGAAATGTGGACATGTTGTGCGTCCGGGAGAGCAGGTGGGAAGGCGGCGAGGCTCGATGTTCAGGGCTTTGGGCTCGGTCAATTATTTGACCGCGGTGGAGATGGGAAGAGAAATGGAGTCGGGGTTATTTTAGAGGAACAGTTGGCTAAGAATGTCCCGGAGGTGAAAAGAGTATCAGAGCGAGCGATGAGGCTGAAACTTGCACTTGAGGGTGTTATGTATAACGGGGTTGGGATTTTTCATTTGCTGTTGTGAGGAGTTATTTGTAGTTATTTTATTTGCTGTTGTGTTTTGAAACTTGCCATTGTGTTTCGTCATTTGCTGTTGCGTTTGGTACCGTATGTTGGAGTTGGAATGGCTCGATACATGTGGGACTGGTCCAGAAAGTGTCCAAGACTTCTACGAAGAGTCCATTTTGTGTGGGATCGCCAGGGATGTTGCTGCAGTTGCACGAAAGACACGCGTGCGCGTCCACACACACACACACACACACTTATATAAGTTTGCAACACAATGTTACATAAGGTTGTCTTTAATTGTTTGAATATGCGAATTGAATGAATCCCACATGTAACTTTATTGTTGTTGTTGTGAAACCGGGATCCAGTAGTTTTCCATCCATACATTTTCCGAGCCTGCTTCTCCTCACTGGGCTCGCGGGCGTGCTGGTGCCGACCGCAGCTATCTCCGGGCGAGAGGCCGGCTACACCCGGAACTGGTCGCATTCCCACCCAATTCAATCAACCGAGCACGCGTGTTTCGGGGGGCGTGGGAGGAGAAAAGCCACGCAGAACATGCAAACTCCACACCGGCGTGGTCGGATTTGAACCCGCGGCTGTGCTAACCGGTCTCCACCGTGCGTCGCCACTGATTTTCCAAAGTTATTTTTTTCACGCGCCTCTGGCAGTAGAGCGCAGGCAAACGGCCAACAGTGACACCTGGTGGACATTTGGGCTGACGACAGGCGCGACTTGGACGCTTTTGCTGAGAATGAAACAACATATCCATCCCTCCATTTTCAACAGCGCTTTTCCCGGTTAGGGTGACGGGGCGCCCGAGCCTATCCCAGCTGACTTCGGACTACGTCCTGAACTGGTCGCCGGTCAGTCGCAGGGCACATATAGACGCTGACAACCATTCGCAGTCACATTCACACCGTCACTGAGTGGGAACTGATCCCACGCCGCCCGCACCAAAGTCAGGCGAGTGTGCCGCGACACCATCAGTGACCTCATATTCGATATTTTAGCATATTATTGCCTCGCCCTACAACTTCATTTCTGGTCTCATTTGTTCTACTTTCTTTGTATGGATGGATTACTTGGGTTGTTCCCAACATCCGGTGAAATTTTCATGTCAATAGCACCTTGGGAAATATATTTAGTGAGCAAAATGGTGACGTGTTAAATACAACCCCAATTCCAATGAAGTTGGGACGTTGTGTTAAACAAATAAAAACAGAATACGATGATTTGCAAATCATGTTCCACCTACATTTAATTGAATACACTACAAAGACGAGATATTTCATGTTCAAACTGATAAACTTTATTGTTTTGAGCAAATAATCATGAACTTGGAATTTGATGGCTGCAACACGTTCCCAAAAAGAGTGAGAAAGTTGAGGAATGCTCATCGAACACGTGTTGGGAACATCCCACAGGTGAACAGGCTCATTGGGAACAGGTGGGGGCCGTGATTGCCACCCTCAATTGCTCAGTCATTCACAAGCAAAGATGGGGCGAGGTGAACAAGTGCCTGAGAAAATAGTCCAACAGTTTAAGGACAATGTTCCTCAACGTACAATTGCAAGGAATTGAGGGATTTTATCATCTACGGTCCATAATATCATCAAAAGGTTCAGAGAATCTGGAAAAATCACTGCATGTAAGCGGCAAGGCCGAAAACCAACATTGAATGCCCGTGACCTTCGATCCCTCAGGCGGCCCTGCATCAAAAACCGACATCGATGTGTAAAGGATATCGCCACGCGGGCTCAGGAACACTTCAGAAAACCAATGTCAGTAAATACAGTTCGGCGCTACATCCGTAAGTGGAACTTGAAACTCTACTATGCAAAGCAAAAGCCATTTATCAACAACACCCAGAAACGCCACCAGCTTCTCTGGGCCCGAGCTCATCTAAGATGGACCGACGCAAAGTGGAAAAGTGTTCTCTGGTCCGACGAGTCCACATTTCAAATTGTTTTTGGAAATTGTGGACGTCTTGTCCTCCGGGCCAAAGAGGAAAAGAACCATCCGGACTGTTATAGACGCAAAGCCAGCATCTGTGATGGTATGGGGCTGCGTTAGAGCCAATGATATGGGGAACTTACACATCTGTGAAGGCACCATTCATGCTGAAAGGTACATACAGGTTTTGGAGAAACATATGCTGCCATCCAAGCAATGTCTTTTTCACGGACACCCCTGCTTATTTCAGCAAGACAATGCCAAACCACATTCTGCAGGTGTTACAACAGCGTGGCTTGGTAGTAAAAGAGTGCAGGTGATGGACCCCGTCTCCCATTGAAAATGTGTGGCGCATTATGAAGCGTAAATTACGACCCCGGACTGTTGAACAGCTGGAGCTGTACATCGAGCAAGTATGGGAAAGAATTCCACCTCCAAAGCGTCAACAATTAGTGTCCTCAGTTCCCAAACGTTTATTGAATGTTGTTCAAAGAAAAGGTGATGTAACACAGCTTTTTGGGAATGTGTTGCAACCATCAAATTCTAAGTTCATGATTGTTTGCTAATAACAAAAGTTGATCAGTTTGAACATGAAATATCTCGTCTTTGTAGTGTATTCAATTCAATATAGGTTGAACATGATTAGCAAATCATTGTATTCTGTTTTGATTTATGTATAAGAGAACGTCCCAACTTCATTGGAATTGGGGTTGTACTTATTTCATCCGCTGCGTGTGTGTGTGTGTCGGATTGAACGGTTTTATAACATTATAACATAAAATATACAAATATGTTAAATCAATTGTTCTCAATATTTGCTTGCTATCACAATATTCACTTTTTTTTACATCACACTAATCACTTTTTGATTTGTCATTCATATCACCAAGCTGAGATTTGGATTTGTTTTTGTAAATACGTTTTAACTGCTTCACAGCAAATGGCACAAGCACAAAGACAAGTACACATACACATAGAATAATCTAATAATTCACATTTTTTTATTATATAATTTATAATTATATTTTATATCTTATATAATAATACTATATGATGTTATAATAAGATATATAAATAATTACTATAATCTAAGTTGTTATGACCATTATGAAGAAGTGAAACAATAAACACACACAAGTAAAACCAGCACGTGAAGAAAAAGAATACTAGTCGTCATGGTAGTAACTGTACTAGTTACCTGTGGAGGATGCGCCAGAAGCAGCAGCATTCAAAGTTCACGCCGGAGCTCCACATGGCGCCGCAGCAGGACGAAGTGCAGACGGCGAGCACTCGTCCGGTCGCAGGTCAGATTTGCCGAAGCCCTTGCGAGGGCCGCCGGCTGCCCTTAAAAGGAGAGATCGGCTCCACCCGACATCTTGCAGCTAGATTTTGCACAGTTTGGATATTTGCATACTTTTATTTTGGCTCATTTTTCTTCTTTGGGGCAAACAAACCCCGAAAACGCTGACTGGCGGCTAATCCCCACGTCATCAAGAATTTGGGGGGGGGGGGGGGGGGGGGCTTCGTTCTGGTTTCCGATGCAATTAAAACAGGTGTCAATTATCGGTGAAATTTCCTTCCTCGCGGTCCAGCCCGGCGGCCTTTTGTGAAGACACGTGAGCCACGAGAAGAAGAAGAAAAAAAAGAGAGGACGACGCAGCAGCGGTGGAGGTGTATATATAAAAAAAAAAAAAAAAGACAAAAGAATTTATTGCTTGAAGAAGTTTGCGGAATGAACAAGTGAACATAAACGACCCTTATCATCATCATCATCATCATCATCATGACACGCGAACAACATGCCGGCCGCCGGTCTGTCGGCCATCTTTGGTGACATGGATCAGTAATACTGCGACGTCTACGTTTTACTCAAGAAGAAGAAGAAAGAAAAAAAAAAAAGTCTCCAAACAACCACAACGAAAGGGAATTTCCAGGAGACGGCGTGGAAAATCGGCGGTCAAAGTCTGCGGCGTTTCCCCCGCGCCGTCTGCGTCTCCGCCCACTTTTCCCGGGATCAGGCGTCGTCGTCGTCGTCTTCGTCCTGGGAGGAGCCGGCCTGCCGGGCGGCGCTGGCCGCCGCCGCCATCTGCGCTGCCTGCGCCGCCTGCTGCATCTGCAGCCACTCCTGCTGCGCCAGCTCGGCCTGCTGCTGCCGCGCCTGCGCACACGCACGCGTTACGGCACGTGGTCTGCGAACGCGATCCGCATCGAAACAGACCAGACCAGACCAGATCTACGCTCGCGCTAGCTAAACCGACTCGCGCTCAGTAAACTTTGAACGGTTACGAGTGACAATACTCGATGTTATTTGGAAAATATATCACGTTATTAACAAGAGAATGTTTTCCTTTTGTTTTTCAAAGTCGCGTTTGTCAACCAGTGGAAATGCAGCACGGTCAGACATGCGAACACCAGAGGCGTGAAAAAGGTGACCAGGCCCACCTCCACCTGCTTCAAGCTGTGCCACATCAGTAGCATCCTCCTCTCGAAGCGCTCTCATTCTGGAACAGAATTGACGGCAATCATTGTCCGTTTCGCTTTTGCCGACTTCAAATGCATCCTCCAGGAAAATATTCAGTACGATATTTTGCGGTTTTTATTGGCCATTTCTGAATTTGAAGTCAGTTCATTCTGTGGCGTGACATCATCCCTAACGTCGCTCCGTCGCTTAATACATTTAACATTAACATCCGTAAACTCGTGAGATTAATGTAGGCGCGTTTCCTCATTAATACAAGATGTACTCGCGGATCCCCTCTTGTCGCCGATGTTCCGTGCGCTCGGCGGTTCCGCTGGGACCGCGACCCCTCGACGCAACAAATAGCACACTGGCTGATTTGATGTTGTTGAAACTTAAGAGGAGCAATCGAGGATGTCCGCGCCATATTGCACTCAAGTAAGAGTAGTTACTTGACAATAATGTGACTCAAGTCAAAGTAAAAAGTACGCAGTGAAAGAATGACTCAAGGACTGAGTAAATAGTGAAGAACTTCAGATATTTTTTTTTTTTAACCACAGCATGAAGATCAATCATAAAAAAAAGAATGGCAAAATAAAATGCAAATTCTGATGTTGCTGTGTGTGTGCGCGCGTGTGTGTGTGCGTGTACAGTCAAAACTACAACAACATTTACGGCACAGTGTTTTCTCAAGTGGCCTATTTTGAGTTCAAAACGGCGGATTTGCATGTATGTACAGTATATAAATCAGGTTTCTCACGATTATCGTGTTTATATATTTTGTACATAAAGGTGTTGTAGTGTGTCGAATTCAAAGACTTCCTTCAAAGTTCAGTGAATGGAGAGTCAACTCCTTCAGTTGAGAAGATGATAGAATGGGGTTTTGACTTGTGCGGACGCGACTGCTCGGCGAGGTTACGCGCAACGCCTGAAAATCTTCACGTGGCGGCGTGGTGACAGAGCGGGACAAAAACGAGATTTTTTTGAGCATCAAAAAGCATTTGGACGCCAACATTTGCTTTTGGAACCACAATTGATGACTTTGAGAGCTCCGGGATGCTCATGCAGCAACTTGCTCGTGCACTTTTCTGCACAGCCAGTTCAAAATAATGCAGAATTTTTTAACAAAGGGATGGAATCATTTTATTGATTTTTTTTTTTTTAATCCTGCTCATCAAAAAAAAACGATCGACCGATGAATCAATGATTAAAATCCTGAACTCAAGAAGTTTTGGCCGCAGCACGGGAGACATCGACCCAGACAAAGATTGCTCCATTCCATTTTTTAAACTGTCTTTACCGTTATTGATGAATGATCAATAACGTTTTCTCCGCTTTTTGGGGCTGTCGTGCTCGCCCGGCCTTCGTGTGGCCTTTTTTGCGTCCACCCCCTTGGCGCGCTTACCTTGGCGAAGAGCTCCTGCTGCTGGCGGAGCAGCTCCTCCTCGGGTATGCCCAGGTTCTCCAGGCGCGAGCTGGCCTTCCTCCTCTTCAGGGCCACCGTCTTGCACTCCTGCAGCACGTCCTTCACCTCCGCGATGTACGAGGCGAAGCCCAGGCTCTCCAGAGCTGCGGGGGAACAACGCACCGTCATCGGCCGCGGTCGTGTGGTTTGGAAGCGCGAGTGCGGGCTAGCGCGCGGTGTCCTAAACGGCCGCGAGTCGCTCCTACAACCACCGATGGCCGATTTTCTTTCCTCCTGCAAATGTGTCCAATTTCTCAATACCCCCCCCCCCCCTCCCCAAAAAAGAACCTCAACAGGGTTGAACACGAACGCTCGTCCAAAGCTCATCAATAAATGCGTTGAAATCAACACATTCTTGCCTTGGACCCCAAATCTTCAATGAATCAACCACACATTTTCTTCGAGGCTTAAAGACGCAACATATGAAGGGATCATTGAAAGTACGCCCGCGTGTTACATCCCGACTCTCGATGTTTTTGGGGACATCCCGACCAAGGCGAGGCGGCGACGGGCGCTTTCGGAAAAACGGCAACGCCGACGTTCAACTCTGGCCATTTTCGCATTTGTACATCTGTAAATAACGATTGCGCCACCAAACGCCGTTTCTCGGGCTTGATTGGGCTGTTGGCGGGAGGTGTCCAAAAAGGCACAAGCGATCCGAGTCCCCGTTCTGCTTGCCACGTTTCTTTTGGCCCCAAATCTCCTTTTGTTGGCAAATTGCGCTTCGGGTCGTGCAGCTGGTGCAAACGGTGCCGACCGATCAGTTCTCGGTTCGTCGCAGAGCCCAACAATCGGTCGCTGTGGAAAAGCTCGTGGGGCGTTTTCCCCGCTCACCGTTGATGACGTGCTCGGGCGAGATGGTCTTCTTGTCCGACTTGTTGCAGATCTCGTTGGCCTCGGACGAGATGAGGTGGATGAACTCCGTGCAGCAGTTGACCACCAGCTCGCGCGCGTCGTTGGCCACGCGCACGTTGGGCAGCGTCTCCTTGATCATCTTGTTGATGGCGGCGCGAGGGATCGTCAGATCGTCGTCGGTGCCGGACGACGACGCCATCGCGCCTCGAGCGATAACGCGAGCGAAAGGGACAAATAAACGGGGCCGGGGGATCGAATGCAAATGGACGCCGCTAGGCGAACACCGCGACGGGAAGCCAAACGTCTCCGCCCAACATCAGCGTCGAACCGAACCACCGAATGGCGAGCCAAGATCACGAAGGACACTCGGCCGAGCGACAACCGACTTAGTAGGCGTGCTCGCTCGGCCCAGTAGCTTAAGAGTCCGGCAGAGCAACAACAGCGCCGCCGCCGCCGCCCGAGAGCATGGCTAAAGCTAAGCTAAGATAAGCGAGGATAAGCTAAGGCTAACGACGGACGAGCTCGCTCAAAAGGTCATCCGGTGCCGCCGGGAAACGGATTCAAAAGCCGGACGAGGCAACCAATCCGTTCGACGCGTCCAACGAACGTCGCAATCTGCCGTTAACCACTTTGAAAATCGACGGAAAAGACAACATTTGCGCGGATATGACGTGTACAAGGACACCGGATGTCAGTGCAGCCGCGGAAGTTTCTTGGATAGTTTAGCGCCACCCGGTGGTCATTTGGCGACGTATTTAATTTATGATCTTTTATGTTGTTTAATGTATCCATTTAATTTAACGTTATTATTTCTATTACAATATAATGTATGTAGAGTATTTTTTATATTACATTACATTTCTTATTTGTATTAAATGTTACTTATTTTCCATGCATCCGTTGGATTGTTCAGGGTCACGTCTTTGCCAGCTGACTACACCCTGGATTGGTCGACAGGCAATCGTGTAATAATAATAATCGTAATGAATATATCGCGGCACGATTGCCGAACGGTTCGCCCGTCTGCGGGTTGAAATCCCGCCTGGCCTGTGCGGAGTTTGCCTGTTCTCCGGGTACGCCGCTTTCCTCCCACACCCCCAAAACACGCATGCCAGGTTGATTGCAGACTGCAAATGGCCCACAAGTGCCAATGGTTGTTTGTTTCTATGTGCCCTGCAATCCGAGGTGCCCCGCCTCTCGCCCAGAGTCAGGATGGGATGTGCGCCAGCACGCCCGCGACACAAGGATAAGTTTGCAAAATGGATGGATGGATGGATGGACATGAATAATTTGAGAAAAATGTATATGTTCAATACCATTCTTATGTATATCATTCCACCATTCTTCCACATTTATTGTATGTGATTTATTAACATCATCTAATTTGCACAAAAAGCTCTGAGGTACCCAAGCTGTTTCTAATCTTTTCAAGCTTTTAAAGCAGGGCTCACCAACACGGTGCTTTTCGGCGGCTCTGTTCCAACAATAGCTCACCGCTGATGGGACATTGTGATTTCCTAGGAAGGGTGTTGAAGTGCCCATTTTAACCTGTAAACACTTGCAGAAATTTGTCGAGATGAAATTTGCAAATTGATATTTATCAAGTTCATATTTGTAGATTATTGTTGATAATTATGAGAAATCATTAACATGAAAGGTCAAACGCGTGAAGCCCTTCGCATTAATCGGAAACCGAGAAGAAGCTATTGATTTCAAAAAGGTTGCTGACCCCTGTTTTAAAGTGACTTGATGTGGTGGTCACGTGACTGTCTGGGGGCGTGGCTAAAGACAAGCACAAGCTGTGATGATTGGACTTCATTGGCTCCCTCTAGAGACAAAATGGAGGAAATGACATCTCAGCTGCTTTTGTCCAGCGTGAAGCTGCGTCTGCTCCGCCAACGCAGCAGCTTGAGGAAGTTGAGGCTGGCGTTGAAGATCTTGTCGTGCTCGAACACCATCTTGTAGAAGGTGTCGATGGGCAGGTCACCGTTCGGGTCGGCGTACTTGAGCGTGGTCATGGGCGTGTACAGCGTGTTGGTCTGGTGGCGGAACGGAGGGTTGTCCGACGTCATGATCCTCAGCGTATGCTAAGGGGAGAAGAAAGATGCATCAGATCTAGGCCAGGAAGGGAAAGAACTCTGTGAGTCACTTCCTGAAGGTTCTCCTGGAGCTGCTCCAGGAGGCTCTCCGGGAAGGTGCTCCTAGGGTCCCTCCAAGAAGAGCTACTGGAGGCGCTTCAATAAAGCCCTCCAACAAGGTGCTGTGTGAGGTGCTCCTGGAGACCCTCCAGGAGTCGCTTCAGGATGCACTCACGGAGGTGGTCTTCAAGTTCTCACTCCTGGAGTGACTCTGGCAAGGGGCTCCGGGAGGCCCTTCAGGATGCACTTTGGCAAAGTGTTCTGGGAAGTTCTCTGGGAAGTCGCTCCTGGAGTCCCTCCCGGAAGCCCTCCAGCAGGTCCCGTGGCATGGTGCTCTGGGAGGTGCTCCTGGAGTTCCTCCGGGAGTTGTTCCAGAAGGCACTCTGGAGTCACTCCTGAAGTTGCTTCAGGAGAGGCTCCAGGAGGCACTCCTAGAGTGCCTCGAGGAGGTGTTCTTGCAAGCTGTTCCTGGAGTCCCTCCCAGAAACCCTTCAGCAGGTGCTCTGGCGTGGTGCTCTGGGACTTGCTCCTGGAGTCCCTCTGGTAGTTACACCAGCAGGCACTCTGGAGTCACTCTTTGAATCGCCTCAAGAGGCACTATCATTCCTGAAGTGACTCCAGGAGGTACTCTGGCAAGTTGGTCCTGGAAGCCCTCAAGGAAACCCTTCAGGATGCACTCCTCAAGTTGCTTCGGGAGGTGCTCCAGGAGGCCCTTCAGTAGGCACTCTGGCAAAGTGATCTGGGATGCACTCCTAGACTTTGCTCCTGGAGTCCCTCCCGGAAGCCCTCTCTCAGACGCTGTGGGAAAGCGATCCGGGGGGTGCTCCTGGAGTGCTTCCAGAAGTTACTCTGTAGTCACTCCACAAGTAACTTCAGGGGCCACTCCTGGAGTAGTTCAGGTAGGTGCTGTGGATGGCACTGTGGCAAGGTACTGCCGGAAGGGCTCCAGTAGTCTCTACTGGAATGGCTCTGGGAGGCGCTACAGTTAGCACCCTGGCTAGGTACTCCCGGAGATGCTCCTGGAGTCGCTACTGTAAGGCGCCCCTGGAGTCCCTCTGGCAGGCACTCCTGCAAGGCGCTCAGGGAGGTGCTCCTTGAGTCTGGGAGGCGCATACCTCAGCCACGTCCTCTGCTGTCTGACCCAGCGTCTCAAAGATCTGCTTGTAGTTCTTCAGGTAGATGTTGGTGAACATGTCCGCCGTCACCGCGTCAGCATTGCTCAAATCCGTTTTCAGACCTTCGTCGTACACCTTACGCTCAAACTCCGTAATGACCGGACCCGGTTCGATCAGACTGATGCTGAAGCAACGGGACAAGAACACACAGTCAAAAGTGAACAAAAGAGGACAACATTATTTGGACACCTACAGAACGTGCAGAGTGAAGAAAATGCGGTTTTCCGATAAAAGTAACTCCCAGCACGTGAAAATGTGTGGTTTGGGCAAAAGTGTTGTGAAACTGACAGGAAGTGGAAAGAAATATGGATTTAGGTCAAAAGAACTGGGACACCTTAGGAAGTAAAGATGTGCAGTTTGGACAAACGTTTTGGACCTTGCCAATGAGTTCCTTCAAATTTGCGAACAAACAATTGTCCTTGTAAGAACAACGATTAAAGCCTCAAGTCCAACATCTAACTGATTAAGAGCAGTGTGTCAATACTTTTGTCATCCACATTAGCGGCCTTCCAAGAGCCCAGGAAGTCCAGTAAATGGATGCATGTGATGCGTGGAGGTCTTCTTCTCAGTCTACCAAGTGCGGCTTACTTGAGATTGAACCTCAGCGCTTGGACAGCCAAACTCTCGCAGAATCCCTCCACGGCGAACTTGGATGCGGCATAGACATCGTTGAAGAGGATCCCTGGAGGGCACACGGGGAGTTTTGGGTAAAAGTTCTTCGAACGGGCGGGCGGCGGGAGGTGTGACCTTGGATGCCCATGACGCTGCTGATGACCACGATGTGACCTTTCTTGCGCCGCTTCATGTCAGGAAGGATCTCCTTGAGCAGCCTCACCAGGCCGAAGAAGTTGGTGTCCATGACCGTCTTCATCTCGTCCACGGACTGACACTCGATGGGCCCGATCAGGCCCATGCCGGCGTTGCTGACTGGCAAGGGAAGTCAAGCACAGACTGATGACGTCAAACCCTTCAAAACCTCAAATCCAACCAAGATGAAATATCTCAAATCAAGGGTTGTTCTTTGTCTGCCAATTTGACTCGCTGTTCATAATCAGCACTGCTGGGCCAACTTCCACCTACATTAACATTAGAACGCTTCCTTTGTGCAATCACACTTCAAATTCGTCCTCACCCTCGATGATGTAGAATTTTAGCATCCTCTGATTGGCTGGTCTGAGCAAAGCGTGTTACGGCCAACTTGGAGTAGCAAAACGTCTGTAGCGATCTTCAGATGCTAACGCATTTAATAATCCGCACTCTGGTGAGTATGATGATGTTTTTGTCACGTTATTAGATGAATTTGAATTGCAAAGCACTCCATTTCTGTAAAAGCAAGTCTCCATTGCCATATATAAATCCAATCCAGCTTGCAAAGATGCCGGTGAATATTCTCATTCATTTCATTCTCCTGCAAAGTGACCAAAAAACGGACCTCGCACACTCGAGTTCTCCGTGGCTCAGATGCACTACTTTGAGACATCATTTTAGTTGGATTGCTTTTAGGCTAGCTACCGTACATTCACTCGTGGATTTTCAAGTTCCGTTGGCAGACAATGTTTGTGAAAGGAATGCCTTCTAGTTTCTGCAAGGCACACGTTGGTGACGGCGCGTGCGACTCACTGAGGATGTCCACCCTGCGTTCGGGCAGGCTGTCCACGCACGCTTTGATGGAGATCTCGTCGCACACGTCCAGCTGCTTGATCTCCAGCGTGCGGCCCAGTGCGCGACCGGCCGCCTCCACCAGCGCCTCGCCCTTGCTCACGTTCCTCATGGTGGCGTACACTGCGACACACACACACATACACACGTTACGGGCGTGCAGCTTCAGCGATGGCGAACGTTATTGCAGCTACACATTTCTCTCAGTATTGGGCAGTTTGATTGTCTTGCCCTTTTGAGTCCAATTTGTAGTTTTCGCAGAAAATGACCCTAAAATGGCTGCTTCAAACTAAAATGGTAGACTTCCTGTGTCTTTTTTGTCCCGAAGATTTTTTTTCTGCATCTACTCATCATAGACATGCATCGCAAATATCATGTTTCACGTGAAACATTGGTTTTGCTTATGGTTATTGACCCCAAAAGAGGGAATATATGCTAGAATGAACTGAGGTCAACCCGCAGCAGAAGTTAGGTGATGTCATGTTAACCCATTGCGGGTTGCTTCGACTCCTCGTGTCATTGTACCAAAACACGTTTACACAGTGAATTCCTTTTCGGGGAATATCTCCCCTCATTGTTGTGATTGTCCTCAGGCTTCCAAGAATCGGAATGGACTTCCTGGAAATATATTTTTCCTGAGCATGTATACAAATCTCTGTGTTCAGAAAAGCCACAACTTGTCTGTGTCAATTCTTACATGTTGGGCCCTTTGTTTGTTCACGTCATGTGCCATCAGCTCCGCTGCCACGCTACATCCACACACAATGACAGAAAGTCAAATATTTTGCTATTTAGCATTATTTTATATATATATATATATATATATATATATATATATATTTTTTTTTAACTAAAAAGTCCACTAAAACGCTGTATGCAGTAGTGCTACGAACAAATCATGTGGGATTCGGATCGACGAGCAAATCCCAATGAAGAAACGAATCCCAGATCGTAATTTTCGCATTTGAATCAAAATGATTTTAGTCTGCAATGATTTTTACGCCCGTCGCCATTTGGACTTGCTGCATATACTCATATGCGCAGTTGTAGCCACGGTTGACGTTCAGTAGATCAGTAGTCTCGGGGAGAGCGGTACTCTCCGCCGTGACGATAATCTCCGCGGAACGAGGTGTCTGATTGATGGCCGCCAGGAGCTGCCCGGATGTTCATGGCTGCATAGTTTCATCAAACAAATGTAAATATCAGACAAATACAATATCATCCAAGTGAACTAAAAATGCTGTTTTTACATGGTGATTTCATTTATTAAGGAAAAACAAACAATTCAAAGTGACCTGGCCCTGTGCAAAAAAGTAATTACACCCCTTGTTAAATCATGAATTCATTTCATGAATTTTCATTGATTACACCCAAGCCTGATTACCTCTAGACCTGTTCAATCAAGAAATCCCTTAAACAGAATCTGTCCCGACAAAATCAAGTCGGACAAAAGATCTGAAAAAGCTGCAACAAAATGACACCATCTAAAGAAATTCCAGTTGAGATATAAAGTAACTGACATCTATCAGACTGGAAAAAGTTACAAAAGCCATTTGTAAAGCTATAGCATTCCAGCCAATCATCATTATCCTCACATGGAGAAAACATGGAAGAGTGGTGAACCTTCCCAGGAGGGGCCGACCTACAAAGATTACCCCAAGAGAACAGCAATGACTCATCCAGGAGGCCACAAAGGAACTCAGGCCAACTTGGAAAGAACTGCAGGCCTCCCTTGCCTCAGTTAAGGTCAGAGTTCATGACAAAACAATACGAAAGAGACTGTAAGGCAATAACGGCATCCATGGCGGAGTTCCGAGGCCAAAACCACTGCGGAACATAAAGGCTCTTCTTATATGGACTGACGACATGAAAGTTGAGCTTTTTGGAAGGTGTGTGTCTCGTTACATCCGGCGTAAATGGAGCACAGCGTTTCAGAAAAAGAACATCATACTGTACCAACAGTTAAACATGGTGATGGTAGTGTGATGATCTTGGGCTGCTTCTCTACTTCAGGACCTGGACGACTTTGAGACTGAGATTGATGGAACCATGAATTCTGCTCTTTCACAGAAAATCCTGAAGGAGAATGTCTGATATTTCCATTTGTTTGATGATCTTACACATTAAAGTGGAGAAACTATGCAAAAATCTAAGAAGTTGAGAAGGGGGCCAATACTTTTTCACGGCGCTGTCGTTCACACTAGGGCTGAAACGATTAATCGAATACTCCCTAATCACATAACCTAACATACAAGGATTTTTACATCGAGAAGCATATATTTGACTTGTTTTGGAACACTACTCAGGTGCCGTCAATGATGTCATTGCTGTCACATAATTACAATGTACTGAATCCATGTTAGCTGGTGGACCTTCGGTAGTAAATAGTCAACTAATAAATGAATTATAACAGATAGTTTTAAGACAAACAATAAAACCAAAACCAAACAAAGCATTTATGTCCACCTGTGTTGTGTTGCTTGACTTGCTTTATAGTCAAGATATTTTCGCACCACAACTCATGAATTCGTCGTATGCCCAAATACAAACAATTCCACAGAAGCTGCAAATCATTTTTTCTGTCTCGACACAAATGCATCATGGGATATATTGCTTTTCAAGATGCATCGTAGGATACGTTGAGGCCGCCATATTGAAACAGCACGACAAAATGGGGAGGGATTCCCAACACGGCCTTATTCTGCATCAAATATACAGTAAACCATGTCGGCTTTTTTTTTTTTTTTTTTTTTTTTACCCATGAACCTCTTCTTCTCATCCTTGGCGATGCGTGTGGCGAGCGCCAGTCCGATGCCGGAGGAACATCCTGTGATCAAGACCACCTTTTGAGTCATCGTACAGACAGTGCGCGAGGAGGTCCGAATGAGCGAGGAGGTCCGAGCGGGGCGGCCAGCTGCCTCCCTTAATTCCCACCTCTTAATCCCGACAAAGTGCCAGTCAGCACTGACGCACACAGTGACACGCACGCTGACAACGACACACATGCACACACACACACACACACAAAATACTCATTTTGATGTTTATTAAAACTGTTTCCCATCTACAGTCGTTTGCAAGCAGACAGAAAGCAAAGAAAGGAAGATTCCACTCCAAACAGTCGGCATTTAGCAAATCCTTTGCTCCCAAAAAGTGACTCTCAAGTATTGGGAGACCTCACAAAAGTGAAACCATACCCGTGCACTGACACAATAGACTCTTCTGGTTACATTTTCCATTCCCATTCCTGACAACCTCTTTCCTTTTGTGTCAAAGAGCTGTTAATTGATTGGCCACCGAGCTGACTCCGCCCACTGGACAGAAAAGCAACTAAGCTGCAATGCAACGCTACACTCTGCAAAAACTCAAATCTTACCAAATTATTTTTTTCTTATTTCTAGTGAAAACATCTTACTGTGCTTATTTTAAGCCAGTTTTGACCTATTTTTTTATTTTTATTTATTTCAGCAAGACAAAAAGAGGAGATCTTATTTTAAGAAGCTGATCAAGTCAATTCCTACTCGTTCCATTGGCAGATTTTTTTTCTCTTTTAGTTTAGGGACAAAATGTCAATTGTGTTATGAGAAAAAAAATCTGCCAATGGAACGAGGAGGAACTGACCTGATCAGCTTCTTGAAATAAGATTTTGCGTCTTCAAACAAATTGTTTTGTCTCACTGAAAATTTGGAAAAAAAACAAAACTGTCTTAAAAAAGTAAACTAAGATGTTTTCACTACAAGTGAGATAAATTCACTTGATAAGATTTGAGTTTTTGCAGAGCAAGGCAAGCAATCTCTTCGCTAACGCGGGCTAACCTGCGCTAACGCGGGCTAACGTGAGCTAATGTGGGCTAAAGTGCGCCAACGTGCACTTCCGTGCACCAACTTGGGCTCACGTGAGCTAACATGCGCTAACATGGGCTAAAATGCGCCAAGGTGTGCTAACGTGCGCCGATTCTAGCCAGGAGGTCTTTGTCCCACAAGGTGGCGTCCCAGGCCAGGAACCATCCGGTGAAGGAAGGCGGCTCCTCCCCCTGTTTGATGGTGGTGACGGGGACACCTTTGCGGCCGGATGGGTCCGTCTCCAAATATTCCTGGGCTGCAAGGTAAACAAACGTTGACGTGTGCCGTGGTCGTTCCGCGTCGAACACTTGCTGTTGCTTTTACCGATGCCTGCGACTCCGCTTTTCTCCGACTCGTTGGCGTCCTTCCCGATCCAAATGAAGACCTGGACGGAACAGGCATCAAATGAAAGATGAAAAAAGGGGCAAAACTATCAAAACTATCTTCCCTTTTCAATCAGATCTTTGTTTTATTTTGTTTGTTTGGACAGAAAACAAAGGTCAGTCAGTGGAAAAGGCTAAACAGGAAGTCAAGATGATTTACCTGCTGGCAAGTGTCCAGAATCATGACATCATCGGTCTCCAGGTCCAGCTGGTCCAATTCTCCAGGGACCTCCTCCACCTACAAACACAATAAAGTGTAACAAAAGTACACAATGAAAGCATAAAGATCAAAACAAACATGGTGGTCTTCTTTTGCTCATATTTCTATCTTTGTTTTGGTTTTGGCCCGCCCACATTTTGGTCGGAAACAACACGTCAGCAGCGGAACACGATGACGTTTCCTCATTCAACTTCGCGTTCTGCTGTGTAACGCTGCGGAACGCAAAGTTTTCCGACCTCCGGCCAGGAAAAGTGCACAGGAACGCCGCTCAAACTGGAGGGTCCAAGTCGGAAAGTCGGAGAAAAAATATCTCCCCCGACCGACTTCACCGAGTCGCTTCAAACTGACGTCACTCGGCAACGGCGACCCCCACGGAGACACAGACCGTGACTGTTAAAACATAATTGACTAGATTGTAAAAGTCTATTTATCGAGCTTTATTGAGTTTTATAGTATGGTATATACTTTCCACACTTTTATTTACACAAAAGGGTTGGTTGGCCTTCTCTGCACAATCATAGATTAGGACATGGGTACAGTTTTCTTTCTAAGGCTATTCCGTGTGATTTATGTTCTCTCTCGATTCCAAAAGTCACCACTAGTAGCAATTTGCGAGCTGATGTCATTCGGTGGAAAAAGGACATCTTCCGTGAAATTGCATCGAAGGCACTTGCACCGTTGTGGAGGTGTAAATTTCAATCTCCTTTTCAATTGGATTATTTTTCAAGTATGTGTGGAACATTCAATACTCAAAGGCGGCTTTATTCTTGTTTTCGCACCGAACACTGATGATGACGATGATGTATTAACGGGAATGCATACTGTCACTCCTGCCGATCTATTTTATTTGTAACTTTTGCGCTGCTGTCTTGGCCTGGACTCCCTTGCAAAAGAGATCCTCAATCTCAACGGGAGGTTTCAAGAAGAGGTCAGACAGTTTTGTTGGTGGGCAGGAGGAGCGTCCAGAAGACTGATGCCTCAGAGAGACAGGCATGCTCTGTCCATCTTTTGTTTCATCAGATCAAGTCACACACACACACACACACACACACACACGCGCGCGCGTTACACATAGTACACAAAGAAGTCAAGAGTTGCCCTCACGGTGAGGCGTCCGCTGGCGTTGGAGCATCCAAAGAGTCTGGGCTGCCACACTTTGGCGTTCCTCAGAACCATGGAGGTCTGGTAGTCCTTGCGACCGCCCAGCGCCTTCCAGAAGCTCTCTGGTGGGTGGCACACAACAACAACTGGTTGGCACGGCCGCACGCACACAAACGCAAGCGCTCGTGTATGAGGGGCCGCCGTCCGGGAGCCTGTCAGACAGACGGGGACCCCCCCCAAAGGCTCACGGCCCCGGGACACCTCCATGTTGGACACCCCAGTGTGAGGCTCTTTTACTTTTGTGTGTGAAACTGTTTTACTTGTGAGTGTGAGAGCATTTCAGGAATGCAAAAAATTGCGTCGGGTGTGTGAGAGTGTTTGGTTTCAGTAGTGTGTGAATGATGTCCCTGATGGCGTCGCACTCCGTGCCACCGCCCACGCCCACACCCAACGCCAACGCTTGTTTTTCTGTGTTTTGTCGACGCTTGCTGACCGGGCTCCTTGGTCTCAGCCACCTCCGCGGGAGCGCCGCCGCCCAGGATGCCCGTCACGTGTTTAGCGGCCGCCATCTCCTCGGGTGTGGCACCGCGCCCCTTCCACACGAATATCCCCTTGGGCCACTTGAGCACGAAGATGTCGTTGGAGTTGAGAGAGGACGCGTCCGCTGCCACCTGAGACGGCAAAGGGAAAGAGAGACGAGGCGTCTGTCAGAGAGAGGGGGGGCGCGAGCCGTAGAAAGTGGGGGTGCACGGCTAAGAGGGAGGAAATGCAAGACGGAGTCCAAATTGTAGACGGAGAGGACTGCCACTGGCAACCTCGGGGTGCCCCCACCCCAGCACACCCACCTCGACGGCACGCGTGGCCATGGTGGAGCTCTGGCGGATGTGGAAGAGCCGGGTGACGGCCGGCTCGCTGTTGCCGCCCTTGCGGGACGTCCCGCCCAGGTGGACCACCAGGGGCTTGCCGCCGAACAGGCTCAGCAGGTGGGGGGGTTCTTGGCCCTGGCTCACGCGCACCTGTGCAACGACAATTATTCGACAAACATATTGGAGAAAGAAACATTGTTTTCACAATGAAAGGTTGATTTGAGCAGCCATGCCTGACATAAGGAAACGTTTTTGTTTTTTTTTTAGATAATAGTCTCACTTAAAAATCTTACTTGAGGAAGCATGACTGAATGAACCGATGACAAAGAGTGACAGATTGCACAATAAAGCTTCCATGAGTCACCTCACGTGGGGAAGCGCTGTGTTTTCAAAATAAAAGTCTCACTTGAGCAGCCCCAAGTCACTGTTTTGCCAACAAAACTTTAGTCGCCACACTTCCGATGAGGAAGAGGAGCTCTTTTCACGCCTCCCACGAAAAAAAGTCACAATAAAAGTCTGACTTCAGTAGGAAGCAAAATCAAAAATAAAAGTCTTATTTGAGTCGCCAGACCTGACATATGGAAATGCCTGCCTTCGCAATAAAAGTCTTGAGTGAAAGCACGTTGCGTTTTCACAATAAAAGTCTCACTTGAGTAGCCACGCCTCCCATGGAGTTGTCCAGAGCGATGGCCAAGATGGCGGAGCCTCCCAGCTCGTCTCTGGTGCACTTGTTCCCTTGCCTGAAGGGGTTAAAGCTTAAGTGTCAATCGAGCCGTAGATGCTAACATGCTAACTTGTTAAAGGGCAAAGCTAGCTGATGCCAACATGCTAACTGACCATATGTAAATGATGTGCTTCTCGCCACCGCCGCTGTTGTACGAGTACAGCAGCAGGTAGCAGTCGCCGCCGAAGAACTGGCCGTGGGAGGATGGGTCCACGGAGACGCGGCTGCCGCCCTCCACGCGCCACACCTGTGCGACAGAAATTAGCCTTGAGTAACAGGAAGGACGTAAGCAGCATTGACGAGCAGGAAGAAGCGCTGAAGAAGAGAAGCTGCACGGAGAAACAGAAAGTAGAGAAGCACTGAGGAACTGTAAGGAGCACAGAGCACAACTAGGAAGAGTTTGAGGAACAGGAAGTAGCAGTGAGAACAGGAAGTAACATGACTAGAAAGAGGTTTAAGTGGCAGGAATGAGGATTAAGGAACAGGAGGTAGCATTGAGAACAGGAAGCAGCACAGAAGAACAGGAAGTAGCACAGAGGAACAAGAAGTAGCATTGAGGAGCAGGAAGTGGCATTAAGGAACAGGAAGTAGCATTGAGGAACAGGATATAGCTTTGAGAAAGAGGAAGTAGCACTGAGTAACAGGAAGTAACATTGAGGAGCAGGAAGTAGCATTGATGAAAAGGAAGTAGCAATGAGGCGCAGGAAGTAGCATAGAGGAGCAGGAAGTAGCATTGAGGAACAGGAAGTAACATTGAGGAGAAGGAAGTAGCATGGAGGAGAAGGAAGTAACATTGAGGAAATGAAGTAGCATTGAGGAACAGGAAGTAGCATTGAGGAGCCAGAAGTAGCATTGAGTAGCAGGAAGTACCATTGAGGAGAAGGAAGTAGCATTGAAGAACGGGAAGTAACATTGAGGAGCAGGAAGTAGCATTGAGGAGAAGGAAGTAGCATTGAGGAGAAAAAGTAGCATTGAGGAAGAGGAAGTAGCATTGAGGCGCAGGAATTAGCATTGAGGAACAGGAAGTAACATTGAGGAGGAGGACGTAGCATTGAGGAGAAGGAAGTACCATTGAAGAGCAGGAAATAGCATTGAGGAGAAGAAAGTAGCATTGAGGAAGAGGAAGTAGCATTGAGGCGCAGGAAGTAGCATTGAGGAGAAGGAAGTAACATTGAGGAGAAGGAAGTAGCATTGAAGACCCGGAAGTAACATTTAGGTGCAGGAAGTAGCATTGAAGAGCAGGAAGTAGCATTGAGGAGCAGGAAGTAGCATTGAGGAGCAGGAAGTAGCATTGAGGAGAAGGAAGTAACATTGAGGAGAAGGAAGTAGCATTGAAGAACCGGAAGTAACATTTAGGTGCAGGAAGTAGCATTGAAGAGCAGGAAGTAGCATTGAGGAGGAGGAAGTAACATTGAGGAGCAGGAAGTAGCATGGAGGAGAAGGAAGTAGCATTGAAGAGCAGGAAGTACCTGCACTTTCCCCGATCCATCATCCACCATTCCATGCTGTGCAGCCATGACCTTGTTGCCATGGAGACTGGAGGCATCAAACGGGATCTGCTTGACGATGGCGATGCTGCCCACCTTGTACGCCTTACCCGGACCCGTGCTCTCGTCCTTGTCCAGCCAGTTCTCAAAGAATTCTTTGAACAGGGTGGTCTCGGCCCCTTGTGGCAGAATCTGGACCTGTTGCCAGTCACCAGTCACGAGTCCGCCGGGATGAGATAAACTTGCGGCTGCGTAATGTCAAGTTACGTCATGCTGCGCGGCTGGCTAGTTACCTGACACTTTTCCGAATAATTCTTGTCCTTGATGAACTGGTTGGCGTGAGTCAGCGCAGCTTTGCGCTCTTTCGGGTTGGAGTCGCGACCTACACACAAGTCGCTAACGTGAGCTAATGTCAGGAAGTAGCCTTGGCGGTTAGCGGTGAGCTAGAAACCAGTCCCATAGTACAGTATAGTTCATGCAGTGTATTTGTGTATTGTGAAACTTTGAGTTTTAAAATTCACATTTATTTTGAAAGTGTTACAACAAGCAACCGGCACCGATTTGGTGGAACGGCCAATATCGTTATTTGGATTTGTAGGGATTCCAATGACGACCACATAGGTTTATCTGCGTAGCATAACATTAGCCTCTGGGATTAGGGCGCTAAACTAGCTAGCTACCTTTCCAGAAGAAAATCTTGTTGTCTTTGCCGTTGTCCAGGATGTAGCATTCCTTGCAGGAGAGCATGTCCTGTTTAAACGGGTTCTTCTGGGCCACCAGGGTCAGCTCCATCTTGCCAGAAGCGTCTGACACCTGTGCGGGAAAAGGGCAGACTCCTTAGCACGTTAGCGACGCTTTGTTGCCGTCTCCACTTTCAGCATCTTCGCCGTGTTGTGTTGTGCTGTCACCTTGTTGAGTGATGCCGGACTTCTGCACTTTTGAACCGTACACTCGTCGCTAGTTGCCGGAGGCAGATCGGGCTTTTTTCCCAGAACCTGAGAGCAACAACAGACAACGCAGTACAATCCAACAGAACAGAATACGGTAGAATGGTATGGAGTAGAGTAGTGGAGAAAAGCATTGAATAGAATGGAGTAGGGTAGAATACTATGGAACAGAACAAAATAGACTTCGGACAAGGGTTGGCCTCAAGCTAAGTAAAAGTTGTTGTTTCCCCGAGTGCAACGCCTTGGGGGAGGTGCGAAGGGGTCGCCTTGACGACGTGAATTAGTTGGCGAGTACGTAAGGTGTGTTTGAGAGGTGCAATTCATTAATTAACCGATAACACATTTTGATCATCGATTAACCGTTCAGAGACCTTGTTTAAAATTCTCGGAGGTTCAGCCTCTCGACAGTAAATATTCTTGATTAGATTTATTGCAAAAATATAGCAGACAGGTTATCTTTGTATTTGATTCTAAAACGACATTCGCAAACATCTTTTAGTTTGGGGAACAACGATCAACATTTTTGCCGGTTTTCTGACATGTTACCGATCAAACCAGTAACTGAATCATAATCAATGAACACGCGTGCATTTTCCGCACTGTCAATTTGAAATCATGTCCTGTTTTTGAATAAAGAGATGGAAATTTTTCAAAAGTTTTTTTTTTTTTTTTTTTTTTAAATCTGAATCCTCGATTAATGCAGAAAATAATGGACAGATGAATTGTCAGTTGCAGCCCTAGTGTGTTTTTCAAAGGAGCAGAACGCCGGCGCTCACCTTGATGACGTTCTCGGGCTCGTCGCCCTCGTCGGTGAGGTACATTTGCGAGCGCCCTCGCCGCTCGTTGTCTCGGATGTCGATGGCCAGCTGCGTGGCCTTCAGCCGCTCGTAGCGGTTGCAGTCGCTGCCCCCCCAGGGGTAGATCTCCTGCCGATCGAAACGGACGCCGTCAGTCAATCGACTTACGATGCGAGTCCAGAAGAAGCTGGCCAAAATGCGCGGAGAGGGCTGTTGACCTTTCACCTTGCCCAAGTCTATGATGAAGCAGTCTCCTCTGTTGAAGCTGTCCCAGCTCATCGACACCTCGGTGGCGTGCACCTGCCTGTGACCTTTCACGTGCAGCAGACGCGTCACGTCCGCTTCGTTGGGCACCACCACACGGAAGCCAGATGCCACGCCCCCTTTCTGAAACATCAGCCGCACGACGTCACCTGACGTGAAGTGACCTCGCACGACACGGCGCCCCTGACAAGTAGTGACGAGACTCATCGCGTGGCGCGTGCGAGCGTATCACCTGGTACTTGATTCCGTGTTTGAAGTATCCGAGGAAGGTGAGCGACTCTTGGCCCTGGAACTCTCGGAACTGCGTGGCGGTGCCGTTCAGGGAGTCGTCCAGCTGCATCATCAAAATGGCCGCCGCTCCTTTCTCGTCCTGCGACGTCTCCGCGCCTGAAGACGGACGGACGGCGGTGTTGTGTGAGTGGCAATCGAGGTCGAGATAGATAAAGTATTTTGGCCTGATCATTTATTTATATTGAAGACAACTTTATTCATCAGTTTTGAACACAGCCAAATACCGATCCAGGTGTGCACGTTGTGAGACAGCGAGGAGCTGGTGGAGAGGAGGATGTAGGAGTCTCCCATGTAGAAGCTTCCGTGCAGTTCTTTGGGGACCTCTGCCAAGTCCATCTTCTCCACACGCCAAATCTGAAGACCCGGTTGCTTCCCCGCAGACTCAAACGCTTTGTGGGTTGGCATTGTGACCTGAACCCCACCCCACCCCCCCAAAAAAAAAAATCCAAAACAAAAAAACCGCACCGTCACAAACCAGCACATGCAAACACCAAGCCCTACCCGACACTACTCCGCTCTACTCTTCTCTGCGCTTAACTCAGCAAGTCTACTAATCGAGTTACATTACTTTAATGTTGTGGTACTTAATGTGGATTACATTACTGACTGCTTTTTTTTTATTTTTATTTTTTTACAGGTAACTAGTAACTGTAACGGCGGCACGGTGGTCGACTGGTTAGCGCGTCAGCCTCACAGTTCTGAGGTGCGGGGTTCAATCCCCGTCCCCGCCTGTGTGGAGTTTGCATGTTCTCCCCGTGCCTGCGTGGGTTTTCTCCGGGCACTCCGGTTTCCTCCCACATCCCAAAAACATGCATTAATTGGAGACTCTAAATTGCCCGTAGGCATGACTGTGAGTGCGAATGGTTGTTTGTTTCTATGTGCCCTGCGATTAGCTGGCAACCAGTTCAGGGTGTACCCCGCCTCCTGCCCGATGACAGCTGGGATAGGCTCCGGCACGCCCGCGACCCTAGTGAGGAGAAGCGGCTCAGAAAAATGGAAAAAAAAAAAATAGTAACTGTAACGGAATACATTTTTAAAGTAACCCTCCCAACCCTTGTGATAATTGGTCATGTGACACACCACCAGGACGTAGCTCGTGCCCCACCCACCTGACTCACCAAGCGAGCGCTATTCATATTTTCATCATTTACAGCTGCAATTATTATCATTACGATCCATTTCATGATGCGCATTTCTTCTTTTCCCCTCAACACAAAGATCAACAGAGAGGAAAAACATCCTTAAACTTCTTTCAACAAAGGTGATTAAAAGTGGCCTAGGAATAAAAATGATAATAATAATATTATCGCATCGTATTATTATTATTATTCGCAGCAATAAAGCTATGTTGGTTACCTGGCGCTGCAGACGACTGAAGACGACGTGAAGGTTTCTTCTTCCTGTTGACTTGTTCCCGTCTGCTTTACTTCCTTGAAGAGCGCCACTTTTATACGCTGCGAGACGTCAGGCGCGGACGTCGGGGAGGGCGACGGGGCGGGCGGGGCCGGCGCCCCACCCTCGGCGCAGGCAGGCGGTGCGCCAACACGAGGGACAAAAGAGAACAAAAAATGAGAGAGCAAAAGAAAGCAGAGCAAAGCACGCCCCGCCGTGCCATTGGCTCGCTCGCTCTCAGGGAAAAAAATCGACAGCGTGCGTGACACCGGCGACGGCCGGGAAAGCAAACACCGACACCGACACCTCCTCCTCCTCTTGTGGACAAGATCCACCTGATGGGCGCCTTTGGGCTAGGCTCGTCCGGTCTAGTCTAACAACACTAATTTGGTGAATTCTCGTCTATCGGGACACAATGACAACATGCGTTTACAAGTCATCATAAATCAGAAAGGAAACAAATATTCTTGGTAAGATCTAGTTTTTGCAGTGAATTATAGTTTTCGTATCGTCTCATCTATTTGACACCAATCACCGCTCCCGACTCAAATCAAATCTTTTTTACTCGCCCGTAGTCTCATCTAGTTTAGTTGAGTCTAGTCTAGTCTGCTCTAGTTGATTCTTTTCTACTCTAATATAATCTAGTCGAGTCTAATATAGATTAGTGTCGTTTTGCCTAATCTAGAATAATCTAGTCTCGTCTATTGTAGTCTAACCACTCGATTCTAATGTAATGTCGACTAGTCTAGTCCAGGCCAGCGCGGGCGTTCCTCTCGGTGCTCTTCCGGGTGAAACCACACACAATACACTCACACAATCTGCGGACTTGTTTTGCCGGTTATGCAACTCTGTGTGTGTGTGTGTGTGTGTGTGTGTGTGTGTGTGGTTGCACAGAAGAAGAATGCGTAGTCGTGTCGCTTCACGTTAGCGTTGCGAGCGCCGAGTCAGCACATTTGCCTGATTGCCAAGTGTGAACACAACACACCTAATCCGCCCATCGACACGCACGCACATGAAAGAATGGCACACATGAGTGATCCAAATGTCTTATCACAACTCGAGTTTCGACCAGATCGAACCCGCTTGTGTGAAGGGCAGGCGTGATTCCAGGAGGTTTAGGGGTGCGGGGATTCATGAAAGGGGTGCACCCCCCCCCAAAAATGGGCTGGAAACGCCAATGTGTGCGCACACACCCAATTCGAAGCCTTAGAATACACAGGCATGTTTGCCACAGCGAGCAATGGCAAAATTAAACACATGGCTTAGCTTTAGAAGAGTTGACATGGCGCTTGGGCCTTTTTTTTTTATTGTATTTTTTTATACGTGACACTCGCTTGTGCATTCTCGGGTCACGCCCCTCAAGCGCAAGCTGAACCGACCGGCCCGTTTACAGTGGAATGCAGGCAAAAGTCAGTCGGAAATAAATTCACATCATTAGCCATCCATGCATTTTCTGTACTGCTTATCCTCACGTGGATCGCGGAGGACTCCGGGTGAGAGGCGGGGTACACCCTGAACTGGTCGGCAGCCAATCACAGGGCACATACAAACAAACGACCATTCGGACTCACATTCACAGTGGACTGCCGCGCCACCTATGATTATGTATGTGTGTGTGTGTGTATATATATATATATATATATATGTACTGTATTTTTGTTGTGAAAATACTACATTTCAACCAAGTACTTTTTCTAGCTTGTAAAAAAAAAAAAGATGCACAATAAAAATAAATGTAAAGGTTTCTCAAATTTTAAGGGCGCATTTATTCACTTTAGGAGTGCTTGAGCGCCCCCAAAAATGGGCTAGGCACGCCACGAGACGAGAAAAAAGAAGAAGAGAAAGAGGAAGAGGAAGAAGAGGTGACGGTGGGAAAAGAAGAGCGGGCAACAACTGGGCAACTTGTAATAACTTGTATTTGTAAAGTCATCTTACCAACACTGGGAAGCACGGACCGAAACGTAACGCGCCTTTGAGCCCGCGGCAGTCCGCGGCCCGCTTCCCCCCCCGGGCCGTCATACCGTACCGCCGCACAACCGCAAAAGAAACGGGGCTGCCGTGGCCGCTGGGAACTTCGTGCAAACGTACGCTTAGCTTGCTATCACGTGACTTCTTGTGAAAAAAATGCACATTCGAGCAGCTTCGGTTTTGTGACTCGTGTCAGCTGCTCACACCCGAACAAAATAGAACATTAGCACATTTGACGATTCTGGTGACTGACCGCAACCTCGAGACACTTCAAACTTGCTCCCAGCACACGCGCTAAAAATAACTCGCACTTCTTACCTAACACAAGAAAAACAAGAAAACGTCAGCACGGCACATTAGCCACAGCACGCTAGCAAGCGCGGAACGGTAGCAGCGGTGTTCATATTTTGGGCAACGTGACCTGAACTTAGTTCATTTCTGCCCGATGAAGGTTATCGAGAACGAGCTCGTTCTGGTGTCTGTGAATGGTTTTTGATCCAAAGTTCATTTTCCAGGTTTTGGTAGGGACTTCCAGGACAAAACCCGTCCGGACACACTAAATACGAGCCTTCACACGTCGGCGGACGAAGGCCGTATTTGGCAGCCGATGCAGTGCGGCCACGGCCGGCGTTAATGGCAGGCACCTCGCAGCTGCGTGAGAACGCGAGCATTAATAGGAGAGAACGTGTTCTTCGGTGGTTCTTTTGCAATACAGTAAATGATTATAAAAATTAATGAGGCCAACTAGGAAAATGATTTGGATCAGAATGATTTAGTTCAAACTCTGTACGATCACACTGTCATAATAGAAAATGATTTTGCTTTGTAAGATAAGACTAGACTGTCATACTGTGTGGTGTGTTTTTGTTTGCACATTTAGGACAAAAGTCCTGTTTTTGTTGAAAAAGACCATTCGAGCAGCAAGTTGTTGAGATTGTAGGGTGGACGCTGCAGCTGGCTACTAGTGTAGACTGAATGGCTGGCAACAACTGGGAAATGAAATGCCAGCGTTTGAGGGTCAGCAACATACCGTTTTTGGAAAAAAAACAAAAAACTATGGACGAGTTCAACTTAGTTCAACATTTGGAATTATGAATTATGAACTGAACTAGTTCATTTTCGGAACGGTGAACTGAACTTTGAACTAGTTCACGTAGAAAATGAACTTTCCCAAAACTGGGTAGCAGCCATGCTAGGAAATATACTAATAACGCACAAGCTAAACATTCGCGGTGGATACACTGACGACATCAAATTTCTAGTGAAAATATCTTCCTGTGCTTATTTTATATACAACCCCAATTCCAATGAAGTTGGGACGTTGTGTTAAACATAAATAAAAAGAGAATACAATGATTTGCAAATCACGTTCCACCTATATTTAATTGAATACTCTACAAAGACAAGATATTTAATGTTCAAACTGGTCAACTTGATTGTTTTTAGCAAATAATCATGAACTTAGAATTTGATGGCTGCAACACATTCCAAAAAAGACTGAGAAAGTTGAGGAATGCTCATCAAACACGTGTTTGGAACATCCCACAGGTGAACAGGCTCATTGGGAACAGGTGGGGGCCATGATTGCTTCCCTGAATTGCTCAGTCATTCACAAGCAAAGATGGGGCGAGTTTAAGGACAATGTTCCTCAACATACAATTGCGAGGAATTGAGGGATTCCATCATCTACGGTCCATAATATCATCAAAAGCTTCAGAGAATCTGGAGAAATCACTGCATGTAAGCGGAAAGGCCGAAAACCAACATTGAATGCCCGTGACCTTCGATCCCTCAGGCGGCGCTGCATCAAAAACCGACATCGATGTGTAAAGGATATCACCACGTGGGCTCAGGAACACTTCAGAAAACCAATGTCAGTAAATACATTTCGGCGCTACGTCTGTAAGTGCAACTTGAAACTCTACTATGCAAAGCAAAAGCCATTTATCAACAACACCCAGAAACGCCGCCGGCTTCTCTGGGCCTGAGCCCATCTCGGATGGACTGACGCAAAGTGGAAAAGTGTTCTGGACTTCCGACGAGTCCACATTTCAAATTGTTTTTGGAAATTGTGGACGTCGTGTCCTCCGGGCCAAAGAGGAAAAGAACCATCCGGACGCAAAGTTCAAAAGCCGTCATCTGTGATGGTATGGGGCTGTGTTAGTGCCAATGGCACTGACACATCTGTGAAGGCACCATTCATGCTGAAAGGTACATACAGGTTTTGGAGAAACATATGCTGCCATCCAAGCGACGTCTTTTTCACGGACGCCCCTGCTTATTTCAGCAAGACAATGCCAAACCACATTCTGCAAGTGTTACAACAGCGTGGCTTCGTAGTAAAAGAGTGCGGGTACTAGACTGGCCCGCCTGCAGTCCAGACCCTTCTCCCATTGAAAATGTGTGACGCATTATGAAGCGTAAAATACGACAACGGAGACCCCGGACTGTTGAACGGCTAAAGCTGTACATCGAGCGAGAATGGGAAAGAATTCCACCTACAAAGCTTCAACAATTAGTGTGCTCAGTTCCCAAACGTTTATTGAAAGTTGTTCAAAGAAAAGGTGATATAACACAGTGGTAAAGACGACCCTGTCCCAGTTTTTTTGGAACTTGTTGCAGCCATCAAATTCTAAGTTCATGATTATTTGCTAAAAAACTATCAAGTTGATCAGTTTCAACATTAAATATCTTGTCTTTGTCGTGTATTCGATTAAATATAGGTTGAACATGATTTGTAAATTATTATATTCTGTTTTTATTTATGTTTAACGCAACGTACCAACTTCATTGGAATTGGGGTTGTATATAATTCATTTTAAAAAATTCTAAATTTTGAGCAAGACAAAAAGACTTAAGATGCAAGATCTACTAGTTCCATTGGCAGATCCCCCCCATTTTGTCCCTAATATAAGTGAACAAATCTGCCAATGATTCTTACAATAAGATCTTGCATTTTAAAACAAGACTTGTAAAACTACATTGTGGCCCATGACAAAAATGAGTTTGACGCCCCTGGACTAGGCGAAGACGCTCGAGAGTTTCACATCAGAAACTTACGTCAGAGATACTGACCGCCGCGTGATGATGTCGGGAAGGAAAATTGGAGTGGAATTCATTTGAAACACGGCTTTCCTTTCCCATGTTCAAAAGACAGCACCCTTTCATCTCTCCTTGACCTATTCCAACAAAGGTTCAGGAAAGGTGGGCCAAAGGTTCGGAGATTTGACTTTTTCCAACAGGCCCACAGAGTTGGACAACGGCACTGACATGCACGTAGCCACCGATATGTATCGGTAGATACGACACGCCCCTTCTGAGCTGCTTGCCTACGGCGACGCTAAATGAGGAAGGTCGAAGCCGTCAGCGCTTTCTCCGTGTGGACGGCAAGAAAACCGAAAGACCACGGATGCCCGGCACATTGCGCTGCATACGGTTGCGTACGAAGCCGTACAATTAGGACAAGGGAACCTGTAAAAATATTTTTGGGTCTTATTTTCCCAAATATTCTGTATTGACAGCACAGCATTTGGGCGTTGACAGAAAAGTAAACCTCTTGAAAATCAGTTGAGAAATGAGCAAGTTATGACATCATTTCAGTGTTCATGCATTGCCTTTGATGGGACTGTTGCCCCACCAACATGGCCGCCACGTAGGCACGTCGGATAGACGGGCTACTACAGAGCGCTGGCGTATCACGTCTTAAAATCTATGGTTATGACGTTAGCCACTCGTCTGCTAGCTGACCTGGACATGTCCCCTAAAAAAAGTTGGACTTGAAATGCAGAAAGAAGAAAACAATAGTATTGAAAAATTAGTAGCATATCTAGTTTTAATGTCTATGGATGTATGTACGTATGTATGTCCCTTTAGGGACCACAGATATGAATATGTTAACGATACACCCCTTTTGCGTGCCTACAGTGACGTTAAGCTAGGAGGGTCAAAGCCGTCAGCGGATTCCAAGTGTGTGGACGGCAAGAAAACCAAAAGACCAAAAGGATGCCGGCGCATTGTGTTGTGTACAAAACCATACAGTTACAAAGGAACTGGGAGTAACCTTTCACAGGTACAAACATTTTTAAATGTTACAGTATGTATTGATAGCTATAGATGCTTTGGTGTTGACAAAACAGTATATCATTTTCATGTCCACGCATTGCCTTCTATGGGAACATCGACCTCCCTAACATGGCCGCCACGTAGGCACGTCGATTAGCCGGGCTGCTAAAGTGCACTGGCCTATCCAGTCTTCATTTCTATGGTGAACATTCTAAAAAAACGTCAATAATGTCAAAAAAAAAACAACAACACAGACAACAAAATGTTTTTCCTTTGTATTTATTTCAATAAAATTGTGTTGAAATAAAAAGAGAAGTAATCTAGTAAAGTGTCGTTTTGCATAATTTTAGTCTAGTCTAGTTTAATCTGGTCAAGGGGAGTCTCATCTAGCCTAGTCTAACCACACTGATCTAGTATAGTACTATTCTATTGTAGTATAATGTCGTCTAGACTACTTTCATCTAGTCTAGTCTGTGCCCTGCGATTGGCTGGCAACCAGTTCAGGGTGTACCCCGCCTCCTGCCCGATGACAGCTGGGATAGGCTCCAGCACGCCTGCGACCCGCGTGAGGAGAAGCGGCTCGGAAAATGGATGGATGGATGGATGGATAGTCTAGTCTGGTTTTTCTAGTGCGGTCGATTCTCATCTTGTCGAGTTTTGTGAAGTGTAATCTAGTCCAGTCGAGCCCAGTTTAACCACACTAGTCTGGTCTAGTAGACTCTATTCTAGTATAATGTTAAACCAGTTTAATCGAGTCTAATTGAGTCCATCCTAGAATAATCTAATCTAGTCTACTCAAACCTAGTCTAACAACACTAATCTAGTCTAGAACAGTGTATGCATCCATCCATCTTCCGTACCGCTTCTCCTCTCGCGGGTGGTGGGCGTGCTGGCGCCTATCCCAGATAACTGCGGGCAAGAGGCGGGGTGAACCCCGAACTGGTCGCCAGCCAATCGCTGGGTACATAGAAACAAACAACCATTCGCACTCATGTTCACACTAACGGGCATTGCAGAGTCGTCAATGAACCGCGCACGCATGTTTTTGGGATGTGGGAGGAAAGCCGAGTACCCGGAGAAAAGCCGTGCAGGCGCAGGCACGGGGAGAACATGCAAACGCCACACAGGCGGGGCCGGATTTGAACCTGCAAGCTCACAACTGTGAGGCAGATGTGCTAACCAGGTGCCCACCGTGCCGCTCTATTCGATTCTAGTATGATGTAATTTAGTCAAACTACTTCAGTCTAACCTAGTCTATTTCAGTCGAGCCTAGTCTAACCACACTAATCCAATCCAGGACAGTCGATTCTATTCTAGTACAATATAGTTCAGTCAAGACCAGGTTAATCTAGTCTAGTGTAGTCTACTCTCGGGTAATCTATTTAAGACTAGCCTAACCACACTGTATTGGTCTAGTACAGTCTGTTCTATTCGAGTATAATGTCAAGACTAGTCTAGTCAAATCTTGTCTAGTCTATTGTTGTCTAGTCTTGGCTAGTCTAGTGAAGTCTAATCTAGTCTATTCTAGATGAGCCTCCTCTAACACACTAATCTCGTCTGGTACAATCTAGTCAATTCTAGTATAATGTCATCTAGTCTGGAGTAGTTTCATTGAGTTAAATCCATTGTATTGTTTTGCATTAAGAAGAAGAAGAAGACTCGATCTTGATGTTGGTTCGGGTCTAGGTCTGGGTCTGGCTCTCGGGCGCGGGCGTTCACATTAGTCCGGCGGCCAGCTTCTCCATAGCGGCCTTGCGCTCCTCGGCTTTCTGCTGCGAGCGGCGCAGGACGTTGCGCAGTTCTTGGAGGTGGTCCAGCGTTCCCTCCAGCTCGCCCTTCACCGTCTTCATTTGACTCTCCAGCATCTGCGTGTGGTGGAGAGAATTCCGCCGGTGACGCCGACTGGAGCGCACCTTCTCCTCCAGGTCCTCCACTGCGCACACACACAGCAACAAGAGCGCTCACACCTTACCTCCACCAAGGACAAGAATGACCTCCACCAAGGAGCACACCTTTTCTGTTACTTTACACAACCACACTGTCAACCCTTCATGCGTTACCGCCACCGAAGAAGTAGCTATTTGTTTGTTTAAACAAAGTTACCTCGATCAAAAAAACAAAAAAAAAACACTCTTTGATTTGGTTTATTTCTACACAAACACAGCATTTGATCATTACCTCCAACAAGGAACACCCGTTGTTCTTACTTTACACAACAACACTGCCAACACATCATTCCGATGTTACCTCTGCCAAGGATGACAATTTGTTTACATAACACTCCTTTCATATGTGACCTCCATCTTGGTTTTCCCAGCAACACTGACCACTCCATGCAGGTGTTGCCTCTACCAAGGAAAGACCAAATCCAGATAAATGTGCTGCCACTCTGCATGTTTAGGGAACTTTGGCCTTGGCGGAGGTCTAAAAGCGAGAGAGCGAGAGAGAGGACGCACCCATGTTTTCTTGGACCTTGTCAGGCTCGCTACGCTTGTCCAACAGGTCTTTGGTCTGCTGCATAAGTTTCTCCATCTTGAGCAGTTGCGCCGCCTTGCTGTCGCTGTCCCGCCGGATCTTCAGAAGTTCTCGTTCCCTCGGGCTCAGCTCGTCCATCTCGGCCGGGTCGCCGCCGAGGCCAAAGTCCGCTTGGCAGTGTGTGTGTGTGTGTGTGCTTGTTCTTTTAAAGGTTGTCCTTTTATAGGCGTGGCTCCGCCCCCTCATGTGTCCCGGTGTCCCGAGGTGCCGAGAAGACAGGCGGCGCTCAGTCCTGCTCAGTCATGAGATCCGCGTCTTCCGGCGAGCGAGCGTTCTTCCTCAGAGGACAGCTCGCTTTGTAGAACATTCCTGTCCAGCCCAAAATAGTCTTGGAACAAACCATCTTTCAATTCTTCATTGTGTCGCTGGGCTAAGAATCGAACCTGGAAACAACGTTCTGTGAGAAGCTGCTCCTGAGCATTCCCCGTTTGTTCCCAAAGGCCCCGGAAGGTTCTCCAATGTTCCTGAGAGTTTTTCAATCTTCCTGAATGTTCCTAAATATTCTCGATTGGTACTGAAAATGTATGAAGGATCTTGAAAATATCAGATTGTTCCCGAAGGTTTCAAATGTTCCATGAACGTGTGTATGCGTTCGCTGGGATGGGTCAAATGCAGGGAACACATTTCGTGCGCATGCGTGTTCATGTTCATGACAATCAAAGGTGATTGTATTCTGTCAATCAGATTCAGAATCATCTTTATTTGCCAAGTATGTCCAAAACACACAAGGAATTTGTCTCCGGTAGTTGGAGCCGCTCGAGTACGACAACAGACAGTCAATTGGCAGAGAACACTTTGGAGACAGAAAGACATTGACCAAAAACAATTGTGCAAAAAGATGCAGAGGAGTGGATGCGGTTTAAAGTGACGAGTAGTGCGATAATCTGGGAACAGTTGTACAACACACGCACACACACACACACACACACACACACTCTTGGCGGTCATGTGGAACTTTGTCGTGGCGCACGGTCACACAGGAAATCATAAATACGCGCATTTTCTCCGGGCCATTCACAATGCTGCCTTTCTGCTGCATGATCTCAAATCCAAAAAATTGGTCAAAAATGACACGCTTCAACACATGCGTCATCAATGTCACTCTTTGTGTTATTAGCCATAGAAATAATCCATCCCTCCATTTTCTGAGCCGCTTCTCCTCATGCTGGAGCCTATCCCAGCTCTCATCGGGGAGGAGGCGGGCTACACCCTGAACTGGTTGCCAGCCAATCGCAGGGCACATAGAAACAAACAACCATTTGCACTACAGACAATTTAGAGTCTCCAATTCATGCATGTTTTTGGGATGCGGGAGGAAACCGGAGTGCCCGGAGAAAAGCCACGCAGGCACGGGGAGAACATGCAAACTCCACACAGGCGGGGACGGGGATTGAACCCGGGTCCTCAGAACTGTGAGGCTGACGCTCTAACCAGTCCGCCACCGTGCAGTTCTGAGGACCCAGGTTCAATCCTGTGTGGAGTTTGCATGTTCTCCTCCGGTTTCCTCCCACATCCCAAAAACATGCGTGCTAGGTTGATTGGCAACTCTAAATTGCCCGTAGGTGTGAACGGGAGTGCGAATGGTCGTTTGTTTAAATGTGCCCTGCGATTGGCTGGCGACCAGTTCGGGGTGTACCCTGCCTCTCGCCCGAAGATAGCTGGGATGGGCTCCACCCTTGTGAGGATAGGTAGATCAAGAAAATGGATGCATGGATGGTAATTATGAATAATTGGACACGTGTCACCAACCTGCTTCTGCTGGTCTGCCACGCACGCGCACGCATGAGTCATACATGCGCATGCGAACACGCACCTGCTCGCGTGAGCGCGCATGGTGTCTGCCTTGAGGGCGTCCACGTACACGCCACGTCAGCGGGGACGCGCGCGTCACAGCTGCGCGCGCGCACGCACGAGCGATCCTTTCTCGTCTTCGCACACGTTTGACGCCGCCGCTGCTGACCCGCGCACTTGCGTTGGTGTTGCGTTCAAGGACCTTGGAGACAGACGGACGGACGGACGGACGGACAGAAAGACAGTCGCCTCTTCGTTCACGCGCGAGCGCCTCAGCCGCCCAGCAGAGGTAAGGAAACGATAACTATCTTCTTCATCTTCATCACCATCATCATCATCTTCATCGTCGTCGTCATGTGACATGTTTGCATTGTATGTTGCTGTCATCATGTCTAATATAACACTTGATGATGTCATCAAGGCTTTTGGAGGAACCTCAGCAGGTGTTCAGTTGCCATGGAGACGCCATGGGCTGTCATCAGCCGGCCGCACGCGCGCGCACGCACGCGCACGCACACTGACACCCAAACACACAGAAACACGCACACACACAGACTCCAATCTAAACACAAAAACGCACACACATTTCTATGCAGAGGTGTGGACTCGAGTCACATGACTTGAGTCATGAATTTGGCGACTTTGGATTCGACTCGACAATATGTTCGAAGACTTGCAACTCGACTTGGACTTGAGCGGCAGTGACTCGTGACTTCACTTGGACTTGAACCCGTTGACTCGAAAAGATGTACGACTTTGACCAAAGCGCTGAGAATCCAAAATTCGTAGCTTCTTTTCCGACGGCGAGACGTGTGACTCATTGTTACGCTAAAGGAAAACGTGAGAAAAATGCTGAAGAACGAACTCGTACCCCGTCCCAGCTATCTCCGGGCGAGAGGCGGGGTACGCCCTGAACTGGTATGTGCCAGCCAATCGCAGGGCACGCTTCGCGCTCACGTTCACACCTGCGGACAATTTAGAGTTTTCAATCAACCTCGCGCGCATGTTTTCGGGATGTGGCAGGTAAGCGGAGTACCCGGAGAAAGGCCACGCAGGCACGGGGAGAACATGCAAACTGCACCACGGGCGGGGCCGGGATTTGAACCCACAACCTCAGAACTCTTTCTTTTGAAAATTCACTTGATTTAGCAATGGATCAGCACATAGCTAGCATCTAGTCCACATGAAACTACAGTCTTGAATCTTGTTCGTGTCCTTTCTCTCGCAGTAATATTATTGTGTAGTGCCCCCTGGTGGTCCGACTGAGATACCACACTTGGATCAAATTGTGCCTTTGCACCAAGATGGCAAACTTGTGTTGTGTAAATTGCCTTACGTGTTTGACACTCACAAAAAAAATGCCCTATTTATATTTGTGTTTTATTGATTCCTATTTGTGTTTGAAATGGCCTCACTCGAAATGTCGGTGGACCAGAAAATGCACTTTTGATTATCTCAAAGAGGAACCCAATTGGTGGTTAATTATTAAGTCCATTCATTCATAATTGCTCTTTAACAAAGCAAACATATATTTGATTCTTATACTCGATTACTCTGATAGAATCATCAGTGGTATACTGGATTCCTAATTGCAGCGCTACTGGATGCAAATTCGTATTTTTGTGACAGGTCTGAAACGCGTCGTATCGCATTTTCATAGAATAACTGAAAACGTACGAAAAATCGATCGGTATTGAGGGGGCAAACATTTTGATCAGCCGCTTAGTTTTTTTTTTAGAAAGGTTCAATGCAATTGTTTATCAAATTTGGTTTGATAAATATGGATTTGAACATATATTCAATATATAAATGCAGTATATAATATATCCATATGAATGACATCTAAATATTCAATATTAAACGATATTTTTATTTTTGTGCGACTTGACTCGGGACTTGCGGCCAAAGACTTGCGACTTGCAAAGCAATGACTCGGTCCCACTTCTGGCAAACACGACACTTACAGCGCCGTGAAAAAGTAGTGGCCCCCTTCTCAAATTCTTCTGGTTTTGCATCGTTTCCCCACTTTGATGTTTAAGACCATCAAACAAATGTAAATATCAGACAAATATAACGCAAGTGAACTTAAAATGCTGTTTATAAATGGTGATTTCATTTATGAAGGAACAAAAACTATTCAGTTACCTGGCGCCTGGGTGAAAAAGTATGGGTCCCCTCAACCTAAGAACTGCTTGGGCCATGAGTTCCCTTGTGGCCTCCTGGATGAGTCCTTGCTGTTCTCTTGGGGTAATCTTTGTAGCCCGGCCACTCTTGGGAAGATTCACCACTCTTCCATGGTTTTCTCCATTTGAGGATAATGGCTCTCCCTATGGTTCGCTGGAATCCAAAAGCTTTCCAAATGGCTTTTGTAACTGTTTCCAGTCTGATAGATGTCAGTCATTTTAAATTAACTTGGGTAATATTTGTCTGATATTTACATTTGTTTGATGATCTCAAACAAAGTGGAAAAACTGCAAAAATATAAGAATACCTTTTCACACCACTGTATGTGAACCCTGGGGGATTTCTGCAGAAATAGGTCATCAAATGTCATCATCTCAATCACAAGAATAGTCAAACTGAATCGACTGAAACGAATACCACACAAACAATAATGTGTTTTCATATTTTCATTGGAAATAACTGCTGTGAATCAATCGCTCTCTTGAGGTCACGCCACAGCATCTCAACGGGGTTGAGATCAGGACTTTGACTGGGCCGCTATTTTCTTCTTCTGAAGTTGACGGTTTGCTTCTGCGTTTCGGATCCTAGCCCTGTTGCCACGTCCATCCTCTTGAGCTTCAACTGTTGGACACATGGCCTCAAGTTCTTCTGCAAAATGTCTTCATGATGAAACTTGTGGAATGATTTTTCCATTGTTGATAGCTAGCTGTCCAAGCCCTGAGGTAGAAAAGCACGCCCGTACCACGATGCTCCCTCCACATGCTCCACAGTTGGGATCAGGTTTTGATGTCGGTGTGCGCTGTGCCATTTTTCCTCTACACGTGGCATTGCGTGTTCCTCGCAAACAATTCAACTTTGGTTTCATCTGCCCCAGAATATTTTGCCAGTAGTGCTGCGGAACATCCAAGCGCTCTTGAGCGAACTTCAAACGTGCCGCAATGTTTTTTTTGACTGCGAAAGCTTCCTCTTCGGTTTTTCTCCCACGAAGCCCTTTCTTGTTTCATGTTTTTTTTTTTTTACGTTTGGTAGATTTGTCAACAGAGAAGTTGGCACATGTCAGTAATACCTGTAAGTCTTCAGCTGATGATTCCAAAAAGAGCGAGCGCCGTTCGTTTCAGATGGCGAAAGCGGACCAGCGCTACGGCCAGCGGGACGGCTCGGACCAGAACTTCGATTACATGTTCAAGCTGCTGATCATCGGCAACAGCAGCGTGGGCAAAACCTCCTTCTTGTTCCGATACGCCGACGACTCCTTCAGCAACTCCTTCGTCAGCACGGTGGGCATCGACTTCAAGGTGAAGACCGTGTACCGCCACGACAAGAGGATCAAGCTGCAGATATGGGTACGCTCACTCGCCGAGCATTCGCACGCACATGGAATTTGGTGCCCGGGTGGCTTCTCTCCGGGCGCTCCGCTTTCCTCCCGCATCCCAAAAAACATGCACGCGAGGTTCATTGAATTGAAGACTCTAAATCGCCCGTAAGTGCAAATGTGAGTGCGACTGGTTGTTGATGTCTGTGTGCCCTCCGATTGGCTGGCGACGAGTTCCGGGTGTACCCGGCCTCTTGCCCTTTAGTCAGCTGGGATAGGCGCCAGCGCGCCCGCGACCCTCGTGAGGATCGGCGCTTCGGATGAATAGTATGATGATATCACATTTTATGCGCATTTTATTGGACTTTGCTTTGTTATTTGGAAACGTGCGTTGATGTCGGGCAGAAAGACGACGACGCCTCCCGCGGTGCATCGCGGCCTGGCTTTCTGCTTAGCGGAGGATCGCGGGTGACGAAGCGCGCTAACACGTACGATCCGTCTTGCGGCGCAGGACACGGCGGGCCAGGAGCGTTACCGCACCATCACCACGGCGTACTACCGAGGGGCCATGGGTTTCATCCTCATGTACGACATCACCAACGAGGAGTCCTTCAACGCCGTGCAGGACTGGTGGGTACGCACGCGCAAACACGCGGGGGGGGGGGGGGCGCTACTCTCGCCGCACCGGAGCGGACGCTCATGGGCAATTTGTCGTCTCTCAGGGCCACGCAGATCAAGACGTACTCGTGGGACAACGCGCAGGTCATCATGGTGGGCAACAAGTGCGACATGGACGAGGAGCGAGTGGTCGCGCCCGAGAAGGGAAAACAGCTGGCGGAGCAACTCGGTGAGCAAGTTGACCAACTTGTTTTATTTGCGTTTGTTCTTCTCCGGAAATAAGTCAAGGAGCTTCAAATGGGTATTGTTGACACGGACTCGAACAACTTGCGCTAAGTGCGAGCGGCTCGCGATGCGGGACGAGAGAGAAGAAAGAGCAGGTTGCGTGGCTCAAGTGGGCCTGCGGGTCAATCGCCTCGCCTCCCCTCGCCGGGGTCGGTTGTCCCCTCACTCACGCTTTGGTCCGACAAACGTTTATAATTGACGTAGTCCACAGCAGAGGCAGACTTTTTTCGGGATTCTCAGCGGGTCGCGCGGGGCGGGAGTGAATTTCACCGTCAATCACGGGATTGGGCAGGAGCGGGAGCGAGGTCGTCGGGAGCGGGAACTATGAAAACGAAGTCGCCGGGAATGGACGGGAGTGGAACCATGTTGCGGTTTTATTTTGTTTTCTTTGGAATCCAATCAATATTTGAACGTTGCTAAATGAAGGGACTAATACAGCTTTTGGTAGTCAATGTATGTTTTGTTTCTGGATCATTCTGATAATTCAATGTATTTATTACGACGACAGATTTGCTATTTAGGAAGGAAAACGGAGCAGGATTGACTGGGAGGGGGGAAAAAGGTGCGGGGGAGGAATTCTGGCAAATTTGGGCAAACAATTGCTTTACACAGTTCGATCTGCATTCGTTGATTGGTTGCGAAACGCTTCAATTAAAGGGGATTTTTCTATGGGCTGTCACTCAGCAGCGCCCCCTGGAATCTTGAACTGAATTAGCCTCCGACAGCAGTTTGAGCGACAACGACCACAAAATTGGGTGCACGCGTCTGTCGTGAAAGGTGGCGCGAAAAGTCTCGAGGACCCGCGCCCCCGAGGAACAGGAAGTTGGCCATTTTGCTTTGACGCAGCCGAACTCCTCCAAGGAAAATTGGCTAAATGATGACGTTCGTTTCCCCCCCCCCGACATCATCGAACGTCAAAGTCGGACGATCGCCGGGCGGGCTGCGTTTATCAGTTCTTTTCTTTCCGTCTTTGTGTTGACGTCACGTGGTTCACGCGCCGTTGCGGTCTTTGTTGTGCGTCAGGTTTCGAGTACTACGAGGCGAGCGCCAAGGAGAACGTCAACGTGCGGCAGGTGTTCGAGCGCCTGGTGGACATCATCTGCGTCAAGATGTCAGAGCGCGTGGACGTGGAGGCGCCGGCGGCCCCCGGGACCAAGACCGCCAGACTGAGCGACAAACCGGCGGGCCAGCTACCCCCGAAGTGCTGCTGATAGGCCGCCACACCCCCCCCCCCCCACCACCACTGCCCAACCACCCCCCCCCCCCCCCCCCCCCCCCCACGTCCAAGCAGAGCAAGCGACAGCGCTCCCGTCACTCTCCGCCTCTGAGCTGTCGATCATGCCAAGCCGGCGTTTCCTGAAGCCCAAATTTGACACGACACGCCGCCAAAAAGTGCGCGCAGTGAGCCTCCGTTTATGGCGGCGGATACGTTCGGCGATAAAGCTGAAAAAGCGCAATATAGAGACAACAACATCCAGTATCAAAACCTGTTTTGGGCCCCTCTTGAGCGCTTCAAGTCCCTGTAAAGTGGAAACGAACGTGACCCTCCAGCATGAAGCCCATTGAAAGTCGCACGGTCGTGTTTGGAGCTAAACATAGTGTTCCAAAAAAAAAAAAGCTTTAGATCGTGGCGATCGTGCAACGTCCGGCCAAGAGATGTCCGTTTCGAGGTCGGAAGCCGCGTTTCCGCGCTAGCCGAGCGGCAAGGATGTTTGGTTTCCGTCACGAGGGGGGCCGTCTTCCGGCTCGTACGTGCGATGACGTACGTTTGCACCAAACCGGCGGCTGCGGAGAACCCGAGCTTTCCAGACGTGACGCGCTCTTCCCGGGTCGCTGCGCGGCGGCCGCTGATTACTGTCGTTGATTTGATTTGATCAATAAAAGCATTTTTCCAAGGCATTAAGGGCAGAAATTCACACCGGTTCCAACTGGGAAGCGATCTTGACTTACTTTTCCAGTTTTTGAAATCGCATGTGCAAATCGATCTTTTTCACGTCGTCGACGCTCTCGGCCAGGCGTGTCAAACTCCTTTTTGTCTCGGGCCGCACTGGAGTTATGATTTCCCTCAGAGCGCTGTTAGAACTGTGAAACCAGAGAAATGTTTCATCACCAAATCCTATTATTATATTACCATTACACAACAAATTGAGGGATAACTCCTTTTGAAATCAGAAGACAAGGATAATAGTTTGTTCAAGTATTGTTGAAGTTACTGTAGAAGAAGGGTTTGCGAAGAGAAAAATAGAATATATCTCAACATTATTGTTTATGATTATGACAATTTGGAATTTGGGTACAGATTTGAGCAAAAATCACAGAAGTCGACGAGCACGATTTGCCACGTAAAATAACGTGGCGTGCCGCATCTGGCCCCCGGGCCTTGAGTTTGACACCTACGCTTTAGGGGCTCCAGCTCGCGACACGGCTGTGCGACTTGCGATCGCTTTCGCGCTGGGGGGGTGGGGGGGGGTCGCAAATCAGACACGGCACAGAGAGAAGAGGATTCAAAGAAATGGCCAAGTATAGAAACGGAGGCTTCGCAACGCCGTCCGCTCGCCGACTACGGGCTGGAAAAACGGACGGTCCGAACTAAATCCCGCAGGGTCAGGGAGGGGCTTTTCCCACGCTGCTATTCCAAGGCATAGCTAGCTAGCTAACGGCAGGTCGCAAACGTAGCGGATCATCACCGATGCCGACGAAGGCCCTTCGGTTCTCAAATAGCGGGGGAGGGGCGACTCGTGCCGGGGGCCCTCACTTTAGCCACGCCCAAAAATGGAATGGTGCAAAAGTTACACGCGACTGTATATCGCCGCAATTCAGTACCACACAGTTCTCAGTCTTTGCAGCTTTTTTTTCTCTCCGTGACCTGACGATTAGCAAATGGACGTCTTCATGACGTTGTGACGGAACCACTTGGATTGTGGGGAGAATGCACCTTCGCCGATTCACGAGCGGAATTGAAAATGGACATTTATGCTAAGTCGCGATAAATGCACACACAACATGAAAAAACCCGTCGATGAGCGATGACGTCGGACGCGTGAGCCGGCGACATGCAGCTTTGCGCAGCGGCCGGCGCGCGTGGCGTGACGCGCGTGCCCTCGAGGTGTCGTCGTTTCCTTCACGATACTCGATTTCGTGTTGTGAGTGCTTTCGTGTTTGTGTAGAGTTTCTCGGACCACAGTGTGACATTTCCATATTTCCATATTCCCATCAAGGGATGACGCGTGTGTACGACAACGACGACGACGGCATCCTGCCAAAAGTTTGTGACGCCAACCCGGCTGGCTTTTTGTGCGTACCTCCCCTCCGCCACGTGTATTGATGACGACATTATTGACTTTGTTGATTATTTGCTAGTGACTTTGTAACGGATCGATTTAGAAGTTCGATTGTGTGAAATGATTTTTGGTGTTGACGGATTCTGTAGAGACTTGATGTGAACTTGTTGTCTTACACTTCGCTCCTGTTTGGAGGACGAGCACAAAGTGATTGTAAAAGCTATTGTCAATGTTTGTATTATTAGAGATGCAATTTAGTCGAAGAAGAAGAATCATTTTCATGATGATAAGCAACAATTAATCGTATCGTATTGTCTGATTTAACACATTCGTATCGTGCAAATTTGTTGCTGACCTGAAAAACGCAAAGTCATCAGTGCTGCCAGCTCGTTTACGGCGGGCTGGGAGTTGCTAAGTGACGTTTCCATTGCGTGACGATGTCATCGGGTAATTTCGTAGAACATTGCGCAGGGCGGGCGACCGGTTAGCGCATCTGCCTCGCAGTTCTGCGCTTGCGGGTTGTGCGGAGTTTGCGTGTTCTCCCCGGCCGGGCCCGCGTGTTCTTTTCTCCGGGCCCACGCCGCTTTCCTCCCACGTCCCAAAAACACGCGTGCTAGCTTGATTGAGGACTCCAATGGTCGTTTGTTTCTATGTGCCCTGCGATTGGCTGGCGACCAGTTGAGGGCGTACCCCGCCGCTCGCCCGAAGATAGCCGGGGTGGGCTCCGGCACGCCCGCCACCCGCGTGAGGAGAAGCGGCTCCGATCACGCAGGGTAAACGGTGGCATTACTGGCCCAAAAAATAACTGGACATGGAATCATTATTTTGGGGAAATGTGATATTCATAAATGCAATTGCAGTCATCCACAAACTTTTTTTTTTTTTTATTACTGAGAATAAAACCAGACGATATATGAGATCATATTTAACTCTAAAAACATATCATATTTAACTCTAAAAACAAAAGAGCAGTCAAAACTGTTGTTTTATGCTCTTCATTCCTGTTTGTATAAAAGCTCCCCCTGACTCCCCGTGTGTTATTTTATGTCTGTTTTCATGTCAAGTGAATATTTTCAATACAGATTGTGATAAATAAAGATTTAAAATCTGTCAATTTAGATGACTTTTATTTACGTTTTTCTTTGCGACACTCGTCAAAATCATTTTGTGTCGTTTAGAGGGAAGATGCATGCATTTTAGCGGCTCCATTCAAAATGGCGGCGTGCTTTATAGAGAGTTGCGGTCTAATCGAGTTCGGAGAGCGTCGCCAGCAGTTTGGACGTAGCTCGGACGGTAGAGCCCGCTCGCCTCCGCTCCCTCGCAAAGAGGAGAGGCCGCCGCGGGCCGCTCCGATGCGCTCCACGGCGCTCGCCCGAGCGCGAACCCCAAATATCATTGAGGCAAAAACGCCATTTGCCACCGTTTCTGACTTTATTCACGGGGAAAGTATGTATTGTGTTCACAGAAAGCAAGGTCAAACCAAATCTCACCTGACTGGGAGAGGAGAAACGACTGCGCCCCAATTTAAAAATCTTGCTCTTCAATCAATCAATCACTTCACGCTAAGCTCTTACGTCTAAACAAGCGCTTTCAAAATCCTCTGCCCTCTTCATTTCCCCAAAGTGACATTATACAAGCTGCCATACCCGTGATGAGGAACAGAATACGTTGAAAAAGAATCTATTTGGCACTTGCGGTGGGGAAATGGCACGAGGTCAAACCTTGTTTTGGAAGCCGCAAAAAATGCAAGGCCGCACATCGTGTATGTGCTAAAGATGCAGCCGCCTGTGATCGTGCACGTGGCCGCCGGGCGCTTTCGTGCGCGAGACATGAATCGTCACTCCGACCCATGGCTCGAGTGTCGCGATGCTTCATCAAGCTTCGTCTCGCCATCACTAGAAACCATCCAGAGCAGCTAACTCCCCCTGCTCCCCCACTTTTTTGTTTCCAGTTGAAGTGCGTGATTTACATTATTTAATTCTGCCCTCATCAAAATCGATTGAGGAATAAGCGAGTTCCGACTTGAATTGCAGTGTCCATGCATTGCCCTCTGTGGGAACATCGACCTTCCCAACATGGCCGCCATGTACTCACGTCAGTTCGCCAGACTGCTTCATTGCGCTGGCGGAGCTACGCTTTCATATCTATGGTTATTCCTGTCACTGACGTTCCTCAAAACGTAGAAGAAGAAGGAAAGACGACGAAGAAGAACGGGATTACGTCAGGATTGTGACCAATCAGGTCACGCTCTGCGTGACTCGTGGGCTGTCAGCCAATCACGACTTTGTTTTGTCTGCCCAATGAGGCTCGACGCTGTCTTGAAGTCGCTGCTTCGCTCGTGTCAAATCCGCTCAAGCTGAAACAATCGCACGTAAGTGGCCGTCGAACTCTTCTTCTAGTGACATTCGAGGTTTCTGCCTGTCTGCCGGGCTGCCTGGCTTCCGAACCCCCAAACCCCCAAACCCCCGAACCCGCACTGAGGTTCGGAGTGTGGAGGAGTTAAGCTAGCCGTGGCTGGTGAGTGTCTGGACGCTACGGCTCGCAGCCGGCTGGTCCTGCGGCACGTCTTAATTCATGTCTTGACCTCCTTTTGCTTCTCCTTCCATGTTGTCGCAGCACGCGGCAACCCTCGCAATTCCTTCAGCGGCTAATACTGTGTAATAAGTTGCAGCCAGTGGTGCACGAGCAGGGCCGGCAAGGCCCTCTGAAACGCGGACCTAAATTAACAGGACCAAATCTTTTGTCCATTAAATTGCACGACTTGTTTCCCAGCAGTCGACCTGTATTCCTTTCTCTTGGCTGCACCGCTGCCAGTACGTGTAATGTGGACGTTAGATATTTTCTCCCAATCAGATTTCAGCCTCTGTTTGTTGCCATGCAGACCTAATCTGCCCAGGGCCCGTCTATTTTAAGCTATACTTGCAAATGGACCGTTTCTTTAACCAGTCACATTTGGCGCTCGATGAGATAAGCATTTATTCATTCTCCCGTAAACCGACTTTTTCTAGTACTGTATTTGGGAGGTAATCTTGTCTCCGTGGTGCCTCGGTAACCACGAAATATGAATTCAAAGGGTCCATGCATTCCTGAGTTCCAGACGAGGCCTGACATCAACTCATTGGAATTTGTCCAGTTTATCTATGTCACTAGTGAAGATCTCCGTTCCCGAGCCAGCTCTGTCGATGTAACAAACGCAAGTGGCTCTTCGACACGGAGGCAACCAATCAGAGGAGAGGGGCCGGTCTTTGCCAAATATGGACAAAGCGGATACAAAAGTGGCTCAAACAGAAGTAGCCGTCAGAGGGGCCTTTTCTGGACACCCTGATGATCAAACCGAGGTGTTTTTGGAAATGAAATCGACACTTTTATACTAAGTCCACGTTCGAGAGTTCTAGCAAATCTAACATCCACGTACTAGAAGCAGTGCAACCGAGAGAAACCGATAGACTTTTGCGAGTAAATAAATGCAATTTCAAGTAACAAAATGAGAGTTTAGCTTGTAAATGTAGTTCAGGGCCCGTGCTCGTGTCGAGGCCAGCAGAGAGGGCCTTGCTGGCCTTGACCATCAACAGCGAAGACGATGTTGCGTCGCCGTGAACGCCGTCGACGTCAATGTTGCTAACGTTGCTTGTTGTCCCGCCGAGAAGTCGTCATGCCTCAGACCAACAAGTCCGTCGGCGCCGGCAACGCTTCGGGTCCGGCGTGCTCTCCGGACCAGGGCGAACCGCCGCCGCCCGCGCGGGACGTCGACACCCAGGGGGACGCCGTCGAGGAGCAGGGAGACCCGGAGATCGTCAAGTCGCCCAGTGACCCCAAGAAATACAGGTGGGAGCGGTGTACTTGCAGCCTCAAATTCAGTCTGTCGCCCCCTGCTGGCTCAAACCCGTTTTATGTGAAGTATTACAAGTGAACCGCCGCAATATCGCGCTTCGTCGGTTTTTGGGCTTTTCCAGGATGAACAGAACAGCCGACAGCCGCACAACAAAAGATTTTGCCCAAAATCGCATTATGTGCCAGCATTAAGCACAGTGGATTTGAATTATTATATAGTTTGGTGTTCAAGTATACAATGTTTAAGTCGGTTTTGTTTTCTGTGTCAGTTTTCCAGTCAACTTCAACTAGGAGTGACAAAAACATCTTGAAGCAAGCACGCTGTGCCTCTTATGGGCAAGCATGCAGTCTTCTTTTCATGACCTCAAAGTGATGTTATATAATAGTCTCCCATTTCTTGACAGCGAGGGAGTGAGAGCAGGCGCTAATGTGTAGTTGAATACATTTGTGTGTTTTAAAATAGTTAAATCTGTTTATAACGTGGGAGGGGTAAAACTAAATATAATTTTAAAAGCTTTTTATTCTGGTCTCTCTTTAGTGCAAAGTTGCACTTATTGCGGAGGGCTTGGAACATATGAATTGCCACCACTGCCAAGAAATGAGGCAGAGGTGGCAATTTTCCACGCAGGGGAACTTCAGAAGTCACCTTGACGTGGTTTCGTGACGATCCGTGCAGGTACATCCAGCTGAGCAACGGCCTCAGAGCGCTGCTCATCTCCGACTTGAGCGCCGCAGACGGGAAGACCGATGGAGGCGACGCCGGCCCGGAACGGGACCCGGACCGGGACGACGAGGACGACGACGACGACGAGGCGGATTCGGGCGAGGGGTCAGAGGAGGACGACGAGGACGATGAAGAGGAAGAGCAGGACAGCGACTTTGAAGATGAGGATGAGGACAGCGCGGGCAAGAAGAAGAAGAAGAGCGCTGAAAAGCAGGTGGGAGGACACTGACTGACATTTTCATTGGCCTGCAGCGAATCAAGAGATTCGTTTCTAAATCCAGTGGCACCTCGATAGAACGGACTAATAAGGGCGTTACAGCTGATTGACCGCTACATTGAAGCCCTTTTTTTTGGGGGGGGGGGGGGGGGCCATATGCACCCATATAATCGCACAGTACAAAAAGTCATATTTTGTACTTTGTGGCCTAAAACACCCAGTGCAGTGCAAAGTTATCGGAAATAAATATCAAAAAGCTTGCAAAGTTTCTAAATGTATCCAAAGTTACTGCCGGTGTGCGTTTGGTAGACACTGTCTACGTACTCGTCATAGGCGAGTCGCTTTCATGAGCCGCGAAGAATTTGTGTGCTTCCGAGTTGCATCTGTTGTTACTCGAGCAAAAAAATCGCACGTTCCAGACTCCAGAGACTTGTGTGTGTCGTATTCCTCTTAACGTTAACACGGCAGCCAGCCACGTGAGCTCTCTCGGTGGCGCGGAGTGCTATGCTAGCTATGCTACAATAATAGATGAAGCCACCTGGAAATGTTGCCACATTCAACATGGCCACCACGCAGGCACGTCTGTTAGTTGGATCTAGTCATAGGGGCTATCTATGATGCGGAAACACGTGTCTGCCAGTCTCGGCCTCATTGCGCCAGTAAACAACAGCGGCCAGTTGTGGAACTAACAGACTTTGTCAGCGGCAGTTGAAGTGACAAATGGAAGCTAATTTTGGACACGTTGTTCGGTCCCGACGGTCCGTTTTATCCGATAATCCATTTTATTGCGGTGCCGCTGTACATGAAGAGAAGATCCTTTTATGATTGAAAATCATTGCTGAAAAGACTGGCAACTATGTAGTAGTGAATTGTGGAGATGCACGCTTAGTTTTTCACCATTTGGGTTCTCCTGAATTTTTGAGTATGGCAAAAACGGGGCACAGTGATGCACTTCTGCATTGGGCATGAGTTCCCCCGACATGTTGTTAGCTAGCTAGCTAGCAATGCCTACTGCCCCAAAAATTTATTTGAAATTATTTTAAAAATAAAATCGTTCCATACAAATTTGTACTGGATTATTTTTTTTAAAATGAAATTTTAGGGGAAAAAAACCTGATGGTTACAATACATCGCACTACTTTTTATTTAACATTTCTTGCAGTTGGATGTGATAAGAAATTGAAATGAGAAAAGATAAATGAATGGTAAACACACACTTTTTTGACATTCAAATATGTAAATCCGTTTTGAGTACTTTTAAGTTTTTGTTCGTCACCAAGAACACAAAGCTCCGTGTTGACCTCCTCCAGCACTGTTGGATTAGTTTGAGCATTTTTCACAAAGACAAGGTGATGTGGCACTCCTCCTCCTCCTCCTCCTCCTCCTCCTGCCATTTTCCTTTCCTCAGTGCAACAAGTTTGCACATCTCCTCGTCAAAGTGTGCGCGTTTGTGTGTGCGTGTCCAGGCCGCAGCCGCCCTGTGCGTCGGCGTCGGCAGCTTCAGCGATCCCGACGAACTCCCGGGTCTCGCCCACTTCCTGGAGCACAGTAAGTCCCGATCGAGTCGACCGATCCGACCGAACGACGTCCTCCGCCGAGGCTCGAACGTTTCATCCGGCTTGAGAGATGAATGAAAAAAGTCCGCAGGTCCCAGTCAGCGCGACAACGCGGATCACATGACTCTCCAACGGCGACGTGCCTGATGTAGATCAGATCTGGATTCAAACCTCTGACTAGAGGTGCAACAATTAATGGATTGTGAAATTGATCGATTGATTTAACTATTTGGGTCACGGCGTAATCCTTTCGAGACCTTGTTTAACTCACAATTGTCCAAATCCTTAGATTTTTGCCTCTCAACAGTAAATGTCCTCTGATTTTTGTCGTCGTCAATGTAGGCAGACGGTTTGTGTTGAATTGAAATTGAAGACATTTGCAAACAGCCGCTTTTACTTTGGAAAACGATCAACATTTCGGCCGATTATTTGTAATTATTTATTTATTTTGTACATTTTCTTTTCTAAATCCTCATCAATTAACTGTCAGTTTGAAATAATGTCCTGATTTTGAGCAAAGGGGTGAAGAAAATCTATTTTTTTTAAATCAATTAATCGAAAAAAATTAGACAGACTTTTATCGATTTTTATCGAGTCATTCGAATGTATTGATCGGGATGATTGATTTATTTATTTCCGGGCGGCTATGGTTTTCTTGAATTTCTGACCACATGAGCGAAATCCTTTTCACATTTCATATTTTGTTCCGCATGACAAGAGAGGGAACCTGCGGAAGGCGCTCAAGGTCAACATGGCCAAGGCATGCTGCCCGTTTCGAAGTTCATCATCATAATAATAAGTTGATAACTCGTTTTGTGACGTTACTTTGTTGAACATTTAAAATGTTAATTTCTCAAGGATTGTGTTCACTTATCGGTTTTTGACAAAAGTGGCAAAAGGAAGCCCTTATTACCACATTATCTGTAAAGGGAAAATACTCATTTCAATTCATTCTGTGGAACTCGATGCATTTTTTTTTCTTTTTGCGCGGGGAAAAAAAATAGCCAGAAAAACGTATTTAGAATAATGTCATTTTCTTTTTCTGTAAGCGAAGGGGGGGGGCGGGGGGGGACAAACAATTAGAATGGTGATTTTGTTGAAAACGTTCTGCAATTTTATGTGAAGGCCATATCGCCCCACCCCGAGTGTAAAAGCTGTGGCTAGACGATGACACCCACACCAATGAACAAATGTGTCGTTGCCATGGGAACAACCGCGTGGCTCAGTGGTGTTCATGGGAAGCGAGAAGTACCCGGCGGAGAACGGCTTCGACGCCTTCCTCAAGAAGCACGGCGGCAGCGACAACGCCTCCACCGACTGCGAGAGGACCGTCTTCCAGTTCGACGTGCAGAAGAAACACTTCAGGGAGGCTCTGGACAGGTCACGCACGCACGCACGCACACACGCTTCCTTGGCCAATCAATGAGTTTGGTAGTTTGCCAGGTTTTTTAAAAAAAAAATTTATTTAATTTTTTTTTTTTTTTGCGAGAGTTGGTTTGCGAGTTAGTTCGTAAATTAATCATGAGTTTGAGTTTGTGCAGCTTGTTAGTGAGTTTGCAAATGTATTAGTTCACAAGTTAGTTTGTGAGTTAATTAAGATAGTTTGTGAGTTAGCAAACTAGTTCATGAGTAAGTTCAAGTTCGTCAGCTTGTTGGCGAGTTCACTAGTTTTGAGTGAGTTCGTAAATTAGTTCACAAGTTAGTCAGTTTGTTAGTGAATAAGGTTGTTTGCGAGTAAATGAATTAGTTCATGAGTTTGTGAGTTACATTGTTTTTGTTAACGACTTTGCAAGTTAGTTAGCAAATGAAGGAGTTGATGTGAGTTTGCGACCGGTCTGCGTGTCACAGGTGGGCGCAGTTCTTCATCTGTCCGCTGATGATCAAGGACGCGGTGGACCGAGAGGTGGAGGCGGTGGACAGCGGTAAGACGCCGCGCGCGCCCGGCACGTCGCTGCCGCCGGCCGGCCCTCGCCTTCCTCACGAGAGATTCTTTTTTTTTTTTCTCTGTTCGCCCCGTCAGAGTACCAGCTGGCGAGGCCTTCCGACTCGCATCGCAAGGAGATGCTGTTCGGCGGCCTGGCCGTGCCGGGACATCCCATGAGCAAGTTCTGCTGGGGTGGGCGACGAGCGCCGCCGTCTAGCTCGCTTTGCTAAGCTACATGTTTCCGAAATGAAGGCCTTGTTTTCTAAAATTGAGACACACTTGGCGAATGTGACTGAAAAGATTTTTCAAAAGTCATGCAGGACACCGCAAATGGGATTCCGCCGCACGCCAATACAAATGAAAAGAGTGTGCGACGAGCGGCCGTGCGGTCTTCACGTTTGTTTTTGTCTGCCGCCGTGACGCCAGGAAACGCTCAGACGTTAAAACACGAGCCCCGGGAGCGAGGGATCGACACGTACCGGCGGCTGCGACAATTCTGGAGGCGCTTTTACTCGGCTCACTACATGACGCTCGCCGTGCAGTCCAAAGGTTGGACACCGGCACAACACAAACGTCACTTCCTTCCTTCACTCTTCTTCTCCTCCTCATCCTGTCTTATCCTCCTTTTTTCCTCATCTTCTTTCCCCTCCTTTTCATCTTTTCTGGTCCTCTCCTACTTTTCCTCCTCCTACTTCCACTTCTTATCCTACTCATTTTCCTTCTTCCTCTTCTTGTCCTCATCGTCCTCCTCCTTCGTTTCCTCTATTTCTTTCTCCTCCTTTTTCTCCTTCTCCCTCCTCTTCTCGTTCTTCTTATCCTCATCCTCCTCCTCCTTCTCGTTCTTGTTCAGAGACTCTGGTCACTCTGGAGCAGTGGGTCCGAGAGATCTTCGTCCACATCCCCAATAAGTAAGACGGTCGCGCCGTCGTCGTCGTCGTCGTCACCCGAGGCAAGATTGCGTCTGCTAGTTGTCGTCGTTGCCGTTTCAGCGCGGAACCAGCGGTGGACTTTTCTCACCTGCCGAGGCCGTTCGACACGCCGGCCTTCAACAAACTCTACAGAGGTACGAAAAAGACTCGCTCGACTTTTTTCTCTCAAATATACAACTTTACAAAATAATAATAAATACAATTCCCTTTTTTCCAGAAGATAACATGGCTTTTTCGGAAATAGGACTTTTTATCTCGAAAATAGGCGGCATTTGAGGGAAATATGATATCTGGAAAAAGTTTTGTTTTCCTTTTAGAATTGTAGCCTTTCGTGGAAACATAAAACTAGAAAATGTACAACTTTTTTTTTTTTTTCAAATATGCACAGAAATATTACTTTTTACAGAAACGTACAACTTTCTCTAGGAAATATGACTCATGTAAATATATGGCTTTCTCTTGTAAATATACAACTTTAAAAATGAAGTTTTTAGAAAATGTACAACTTTTTTCCAGAAAATATACGACTTTGGGGAAATACACACATTTTCTAGATATTGGACTTTTTTTTTTTTTTTTTAAAAGAAAATATTGGACTTTTAAATATATATATATATATATATATATATATATATATATACACACACACACACACACACCTTTTTTTTAATCAGCAGCTTTTCTAGAAAACCTGGCTTTTTTGGGGGGAAATATACACCTTGTTTCTAAAAAGTAGGCGCCTTTTTTGAAAATAGATGACTTTTTCCCAAAAAGGAGATTAGAAAAGGTTCTCTCCAAAAGTTAGATTATTGTTTCTTGGAAACAAACTTTTTCCGTAAAATGTACACCTTTTTCAGAAATATTTTAATATATTAAATATGCAACATATACAGTTTGTGACTTTGTCTTGTGTATTTACAAGATAAAAAGTTGTATTTTTACAAGTTTCTCCTTGAAAATATCAGCGTTTCTTGAAAAATACTTTTCAAGAAAATATTGCTCTTTTGTTTCTGGAAATTACAAGACCGTAGAAAACACGCAACTCGTTCTGTAGAAAATTTGGGCAAATATGCAACTTCCCCTCGAAACATTGGATGTTTTCTGGAGTTGTTCCACAATTAAAAAATATGACTTTTGTGATAGCTAAATTTTTTTCGAAAAATGTTCAACTTGCTTCGAGAAAGTATCCAGCTTCTTAAAATAGAAACAAAACCTTTTTTTTTTTCCTCTGTGCGTGCGCGTTGCAGTGGTTCCTGTGCGGAAGGTGCACGCGCTGACCGTCAGCTGGGCCCTGCCCCCCCAGGGGAAGCACTACAGGTGACTTTGAGCGCACGCGCGAGGACAGAGATGCGCAGTTGTGTCGAGGTTGCGCTTATCACGTGTGGTGTGTTGTGGTGTGGCGTGGCGTCAGAGTGAAGCCTCTCCACTACATCTCCTGGCTGATCGGACACGAGGGCAGCGGCAGCATCCTGTCTCTGCTGCGGAGGAAGTGAGGCCGTCCGTCCGTCCGTCGTCGTCGTCGCGGTGACGCGTAAGGGCTGGCGTGACTCATGTACACGTCTCTCGCGCGTGTGTTCAGATGCTGGGCTCTGGCTCTGTTCGGGGGGAACAGCGAGACGGGCTTCGACCAGAACACCACCTACTCCGTCTTTTCCGTCTCCATCACCCTCACCGACGAGGGCTTCCGCAACTTCTACCAGGTCAACTTGCCGCCGCGCATCTAACCGAAAAGTGGGAACGTAGGAAATCCTTCCCAAAAATGCAAACTCCACACAGGCGGGGCCGGGATTTGAATTGTACGTTGAGGAACATTGTCCTAAAACTGTTGGACTATTTTCTCAGGCACTTGTTCACAAAGAGGTGAACCTCACCCCATCTTTGCTTGTGAATGACTGAGCAATTGAGGGAAGGGTATGGTGTTTTTAGGGTGATGGGCAGTGCCATTTCTTCTCCCAACGTGGTGTGCATTATGGCATCCAGTTGAGTACTTGCTAATTCCAGGTCTTTTTGAAGCTTTCCACAAGTGCTCCTTGGCTCTTGGTCAACTCCTCTGATGATTCTTTGCACGCCTCTGTCAGAAATCTTGCAAAGAGCACCCGATGGAGACAAATTTATGCTGGTACGATTGGCGTTCCACTTCCGTATTGTGGCCCCAACCGTGCACGCTGGAACATTCATTTAACCAATGCCATCGTTACGTTTTGCAACAATTTGTTTGCGATGGTCTTCAGACAGCTCTTTGCTCTTCCCCATCATGAGGTGTGTCTTGACTCACACCTTGGCAATGAGACCCTTTTGTAGGCCATCAATTAGGACTGAACTAGTTGATATTCATTTGCACTGACAAGGGGGTGGATTGCTGTTTGATTATTGATCGATTTTAGGTGTTGTCTTGGCTTTCCGTGCCTTTTTGCACCCCCCTTTCGTCATGCGTTCAATACTTTTTCCCTGTGCCATGTCACATTTTTACACCACTTAATTTCTGATCTTATTTGTTCTACTTTCTGTGTATGTATGGATTACTTGGGTTGTTCCCCAACAGCTGGTGAAAATTTCAGGTCAATAGCGCCTTTGGAAGTATATTTAGTGAGAAAATGGTCCCATCATAAATCATGTTTGAACTATCCTATGTCCTGTGAGCAGGTGGTCCACTTGGTGTTCCAGTACCTGAAGATGCTACAGACTCTCGGCCCTCAGCAGAGGTCAGGTTGAAAACATACACACACACACACACACACAGACACACGCGCACGGTGAAAACGCTGTGCTCTCCTCTTCAGGATCTACGAGGAAATCCAGAAGATAGAAGATAACGAGTTCCACTATCAGGAGCAGGTAGAGGGCCGCTAGCATGCTAACATGCAAGAACCTAGGCTGCGTCGGAAATCCTTTTTTCCTTCCCTCCTCACTAATCACCGCACGCGGGTGCCTTGACATACGAGTGACCTGACTTAAGTTCAGAGTTTTTCCAGCTATATGGTGGCAGTGAACGCAACTCAACTTTCATTTCGGCACATCGCAGTAATTACACTGTTGTTGTCTTGTCTACGTGATAACGGCAAAGACACGCAATAGTTGAGACACATTGACAAATTCATTTGCGTCTGAGAAATAGCAGCATTTTTTTTTTGCTGTCCGCAATTGTGTGAATGCAAAATGGCTTCCTCATCACAGATCCCTCTGGTGCATTGCAACATCGTGAGGCTCTCTCCAGTGGCGTTCACGCTAAAGACGCCTTGAGTGACATTGAGAAAAGATGCCAAAAAAGATACTAAGATGCAAATTAAGCAATAGGAGAAAAATCCGATGTCTTCAAAAATGTCATGAGCATCTCCGCAAAACAGTCAAAAAAGTCAAAAGTTCAAAAGTCTTTCCTGTTCTTGAGCAAAATGAGCCATAATGGGGATTTTTGCGCGACAAAACGGCCGATCGACTCTCCTGGCGGCAAACGCCGGCGCTGACCGCTTTGTCGTCTCCCCGCAGACGGACCCCATCGAGTTTGTGGAGAACATCTGCGAGAACATGCATCTCTTTCCCAAAGAGGACTTCCTGACCGGGGACCAGCTCATGTTTCACTTCGACCCCGAGGTCAAGCACCTCACTAACTCGCTCTTGGTTAACTTTTTTTTTTTTTTTTTTTGGTCCCCCTTTTGACAAGCCCTCATCTCTGATCGGCTGAATATGCTTGGGGGTGGAGCCTGAGCACCTTAAAACACACATTTGACATATTAAAATGATCGTATGTAGCTCGGTTGATTGATCTTACGTTTGTGAGCGCGTGTTCATGTGTGGCCGTGTGCCCCGTGTGTTTTGGTGTGCGTGTGGTGGCGCACGTGTGTTCGCCATCAGGTGATCGGTGGCGCTCTGTCCTCGCTGACTCCCGCCAGGGCCAACCTGCTGCTGCTCTCCCCAGAACACGAAGGCCACTGCCAGATCAGGGAGAAATGGTTTGGCACCTCTTACAGCGTGGAAGGTATGACGCGTGCGCACACACCAAACCACACGCACGCATAACACACAAACGCACACAATTGCGCATACACTCACTAACACAAAAACATGCGCCCATATGCACACAAACACGCTTGTGCACAAACACACAGACCCGTATGCGCGCACACACACACGTGAATAATGGAATGCAACCTCATCGCATACAGACACACATTTAAACATACACACGCAAACATGCACCAACACCCACAAACAAATGAGTATACACACACACACACACACACACACACAGTGTATGTGCATGTTTTACTGGAGCCTTTTGCAGGTTTGTGTCTTCATTGCGTTGAGAATTCACAGACGCGTTTGCTTTGCGTCACCAGACATCCCGGCCGAGTGGGCTCAACGCTGGGCGTCGGACTTGGAAGTCAACCCTGAACTCCACCTTCCTGCTGAGAACAAGTTCATCGGTCTGTCAGGGGAAAACAAAACAATGTTTACATTATCTGACGACAAATACACTGTTGTTGTTATTTGTCATGAAATATTGTTCATTTTTCCCTCCTTAGCGTCCGATTTCACGTTGAGGCCGTCCGACTGTCCCGACACGGAGTTTCCCGTCAAGATCTGGGACGACGAGCGAGGTTGTCTCTGGTACAAGAAGGACACCAAGTTCAAGATCCCCAAAGGTGAATGCAACAGCGCTACCTAGTGGACACACCCTGCCAGTCTCATGTTGATTTTTAAACATGTATTTATTTATTTTTATTTTTCTCCAGCGTATATTCGCTTCCACTTGATCTCTCCGATGATTCAGAAGAGTCCTGAGAAGTAAGAAAGAGCCGACGCATGTGTCAATGATGACGGTGCTGCCTTCATTGAGCAGTTTTTTTTTTTTTTTTTTTTTAATTGAACTTCGGATAAGCCGATGTTCGAGTGAAGTGGGGCAAAAAAAATGGAGCTATTAAAGTAGTGTGATGCCCTGCGATATAGGCAAGGAGAGCCACCGTCACCGTTATTAAACGGGACAGACAGTCGAACGCACACATCCAAAATGAGCTGCTGTAAGCCACAACTCGCGCTCACACGCTGCCACGCAAACCAACCCGATTGGGTGGAGCTCCTGATTTCAGTCACGAGGCCACGCCCCTTGAAGGCACACATCCAACACAAATAGGACAGTTTTCACAGTTTGAGACATTATGAAAACAGTTTAGAGGTGCAGCCATCGATTAATCGACAACTTATTGATCAAATAAATCGACAACTATTTTGATAATCGATGAATCGTTTAGCAACCTTGTTTAACTTAAAATTGTCCAAATATTTGGAAATTTCAGCCTGTCGTCCTCCATAAATGCAGACAATTATCTTTGTATTTTTTTAAAAATAAGAAATTAGCAAGAATCTGCTTTTACTTTGGAAAACAACGATCAACATTTTTGCAGATTTTCTGACAGATTTTCTGGACTAAAGCAGGAACTGAATTAGAATCAATTTATGTTTATACATTTTCTGCACTGGCAATTTGAAATAATTTTTAGTAAAGGGACAACATTTTTTGTTTTTTTTTTATCCGAATCATCGATTAATATAAAAACAAATAAAAAAAGACAGATTAATCGATGATTAAAGTAATCATCAGTTGCTGCCCTAAACCAGTTTATTACTTTAGATTCTCTTTAATCCTGTTTTAACTTTTTTATAGAATACAGTGCTATTTTCCATCATTAAACAGATGTACCAATTTAGTTTTTGGGGCCTGGAGCTGATTAATGGCATTTGGCTTCATGATCACCAACAATTCAAACTTGTCAGTTAAAGTGCGTTTAAAGTCAGCATTTTCTTCAGCATGGCCAAAAATAGCTGCGGTCAACCTCGCCGTCCATTTGCAATTCAGCCATCCATCCATCCATCCATTTTCTTTTGCCGCTTATCCTCACGCGGGTCGCGGGCGTGCTGGAGCCTATCCCAGCTATCCTCGGGCGGGAGGCGGGGTACACCCTGAACTGGTCGCCAGCCAATCGCAGGGCACATAGAAACAAACAACCGTTCGCCCTCACATTCACACCTACGGGCAATTTAGAGTCTTCAATGAATGCATGTTTTAGGGATGTGGGAGGAAAGCGGAGTGCCCGGAGAAAAGCCACGCAGGCACGGGGAGAAGATGCAAACGCCGCACAGGCGGGGCTGGGATTTGAACCCCGGTCCCTAGAACTGTGAGGCAGATGTGCTAACCAGTCGTACACCGTGCCGGCCATTTTCAATTCACCATTCACAAATTTCAGCTCAGCTAGTCACTTTCTAACCTTCTTTTCATGCCCATCTGTGCATTTGGTGTGATGCCACAAGATGGCGCCAAAGTGCTGGCTGTTTGGCGAATGGTATTTGTATGGGCTGCAAAGCACCTCAGGTGCGTTTTTTAAAAAATTAAATTGTCTGTAAGCCGCTTATTCTTAAGGGTAATATTAGTTTGGGAAATGGTATGAGGTGTTTTGGGAATGTAGCTTCGGGAATTTTGAACTCATTCACTGCCAGCCGTTTCCTGAGCAGGGAACCCCTCGACTGCCAGGCATTTTGAGCAATTTCACTCATTTTTCAAGGTGTCATGGAATATCTGTGCAGAGTTTGTATCCATAACTATTACTAAAAAATACATGTTGAAATTGCTGACGTGGAGGAAAAAAAAAAAAAGCTTTCAATTAACTTTTTTATCTGCACTGCGTACTGGAATGGGAGTCGAACGTCTGCTGGATGCATAACCTGTAAGTTTTAAAAAATACATTCCATTACTAGAGAATACGCTTTATTGATGACATGTTTTGCAAGAGTAAAAAAAAACAAAACATTACTTTTCTCTGTCGCAATCGTGAAGGACGTTCGATTCGCGGGTGTTGAATTCCTGCAAGATGGACGACATGGAAAATTCGAATCAGTACTGGTAACAGACGTTACATTGTAATGTGAACTAAATTATGTTTTTATGTAACAAGGATTGAAGGAGCGTGTTTGCTCGCTAAATGTAGCAAACGCGAGCTGCAAACGAGTTACCTCCGTCTCGATTATCATCCGGAGGAAGCTCCGAATGAAGCTCGGCTGCTTCCAGGGGATCCAGAGGCAGTTCACTCATCTGACGATTCCGGATCCCATTTACTCAAATCCTGGTCGGCAGACGATCAGCTGGCAAGCGGTCGAGGATGTCGCCATTTGGCCCGGCATTTTGCGCGATAGCTTTGCTACAAAGCGATCGCTCGGAGCGTCATTCTGGCTTGGCGCGCGTCATCCTTTATTCCCCCGCATGATATAAGGCTGTACCGAAAGCTTTTTAGTTCGGTTTATTTTCATTTAGTCTTTTCTGCCATTATGTTTGCCTTCTCTCATTGCCTCTTGGACCCTGCCGGCCCACCCCCTCCTTCTTCTTCCTCTGAAGGAGGGACGTTTACCTCAAGGCATTGTCGCCCTCTACAGGGTGCCAATCCTCATTGCAGTTAGCCAGAGGCTCGACGATCACACGTAAACTGCACAAGACCCTCACCCACCAATCCCCGTTAAAAAACGCCATTGACGTCTTTACACGGCATTGGCAGGGAATAGATGGATTCTGAATGACGTCTTTGGACGGCATTGGCAGGGAATGAGTTAATATTTCAATTATTAATTGAGGGAGTGGTAAACATTTTGAGGAGGGGGGCCTCACTTAGGCTATGTTCACACTGCAGGTCAATTCAGATTATTATTATTATTGTTATTTTTTTTGTCCAATGCGACGTGTCAGATTCTTGTCAGTGTGAATAGTACAAATCAGATTATTTTTTTCATATCCGATCAAGGCGTCTTTCATATATGGATATAAATCGGATAAGTTTCTGACATGAGTGCAGTGTGGACGCTCACGGGGCGCGGATCCTACTCATGTCATCAAAAGGCGACAAATGTCACAATTGTTTGACAAAACTGACAAGCCACAAAGCGGCAACGGTGGGCAAAGCAGCAGAAAAGAATCCGTGGCGAGAGGAAGATGCTTTAGAACTGAGAAATAGAAGGAAACGTTTGCTTCGGTTGCACAAAATCCTCGAAATCGCGTCATGAGGAGGCCTCTGCGAGGGGCCGGCTCGCAGTTGTGCGCATGCACAATGTGACGTCCGGATTTGTGCGCAGGCGTGTGGCGTCCACAATAGAAGCCGCATTTGTTTTTGTCATGTGAACAACTGCATAGGAAGATCAGATTGAACAAAACAATCCAGATCGGGCATCATTCATTCCCTGCAGTGTGAACGTGGCCTTATTTCGAGATTTTTTTCAATTTAGGGGTTTTGGTTGCTAAAACAAGTTCATTGCATAAGTTTATTATCACAAGCTAATGCTAGCAGCACTGTTAGCCCACGCTATATCACTGCAGCTTTGCTTACCTTTTGGCTTCTACATGTGCTTCGGAGTCAAAGTGATTTTTTTCAGTCTGGCCTTGGCGCAGTCTAGCTGTGAAGTCATTATGTTAATTAACCCCACTGTGACATCACGGTGGGGCAGAAGGGTTCGCCGACTGGCGCATTTTCAGAAACGGGCGGATTGCTGCAATTGTGGACACTCCAGACGTTGAAAAGTCCACTCCGCTGACACGTCCGCTTTGCGCCACTGGTGATGTGCCGACATTTTATGATGACTTTTTTTTTTTTTTCCTCGTTTCTTCTTGTGGAGTCTGGTGCTTTTCGACCTGTTCGTCAACATCCTGGCGCACAACCTGGCCGAGCCGGCGTACGAGGCCGACGTGGCGCAGCTCGAGTACAAACTGGTGGCCGGCGAGCACGGCCTGCTCGTCAGGCTCAGGGGCTTCAACCACAAGCTACCCGTGAGAGCATGCACACACACATGCACGCACGCACGCACCACAAGTCGCCTGTGAGCGTGCACACGCTGGTGCTCCGACTTGGCGTTAAAGTCGATCGTTTGTGTCGTGAGGAGTCCTTCCTCCCTTCTTCACTTTGTCCCTTTCTTTCCAATCTCTCTCCCTACCTCCGTCCTACTTTCTGTCGCTCACTCTCTCCACCCCCAACCGCCCACCTGCGTGCAGCTGCTGCTGAAGCTGGTGGTGGAGCACATCGCGGCCTTCAGCTCGGACGCGGGCGTGTTCGGCATGTTTTCGGAGCAGCTGAAGAAGGCCTACTTCAACATCCTCATCAAGCCGGACCGTCTGGGCAAGTACGTCTCGACTTTCTGCCGGTGTTGTAAAACTCTGCTGGAGGTGGGCGGCAATTGCTCGCCTTAACATTGAAAGTCTGGATGTTCTTCTTTTTTTTTTTTTTTTAGGTAATACGAGTGAAAATAATCAGCTTAGATATAGACTTGCAACAGCTTTTGAATTGACAACTAATCGATTTGCTATTTTGATCATTTATTAATTGTTTAGCGTAAAATTGTCCAACTCTACGGATTTCAGCCTCTCAACAGTAAATATTCTGTGATTTCTGTCGTGCTCCATGAAAGCAGACCAATTAGCTTTGTGTCTGAATCTGGTTTTACTTTTGAAAACAATCAACATTCTTGCCCATTTTCAGACAAAACCAGTAACTGAATTAAAATCTGTTTCTTTTTTTTCAATTGGAAATAATATTTTGACAAAAAATAACGTTTTTTTTTTTTTTAAAACCATTTTTTTTATCTGATCCGTCTATTAATTGAAAGCATAATCCACAGATCAATCCATTATTAAAATAATTGGTAGTTGCACTCCTGGTTTTATACTTTTGAGTTAGCCTGTAATTCTTCGGTACAGAAGGAAGTGGTCAGCCGCGAAGGTAAGTGCACTTGTTTACGTGAGCTTTGGGACTTGTTTCACGTGCCGTAAACGTAGAATTTGTGACACTGCGCACGGACGTACAATAGAGCTCAAAATGGGATTTGGCAATTGTCGTGCGCAGGGACGTGCGTCTGTTGATCCTGGAGCGCAGCCGCTGGTCGCTGATTCAGAAGTACCGGGCCGTGGTGGCGGGCTTGACCCTCGGGGACCTGTTGACGTTCGTCGGCGAGCTGAAGGCGGAGCTCTACGTGGAGGGGCTGGTGCAGGGCAACTTCACCGGCGCGGTCAGATGCTCTTTCCTCCACTTGACTACGCGCTAGCTTGTTGCTGTTGTGTTGCGATGTCTAACTGGACTCGTTTCCTGCAACAGGAGTCCAAGGTGTTCCTACACTACTTCACTGAGTGAGTCCATGCTTCTCTTTTGGTGTTTGTTTTTCCCCACAAGTGGGGGATACAGGCAACTCCCATTTATCGCAGGAGATTCCTTCCAGACCCAAAACCCACAATAGGAGAAAATCCACCCTATAGAGTGATCATATCAAACCGTTTTTAGTAGTTTTACCCTCCAACATGCCTGAAACGCATTTAAACTCGTTAAAACAGGCTTTTCAAATTACAGTCATTCCGCACTATATCACAGTTCACTTTTTGCGGGTTCGGTTTCTGCAGACTGACGTAGCATTAAGCGCGAGCCAGGAGGAAAGAATGCGTCGAAGAGAGAACCTCCAAAGATTGGGACCATTTCACACGTAATAACATAATATTAATGTGCTCATGTGCAAAGTACAACTGTATAAAATGACACAACTGTACCTGTATGGTGCGTTAAACATTGTTACAAATTTAGCATAGGCCTCCACCGCGGGTTAGAACCAATTTTCATCCATAACAGGTGGTTAGGATAGAGGGCAATGGAAACAGCTGCTGGTGCTCTTTCAATCGCTTTATTGAACAAAGGTAACAAAATACAGAAACCACAAGCACGTTGGTACACCGTCACTCTACGTACACGGTGGCTAACGCTAAAACCGCTTAGCAGCTGGTCATTCACTCACGTCCATGGCACTCAACAAGCCAGCTCTGCCTTCAAAGGCACACGCGCTTTCAGCGTCATACATGCTACTATTTACAGTGGATCATACCTGCACCTCACATGCACATATTTTTGGAATCCTGTGCATGCATGGAGTTGTAAAATATATAAAAATAATCAGATCAATATTTTGGTCTCTGCTATGCGGATTTTGTCACTTTTGAGGAAACGGAAAGAAGACCGTCCGGCTCGCGCGCTTCTTTCAATGGGACAAAGTGTGCTTGCTTCAAGCTCTTTATTGGTCACTCCCAGTTGAAGTTTATTATAAAACTGAGCCAGAAAACAAAAGACAATAAAACATTGTATATTTGCACTGCAAAACCATATCACGTTTGTTAGCTTAATGCTAAATTATAATAAGAGAGGGCGTAGATGTGCTAACGGGAATGAGCGTAGATGTTACAGTAATCCCACAGCTTCGCAAATCTGCTAGCAAACACGGAGCAGCAACACACACAAATGGAGATTACAACGTGACTCAGATATTCTCTCTGCTGTGTGCAGACAAACCATTCCTAGAGTTTAGTAGGGGACCTTCTCTGCCTCTTGGTGTTCATTATGCGGAATATCTTCCTGTAGGGCTCGGCGCTGCCTGGCATGTTGTGGCATAACGTGGTACTACACAGGAGGCGCACAACTCTTAACTAACTATTTTTCGTATATCGTATGTAAGGGGGCGCGAAGGACGAACCTCGACTTTATTTGTAAAGTATGTCGGCGTTTCTGCGGCTGCAGGAGGCTGCGCTTCCGGCCTCTGTCAGCAGAGGTCCCCGTGTCCTTCCGGGTGGTGGAGCTGCCCGCCGGGCATCACCTGTGCAAGGTCAAGTCCCTCAACAAGGGCGACGCCAACTCGGAGGTTACAGTCTACTACCAGGTCGCACGCAACTCTTTACCTTCAACATCAGTGCTGTCTCGTGTCATTGATTCATAAATAATAACCATCATAATTGCTCCACTTCCTTCCTTGCGTCTTCTAAATTGCCTTAAGTGGCCCACGTGCGCTGAACGCCTTCTCAAAGTATCGATGTGCTTTTGTTTGTGTGTACGTGTGTGTTTTTTGTGTGTGCGCTGGTTTTCCTTTGCGTGTGTGTGTGTTGCAGTCAGGGCTGAAGAATCTGCGTGAACACGCCCTGATGGAGCTGCTAGTGGTGAGTTATTTTATTTATTCTTATGATTAATATGATGGCCATCAAACGGTGTTCCGTTTTATTTCATCAGGGATTCAATGCTTGACGTGTTGAAAGATTGATCTGATTAAATCTGCGGGAGGTTATTTTATAAACATATTTAAAACATATTCGTGTTGGCCGAGTGTGTGCTGCAAGTAACCCAATTTATTAAAAAAAAAAAAAAAACCACGAACACACAGGGAGTTGAAAAATAACACAGACAACAAAAGGTGCAACTAAAAAATTATTATTATTATTGTAGAAAATAGCTGTGTGTGAGGCACCATTTTGTGTTGCTCGATAGGCGCTTGTTTTGTTGTTGTTGTAGTATATAAATACCTACTCCAAGAAAATAACAGATCATGGTGTGCGTGCGTGTGTCTCAGATGCACATGGAGGAGCCGTGCTTCGACTTCCTCCGGACTAAAGAGACGCTGGGGTGAGGCCGCTCGCGGATTGGCGCGCCCGGTGCCCGCCGGCGGAAGCTCCTTTCGAGTTGTCGGTTTGTCTTGCAGGTACCACGTGTACCCCACCTGCAGGAACACCTCGGGGGTCCTGGGCTTCTCCGTCACCGTGGAAACGCAGGCCAGCAAATTCAGGTGAACGCCGCCGACCCGCAGCGGTGGCGCCGGTGGGTTCAACTTCTTTCCAAATATACGGCTTTTTCTTTTTTCTCTCAAATACAGAGGTTTTTTTGAAAGAAATAACAAATATACTGCTTTTTTTTTTAAATGTGATTTATCTTGAAAATATATATAATATAATATATATGATGTTCTCAAAAATATTGCACTTTTTCCACACAAAAACAAAAAAACATTTGATTCAAACACTGTTGCTTTTTTTCTGGAACGTATACTATTTTTTTCTCCAAATATGTGTGACTTTCTGAAATATACATTTTTCTAGAAAATATATGATTTGGTTTCTCACATCTAGAATTCTTCCAGAAATATGCAGCATTTTTTTATAAGTATACGACTTTTTGGAGAAAATACATATGCAATACAAATTCAGAAACGGCTCACTTTCAAAGCTTTCCAACTTTTTCCCTGAAAAATATTTTTTTTCCTTAAATGTAATGACTTTTTTTTTTTTTTTCCTGAAAATATGAATTTGTCGATCTACTTTTTTCTTGGAATAGATCAAAATTTTTCCCAAAATGTACACTTCATGTAAATATCTGACTTCTTGAATATTCAAGTTTTTTTTTCAACAAAAATATAAATTTGGGGTGGGGAGTTTCCAACTTTTTCTGAAATGTATGACTTCCCAAAATATACATAGTTTTCTTTCAGAAAGATTTATGTTTGGAAATGTACAACTTTCTTTCCGAAGTATCTGACCTTTTTTCCGAAAGATGTATATTTTTTCAAAAATATATACATTTTGAGGAAGTGTTTGGCTTTTTCTCAGTATAATAGAACTTTCCATAATATACTTTTTTTCTGAAATATTCAACTTTTCCGGGGGTGGGAACTTCCTTTTTTTCTGGAAAGAGATGACATTTTTTCAATATACGTTTGTTGTTGTTTTATTTTATTGTATTTTTTTTCCTGAAATAAGACCTGTTGTAGAAGTATGGGGAATGTGGGACTTGAAGTGTTGTTTTCGTCTTCCCCGCTCGCGTGGGCGGCGTCAGCACGGAGTTGGTGGAGTCCAAGGTGGAGGAGTTCCTGCAGTCGTTCGGCGAGCGTCTGTCGGCGTTGAGCGACGAGGCGTTCGGGACGCAGGTGACGGCGCTCGTCAAGCTCAAAGAGTGCGAGGACGCTCACCTCGGCGAGGAAGTGGACCGAAACTGGTTCGAGGTGCTCACCAAACAATACCTCTTCCAGAGACTCAACATGGAGGTGAGCGACGCTCGGTATCCGTTTTACTGTCATCGCACGAATTCGCGTGCGCTTTCGCCCTCACACAACGTCCGTACTCGTACACAGCGAAGTGTATGTAAGACTCGACTTTGTAAAGGATCCGGTAAGAAGAGGGTTTGTGTTGTCGCAGATCTCGGCGCTGAAAGGGTTCACCCGCGAGGATCTGCTCTCCTGGTTCGTGGAGCATCGCCACGGTGGCAGGAAGCTGAGCGTGCACGTAAGACCGCACGCCTCCGTCTCCAACAGCAAGAAAACCAATCACTCAATCAATCGGGGGGGGGGGGGGGGCTGTCAGCAACAGAAGCTCCGGCTAGACGCCCCCCGGTGGGGAAACACTGCAGCATTAAAACAAATAAAAGAACAAACTACAAGATACTATACTTGTTGCCCCGGGGCCAAAACCATGAAGTGTTTTATAAATGAATAAAAGAACTTGAAAAGTCATAACCCATAAATGCCATTTGAACAATTTTGCCAATTGACCCTCTTTTGGCGTTTTGGTTTCCAGCGCAAGAAATTTCATTTGGGTGCATCAGTGCTCCAAATGTGTTGGCAGGCAGATTTTGCCCGGATTTGTGCGCTCCTATCTCGTCTTGGTTGCGTTTGAGTTTTTGCAGTGTGTTTGACATCGACACGTCTCGGTCAGGTGGTGGGCTTCGGCACGGAGGAAGGCGACCCGCCGGAACCCGACCGCGACCTGGCCTGCGCCTCGTCCTCCTACGGCGAAGTGAGCTCGCTGAGCCTCCTGGCCGTCTCCTCGCCCGCCCTGAGGGACGCCGCCACGGCCGTCGGCGACATCCGAGCCTTCGCCTCCGGCCTCCCCCTGCACCCCCACCACAAAATCCTCAGCTAGGCGGCGCTCTCGTCTTCGCCCTGTACCTCGTCGCTTTTATTCTTGTTGCTGACGTGTCACGCAGACCATTAAAGTCTTTTAACAGCGCAGCTCCGCGTTCTCCGCTCTTTTCTGTCACCCTTCATCGTCGTCGTCCTTTCTCCTCGTTCGACGCCCCCGCCGCCCGCCGATCCATCGCCGGGAGACCGCCAGGTGCCGCACGCTCGCTGCCGCGCACGGAAAAACATTTTTCCAAATGAGGCAACTTTTGGACAAATGTCACTTTTTCAAAAATATGCCACCTTTTTGAGGAGAGATGCTAGTTTTGGGGAAATGTATGACTTTTTAGGAACTATGACTCCTAGAAAATGTTTCTCCGCTATATACATACACGCACAACTTTTCTCAGGGGGGTTATGGAAAAAAACAAACTGTGTAACTTTTTGGGGGAAATAAGCAACTGAAATATAGAACCTTTTTCCCCCAGAAAATATACATTTTAGGAAATGGACTTTGGAAGTCTTTTTCTGGAAATATTCGACTTTATCAGAAATGTACAACTTCTCCAGAAAAATACAACCTACAACTTTGGGGGGAGGGGTGAATACAACTTAGATAGCAATATGGGCTTTTTTTCCTCACAAATTAACATTTTGGGAAACTTATAATATCCCAAAAATATTGGAGTTGTCAGTTTTTCTGGAATATAATTTCTATACAATACAACTTTTTTGACTAATAAATGACTTTCTGGGAATATTTTTTTCTAGAAAGTATTTTCAAAATTATTGGAAAGATGCTCCTTTTTTCAAAAATATACAACATTTTGGGGGGAAATTTACACATTTCCCCCCCCTAAAATATGTACACAAATTCTGAAATGTATGACTTTTTAAGATGTTTCCCCACTTTTCTGGAAATTGTCTTCCTGTAAATATACAGTAAATATTTGGACAAAAATATCCAGTATATTACTTTGAGTCTTTTTGAAAATCTACTTCCAATGCAGGCGGCTCAACGTTTGAACGACTTCGATCACATTTGACGGTTGAGTCGCAGACTTTCCCCCAAAGTCTCAATCTTCTTTTTATTTGAATCAACGCAGCATTCAAGAATCAACGCAGCATTTGGAATGGCTTCGGGGCATTCTGATTCTGATTCTGATTCGGATTCAACTTTGCCGAGTTTTGCCCTCCACCAGCCGCCCCCTCTCGCCCCGCCCCCTCTTCCCAGGAAGTAAGTGAGCGGAAAACGAAAGTGATCGGAGCACAGGAGAGGCGGCCGACTTGCGTGAGGTACGAAAGAAAGTTACAAAAGTTGATATTGTTATCAATTCTTGGCTGGAAGTTTTGGAAAGGGAGAACACGACGAAGCTGGAAAACGTGAGCGGGGTGAGCGAGTGTGCGCGTCCCCGCGACCTTGCGCAGTGAACGGTCCAAAAACTTTTCTTCGGCCGCAGAAACGCGTCGTCGGCATTTATTGGTGCACCAACTAACTGATAGCTGACGACGTTTCACATCAGACTCGGGTTTTATTTAAGAACGAGCATTTTACTGTGTTGTTATTCATTCGGGGTTCCTAATCATTTGGCTGTGTCGACTTGTATCATACTAATGGAGCGCCTGCCAAAATTATTTTCCTTCAGGATGCGCTGGGCGTGATTTGACTTGACTAGTTTTGCATGACGGGCCGAGAGTTTTACTCCTCTTCTTCTTTTGCTTTTGGGCTTGTCCACTGAGGGGTCGCAAATACTCACTTCTGTCCCGAGTCTAGCCTCCACTACTCTTTCCCATAACTTCATTGTGTGGCTCATCCACTTTAGTCCTCTACCGTTCCCACAGCTCTGCACATCACATTTGTTCTTAAAGGGATTTAGCGTAGGGGTTTAAACAGTCAGCACAATCCAAATTCAATTATTTAAAAAAAAAAAAAAAAAAAAAAAAAAAAAAAAAAAGGGGGTTCAGTTTGGACTCATGCGGACTTCCAGTGCTAACAGGTGCGTCTCGAGCAGTACACGTGGTCGCATAGCCAAACACTGACACGGTCTTGAATTGAAGTTAACACTTGTTGTAGATTTCCTTAAAAGTTGTCAATTTCCAGAGAACGTACAGTTATTAATAATATATATTAATATATATATTAATGGGAAGTCATATATTTCTGAAAAAAAAATGGGTATGTTTTGGTATTTAGTGAAATGCTAATATCAAAGTAACTTTTCCAGGATGCATGGAACGCGCGCCGTCGGGCCGCCGGCATCGCACGAGCTGCCGGCCGACGTCTGCGAGTGGACGTCCGCGGACGTGGCCCGCTGGCTGACGGCCGACGTCGGTCTGGACCCGACGTTGGCGGACATCTTGGCCGCAGAGGTGGTGGAAGGACAATTCCTGCTGGGCTTTGAGAAAAAAGACATCCTGGACCTGGGAATCAAGCACGGTCCCGCCGTCTTGATCAGCAGGTCCCTGGAGCGGCTGAAAAAGGGCGAGAGGGGCGCGGCGCCCCCCTTTTGTGGCGTGGAGACGTGGAGCCCCGAGGTGGTTTTCCAGTGGCTGCTCCCTCACTTGCCTAGAAACCAGGAATACGCAGACCGCCTCCTGGAGGAAGACGTCTCGGGAAATTGTCTGCTTTGCTTCGGCAAGAAGGACTTCGTGGACCTCGGCATCCGGACCGGTCCGGCCGTGCACATCCTGAAAAAAGTTAGCGAGCTCAAAGACAAAGCGCAACCCGGCGGCGATGGCGGCGGCGCGGACCGACGGGATGCGGCCGAAGCTCGCCACAACCGCGCCGATGGGAAAAAAGGGACGCGAAAGCTCGCGAACATTCCGGACAACAATGTTCGCACACTCAAAAGGAAGCAAGTCAAGGTAACGATCCTGCAGTGGTGGGAAGTAACCAAAACAAACACTTGATTCTACTTTGTACTTCTTATTTTGTCAAAAAAAAAAAAAAAAGCTTGGTGCTTTTTTTTTTTTTTCTTTTTTTCCGCCAACCTCCACGAATGACAACACGACGTAAAACAACGAAAAGTCAAGAGGGAAAGTCGACCATTTGACCGATAAGTGCGCGTTATAAAAATCCATTTTGTAGTGATTAAGGAGGAGGGAATGAGTGAATGATTCTGAAAAGCCAAAGACACAGTTCTGAAAAAAATGCTTTAGTTCAGGGAAAAGGGGGGCGGGGGGGGGGTTACAGAAGGCTACGCCCCCTGGTGGGCAGACAGACAGGCAGAAGAGATGCTGAGGTGGATGGAGGACGAAGATCTGAGACGAGGCGAAGGAGGTCAGCAAGATCCGGCGGGCCAGGTTTATCGGTGGCCCGGAAGGTGGCGATTTTTCGAACATTTTCGACGGGGCGCGTTGTCGGACGAGTTGTCGCGCGACGGCGATCCTCGCCCGCAGGAGTTCAACACGCCCTGTTGAACTCTCCAAATGTATGAAATACTTGCAAGTGTCTACCGGAGATGTTCATGTGCGGTTGGTGTCTGTGGTCCCGACAGGAAAAAGCGCAGCCGGCAGTCCACAGCAGAGTGACGGTCCAGAAAATCCTGGAGGAGCTCGGAGAAAAGGACTTGAAGAAGTTTCACTTCGTCTTACAGGACAAGAGGAATGGGAAAGACCAGCCGATGGCTTGGGGGAAGCTGGAGGGCCGCGACACGCTCGACACGGCCAAGATCCTCAGCGACCACCACGCGGACCGCGCGCTAGAAGTCACCAGAGAGGTTCTGGTCCAGATCAACCAGAACGACCTCGCCGGCAGACTGGAGAAGATCTCGGGTGAGCCGGCGAAGCGGGAGCGCAAATATGTGTCGTCCGCCCGCGAAAGTCCAATAGAGGCTTTCGGACGAAGTCTTCCGGACGTCGTCGTCTCCCGTGAGCGAGAAGAGTCCGTGTCGTCCGTTCGACTTTTTGACGCGAGAACGACTGGACGACCGGACTCGCATCGGGACGGCTTTGTACACGTTTGTAGCTCGTTGTGGTCTCCGGTTCAAGCGGGTCAGCTGTTGCCTCCACTCGGCCTTTTTCAGGCTCATCTTAAGCTAAGTCGCTCGCTAGCATTGGCAAAAGTGGAACTTTTTGATGTACACTTTTAAGAACACACACAACTTCTTTCCTCTACATCGACAACTTTTGTGGGTAATCAACAACGTTCCCACGAAATATACTTTTTTTTTCGGAAACGTACGACTTTCTTTTGGTACTATACTAGAAAATATGACTTGAAAAATATATATATACTTTTTTTTTTTCTTGAAAAAATGACTTCAAAAAATACTCCATTAATTGTAAATATCCAAGTTTGACAATCTAAACTAGAAAATGCTTTTAAAAAATGGGCAATATATGAGAGTGGGAAGTGTGGGCTTCCCTGGTGCCCCCGCAAGAAAAAAGATGGACGGAAATATGACTTTCTACAAGCTATACGATTTCTTCTGAAAAATAGGACTTCTAGAAAATATACAAGCAATATACAGCATTCTTGAAAAGATTACCTTTTTGGGAAATATATCGACAAGAATTTTTGAAAACATACATTATCACCTTTTCCTCCAAAACATACAGATTTTCTTTCAAATGTATAGCCTTTTTTCACAAATATTCCCCTTTTGTCGGGAAAATACGACTTTCCAGAAATATAAAAAAGTTCTGAAATATAGGACAGCGTATCGTCAGCTGAGCTGCTTCAACTGATGGCGACAACAACAATGTGCAAACCTTGAACTGCGAACAATCCAGTTGCCTGAAGTGTGTCTTACAATGCAAAGCCAACTAACTAACTAACTAACTAGAATCCGCAACAGTTGAACGTTTGGGACCAAATCCAACTTTATTTTTCAAAATATACAACTTTCTATGAAATATACTTTTTTTGGGGAGGGGGGGATATACCGCTCTTCAAAAATAACTTTTTGTTGGGGGAAACATACAATGTGATTTAAAAAAAATATGCTTTTTTTGTGCGTGTGGGGGTGGGGGGGGTAAAATATATACCGGTACTACAACCCCAATTCCAATGAAGTTGGGACGTTGTGTTAAAAATAAATAAAAAGAGAATACAATGATTTGCAAATCATGTTCGACCTATATTTCATTGAATACGCTACAAAGACGAGATATTTCATGTTCAAACTGATCGACTTGATTGTTTTGAGCAAATAATCATCAACTTGGAATTTGATGGCTGCAACACGTTCCAAAAAAGAGTGAGAAAGTTGAGGAATGCTCATCCAACACGTGTTTGGAACATCCCACAGGTGAACAGGCTCATTGGGAACAGGTGGGGGCCGTGATTGCTTCCCTGAAGTGCTCAGTCATTCACAAGCAAAGATGGGGCGAGGTTCGCCTCTTTGTGAACAAGTGTGTGAGAAAATTGTCCAACAGTTTAAGGACAATGTTCCTCAACGTACAATTGCGAGGAATTGAGGGATTTCATCATCTACGGTCCAGAATATCATCAAAAGGTTCAGAAAATCTGGAGAACTCACTGCATGTAATCGGCAAGGCTGAAAACTGACATTGAATGCCCGTGACCTTCGATCCCTCACGCGGCGCTGCATCAAAAACCGACCATGTGTAAAGGATATCACCACGTGGGCTCAGGAACACTTCAGAAAACCAATGTCAGTAAATACATTTCGGCGCTACGTCCGTAAGTGCAACTTGAAACTCTACTATGCAAAGCAAAAGCCATTTATCAACAACACCCAGAAACGCCGCCGGCTTCTCTGGGCCCGAGCTCATCTAAGAGGGACCGACCCAAAGTGGAAAAGTGTTCTCTGGTCCGACGAGTCCACATTTCAAATTGTTTTTGGAAATTGTGGACATCGTTTTTGTCCAGGCCAACGAGGAAAAGAACCATCCGGACTGTTATGGACGCAAAGTTCAAAAGCCGGCATCTGTGATGGTATGGGGCTGCGTTAGTGCCGATGGCATGGGTAACTTACACATCTGTGAAGGCACCATTAATGCTGAAAGGTACATACAGGTTTTGGAGAAACATATGCTGCCATCCAAGCGACGGCTTTTTCACGGACGCCCCTGCTTATTTCAGCAAGACAATGCCAAACCACATTCTGCACGTGTTACAACAGCGTGGCTTGGTAGTAAAAGAGTGCGGGTACTAGACTGGCCTGCCCGTCTCCCATTGAAAATGTGTGGCGCATTATGAACGTAAAATACGACAACGGAGACCCCGGACTGTTGAACGGCTGAAGCTGTACATCGAGCGAGAATGGGAAAGAATTCCACCTACAAAGCTTCAACAATGAGTGTCCTCAGTTCCCAAACGTTTATTGAATGTTGCTCAAAGAAAAGGTGATGCAACACACTGGTAAACACGAGCCTGTCCCAGCTTCTTGGGAATGTGTTGCAGCCATCAAATTCCAAGTGAATGATTGTTTGCTAAAAACAATAAAGTTGATCAGTTTGAAGATGAAATGTCTTTGTCGTGTATTCAATGAAATATAGGTTGAACATGATTTGCAAATCATTGTATTCTGTTTTGATTTCTGTTTAACACAACGTCCCAACTTCATTGGAATTGGGGGTGTACTTTTTTCAATATCACTTCTACAAAAATATGAAGTTTGTCAGAGTTATACAACTTTTTCAAGATAAAAAAAAATCAAATACACAACGTTCAGAAATATAAATATACACTTTTGTCAAAAGTACATTTTTCATAAATGTCATTTTTTCAAAAATATGCAACCTTTTCAAGAAAATAAATGTAGAACATTCTGAAATATAAGACAGAAATACAGTATATGACTTTCTACAAAAAAATCTGACTTCTCAAAAGTATATAACAATATTTCTTAATTTTTTTTATAATTATTTTTTTCCTTTTTTGGGGTTAAAGGTGAAACAGTTCCACAACCAAGAAGAGTCAGTTGAGTCCATCCAACGTTTGCGGGTGGCCAATAGAAATGAACACATGGACTCGGATCAAGACGGAGTTGTTGATGTTTGTATGTTGTTGTCTCCAGTTGACGCAGGTCAGATGATGAGCTGCTCTGAGGAGGCGGAGCTAACGAGAGAGCTGAACCAAGGGGAAAAACTCAAGAACCTGCTGACGTGCGGCGGGAACTCGCTGGACAGTGGCGACCGTTTTGTTGTGGTGGTGAACAAGAGCAGCCCAGAACAAGTCCAGCACCTCCAGTTTCTCAGCAAACTGGAACTCTTCTGCGTGTTGGACTTCGACCCAAACTCCAACGGCCCTCAGGGACTGTGTCGGGCCTACAAGGAGACCCGCGTGGCCAACCTGCACTCGCCGTCGCAGTACAAGGGCCACTTGGACTCCTTGGTCAGCAGCCTGAACCTCTACGATCAGACCAGCTGGGTCTTCTGCAACGGCAGAAACGACATCCAGAGCAATGACAACAAGGAGCTGGACTACAGGACCTGGTGGAAGAAGTATTGCAAAGATGTGGAACATATGGTGGGGCAGATCTGCAGCTGTGACTTTGTTCGTAATGGACAAGGCCTCATCATTTTCCTGCTGCTGTCGTCCGTGTATGTGGACACCGACCCCGTTTTTGAGACCTACCGCTCCTTCCTGAAGTACATCGAGCAGCAGAGCATCGTCACCATCTGTGAATCCACCGGCGTATACTCCAAGTGGAAGGAGCTCATCGCCGACAAGTCTGACTTTGACATCGACCCGTTGTCCATCTACGAGCTGACCTTGTCCCAGGTGAACGGGACAGTTGCGGCGCTGGGACCGTTCAGCCAGTCGCCCGCGATGCTGCTGCCGTCGTCCGACTCCAGCATCGTTGTCCTGAAGCAAAAGGACAAAGACCTCATGACAGCCTTGGACATTTTGTTCCTGAATCAGTGTGAAAATGTTTACGAAGACGAAAAGAGTCCAGAGTTCGTCGACTTCCGGAGGCGTCAGGAGGAGGAGTTCTACCGAGGAGGCAAAGTCAAGTGGTGGAACTTTTACTTCTGCGACAAAGACAGCAAGAAGACGTTTGTCAAGAGAGACAAGTACAGCAATGTGATGAAAATGATTTGCTCCGAGCAGAGAGACGCTTGCGTCCTAATCAACTTGTACCACCATCCGGGCTGCGGCGCGACCACCTTGGCCATGCACGTCATGTGGGACCTTCGCAGCGAATTTCGATGCGCCTTGCTGAAAGACACCAAACTGCCCAAAGAGGAAATCGCCGACCAGATCATTCACCTCATGAAGCTGGAAAGCAAAAGGCAATGTCCGGTCTTGCTGCTGGTGGACGACGTGAAGGAGCTGGATAACCCTTACGACCTGGTCAACTGCATCCGCAAGGCGGTGGAGGACTCGCAAGGCACCAACGTAGATGATGGGCCAAACTGCAAAGTCACGGTGCTCAACTGCGTTCGCTCGCACATCCCAAAGAAGCTGTGCAAGCATTCGAACTACATGCAGTGTCAGTACATCACCGCCTCGCTGACGTCGCACGAGCAGGGCGAATTCGAAAAGAAGCTGGAAGAACTCCAGGAGACTCACGAGAAGCCGGAAAACTTTTACACCTTCATGATCATGAAGAGCAACTTTGACCAGAAGTACATCGACGACGTGGCTCACAACACGCTGAATAACTTTGACCCCAGCACGGACGACGGCAAGCTCTTCTCTTTTCTGGCACTTCTCAACAACTACGTGGCGGAATCGGGGATGGCGCTGTCGCTGTGTGAAGATTTTTTGGGGGTGAAAATGACGCGTGACCCAGAGTACCGCGTGCTGGACACAATGAAGTTGTTCTCCAACGTCCTCATCGTGGACAGAGTGGAAGAGTGCGGTGGCTACAAAAGGCTGCGGCTCCTCCATCATACCATCGGAGCCGCCTGTCTGGAGGTCTTGGAGAGGAGATACTTCTTGAAGGTCAGCGACATCACCTTACATATGCTCCACTACGATCTGTTCTTCAGCGACGGTGTGGTCAAGGACAGACTCATGCATTCCATCGAGCGCATGTTGATCCGAAGACAACGCAAGAAAGACGGCGACGAGCGGGAACTCTTCTCTCCCCTCATAGACAAGATCCACCAGCAGCAGGGCGGCCAAACGGTGCAGGACATTTTTGTCAAAGCCTCTTCCAGGTTTCGAGACAGAGCCTCCATCCCTCAGGCCCTGGCACGCTATCTGTACATCAACGAGCGAGACTTTGCCGAGGCGCTCAGGTGGGCCGAGAAGGCCAAGAATATTGCGCAAAACCCGTACACCATAGACACCATTGCACAAGTGTACAAAAGTAACTTGCGGTCCAACATGGACAAAGAAAAACAAGAATGGGCGCACAATCCGGACGACCTGGACACCAACATCCGCTTGGCTATGAACGGGATCCGAGCATTCCAAAGGGCCCAAGAGCAGTCGGACAACGCAGAAAATTCGCAAGCGGAGAATCCAGACGACAAGTCGGCCGACTTCCCGCGGAAGGGTTACAACATTTACGGCCACGTGGGAGTGCTGGAGATGTCTTTCATCGTCTTTGAGTTCCTGGCTAAGCTTCCGTTCTTCCAGGAACGCGACCCCATGACGAAAAAGTACTTCCAGAGCTTCCTCAACGGTTCCATTCCCATAGACAGCGTTCACAAAGCCAACAATGCGGTCAACAACAAATGTGCCGAAATCATCAAGGACCACGAGCCCTTCCTACTCAACCTGAAGCCTGAAGTCAAGAAGAAGTTTGACTTCCTCAACTGCTACTTCACCTACACCAAAGGCAACTTTGAGTTTGACACGGTCAACAACAGAACCGTGTGCGACCACTTCAAGAAGTATGTGGATCTCTTTTGCACGGCACCGGAGGAGCTGAGAAAAGTCAAAGAAGACAACCCCAAATTGAAATTAAACTTGATCCTGGAGGAACACCGCATCTATCTGGAGAAGCACCAAGCGGACACCTTCTCTGGAGTTCTGCAACACTTGGACCGGTCCGCCGAGGAGATGGAAAAGATTGTGGAATCTTACGCCTTCTTACAACAGATGGTCAAGCAGAAGCAGAACATTCAAGTGAAGCTCAATTACATTTTGGCAAACGTGGTCCTTTACCTTTTGCAGCCAAAGTCCAAGCTGCTGAAGAGCTACAAGCTGCTGAAGAGCTACAAGCAGCTGCGCGATCTTCTCCTGGAGGCCCTGCAGGTCGTCGGGTACAATTACACCGTCCCGGACCCGTACTACCTGGCTGTCCTCTTCTTCTGGCCCACGCCGTCCGAGGAAAACTCTGAAATCCGAACATACCTCAACGCCATTCGCGCTTCGTCCCGCAAGCATCTGTCCAAGTTGTTCTACAAGAGAAGCACCATCGCGCACCTCTATTTGGGAAATGAAGACGGGCTCAAGAGACTGGTGTCCAAACCCAGCCTGGATAGGAACTTCCTTCGCAAGATGCCACGCGACATACTGGCACAGCTGTGGTGGAACGGCGACATCTTCAAGGAAAAGGACATCAGCAGCCGCCTGCTGCGAGTCGCCGGCACCATCGAGCAAGGCGAAGTCTTCGCCAACTACGGCAGACTGAAGATTCCCGTGCATCCGGCTCGCCGCAGCGGGATTCGCAGCGGCTGCAGCACCGAGAAGATTTCCTTCTATCTGGGATTTGCCGTCAACGGGCCGCTAGCGTACGACGTTCAGTATGAAAACTGAACGGGTTCACGTCCTATGGGCTCTCCGAACGTTTGCGATCTGCCGTTGTAGCGACGCTAGCTAGCGCGCACGACTGCAGCGAGAATGACGTCTGTATGGAAAGCCGTTTGCGCATTTATTCCATATCTTGAGCTATCCTGCTTAAGGTGCGTTGCACCGGGACGCCCTTTGTCCACAATTCAGCGCACTAGTAGAACGAGCATTTAGGTTAGTGTAAAACAGTCGTTCGAGTAGTGTTCAAAATTGAGCGTAAGAGTTTAAGGATAAATGCTTGAGCAGTTTTCCCACTTGGATGAGGTCCAGCCTCGAAAGGGATCTGTGATGGGAAACGCACTTTATAGACGCTCACTTCCAACACAACCAAATGCTGCAGTGCCCTGAAGCCACTCAAAGACTCGGTCACTCTTTGGGTGGAACCTTAAGCACTTTTGGCCTAGTTAGACACAACTTGCAAACATATTTTCAGCCAGTAAAACTCAAGTCAGGAAGAAAACACAATTGTTGAAATTATTTTTAAAACATTAAAACTATTCAGACCCTTTGCTGTGACACTCACATATTGAACTCGGGTGCTATTTCCATTTCTTCCGCTCATCGTTGAGATGGTCCTCCACCTTCATTGGAGTCCAGCTGTGTTTGATGATACTGATTGGACTTGATTAGGAAAGAGAAGACCTTACAGCTCACAGTGCATGTCAGAGCAAAGGAGAATCAGGAGTTTTGTTTGTCAGTCAGGTTTTGTTTCCATTTTTGGTGTATTCACGTGTTTCTTTGTTACTTTGGTTTTCTGTTGTGGGACTTTTGTTTAAGTTTCTTTTTCCATGACCTTTGTTTCCCTTTGATTTGGAATGAAATCTTTTTGGAGACTCCTGCACCCCTGCCTCACCTCCCTGCTTCCCCGGTCTTGGGTCCTCCGCGTTTTCGCCTCGACTTCCTCGCCTTCGAAAACTTTTGAAGCTTCAATAAATGTGATGGAGTACAATATATTGCATTAATATGCGCGGCATCAAACGGCCCCACAGGCTCGCTGTGCTGGGCGACCAAATATCCATCGATCATTCAGATGCCGTCGTCATTCGATTGGATTCCCTTTATTAGTCCCACAATGGGGAAATTGACATGGTTTCGGCAACAACAACAGTAGCGACAGGAAATAAAAAGGAAAGTAAGCGAGGTCATCCTCTTCATCATCACGACGTCGCCGGCTCGCAAGCTTCAGCGCGTTTAGCGAGGGCGAGGCGGCGCCTCGCAGATGACGGCGTGCTCCGAGTCGACGTCGCAGCTGCCCGACGTCCATCGTGACGAGTTCTCCGCCAGCAAACACGACGACGACGCGCCGCCGGACGGAACGCCGCCGAGGCCTGAGCGCCACACGCGCAAACACACATGAACACACGCGTTCGCGTTAGCTCGGGGGAATCCGCTAACGTGAGTTTGAGCCTTGGTGTGTGCGTGTTTCAATGTGACTAAATAAGACTCCTTCCCTCAGGTGTGTGCATGTTTGTGTCCTTTTGTGAGCGTGTAGGTGTGCACATGTTTTTGTGTGCCAGAACGTGCATAGATGTGCGACCTTTTGTAAGCGTTGCGACGAGCTGGGACTGAGCGATCCAAAATGGCTTCTTCCCGCCAAATCTCCAGAGCCACACGAGCTGCCGTCTGGAGCGGACGCTCGGCAAACCGCTGTCGGACCTGTCGATCGTTCGCACGGTCTGTCAATCGTTCGGTCGCGTGACGACAATGATCACGTGCTCCTTAACTGCGCTTAGCTCGCGGACTTAGCGTACAGGAAGGAGCAGGAGCGCTCGGCGCTAGCCCGGCTGCTGACGGACGAGCTGGCCAGGTAACAGCGCCCCCGGTGGTGAGTCCAGCCCTCGTCACACCGGCTGCTCGGCGATCTCCCCGTCTGAAGACAAACACAAACGTGCTCGTTAGCGGGCCAAAGATGAGAACAAAAGCTGCGCAATTTCTGCACAAAAGGTCGTGCGTTTCCCACGAACCGTCGTCTCTTTATTTCTTGCGTATTCTGTGGAAAAAAACATCCTTCTTCCACAACTTCTGCAAAAATGTCAGAAAATAATTCCTAAAAAGATGTATAGTCTCGACAAAAAAAAGTAATATCGGCTGGAAAAACTAGTATTATCTAGAAAAAAAAGAAAAAAAAAAGGCAAGAAAATGTCAAGATTGATATTTTTTTGAAAAAAAGTCATATCTACTAAGAAAAAAAGCTGTGGATTTTGAGAAAAATTGGTTAAAAAAAAGTTTTTTTCTACAAAGAAGACATTTTCCCAAAAATATATTCTGTATTTTGAGGAAAACAAAAAAATGTAGAAAGAAACATTTTTAAGATTTTCTTTTGACATTTGGGAAAAGCGGTATACTTCAGAAAAGGTTTTGAGGAAATAAATGGTATTTTTTTTAAGATCTAAAGTTGTACATGTACATGATAAAAAGTTGCATTTTTTTCTATGCTAGCATATATTTTCTCGAGAAAAAGTCGTCTATTTCCTGAAAAAAATATTTTTTCTATTTTCTTCCTAACGACGCACACTTGTTAGCAAGCTAAAGGCTAACAAGCGGCCATTTTGAAAGTACTTTGCGGTGGCGTAGCTCCGCCTCCTTCTTCCCACTTGTTGCGCGATCCGTCTGAGGGGCGTTTCCCGGGCGGCTCTCCTGCGTGGCGCCACCTGCTGGTGGTGCCGCCATCTCCTCCAGCCGCAGGGATGTCAGACTGTGGAACTGACGGAGGATAAACGTGCTGGTCATGTCGTGAGAATATCGTGAAAAAGTTGATTTATTACAGTAATTCCATTCAAAAAGTCAAACTTGTATAATGTATACATTCATTTCACACGGACGGACATATTTCAAGTGTTTATTTCTTTTAATGTCGATGATTATAACTGACAACTAATGCAACCCCCAAATTGAGTATCTCAGAAAACTGCAATATTGAAGACACCCGCGGTGCCACACTAATCAACTAACGAAAACAACAACAAAAACCTGCAACCGTGCCGCGCCGCATTGCTGCAGTCGTTCAGGAAAAAGGAGCCCCAACTAAGTATCGAGTGCCGTACACGCTCCTACTTTTCATGTTCGGACTTTTCAGTCGGACGACATTTCTAGAAATATCTTTTTTTTTGTATCGGTCTGAAGTAATATTCAAATTTTCTGAGATACTGAATTTGGGATTCTCATTAGTTATAATCATCAAAATGAAAAGAAAGAAAAAGAAAATCTGGTTGTGATACTTTTTCTAATTCTAGTTCTTGTCTCGGTTCTTGCTCTGGTTCTGATTTTTGCTTTTGAATCTAGATCTGTGGTTGTTCATGTTCTGTTCCAAATCTTGGTTTGATTTTGATTCTTGCTCTGGTTGTTAGTCTTGGCCTGATTCTTCGTTTGATTCTGTTTCTTGTGCATGTTTTGATTCTGGTTCTGATTGTTGTGCTATTCTGGTTTTTGTTCTGGTTCCGTTTGTTGCTTTGAGCCTGGTTCAGATTTGTGTTCAGGTTTTGAATCTGATTCTGCTTATTCTGTTCCTAATCTCGTTTTGATTTTGATCTTGTCCTGGTTCTCTTCTGATTCATGTTTTCGATTCAGTTTGTGTATCAGATTCTTGTTTTGATTCAGAATCTTGCCCTATTTTGATTCTGGTTGTATTCTGTTTTTGTTTGTTTGTTTTGGTTATGATTCTTGGTTTGATTCTGTTTCTTATTTTTTTTTAAAGTTTTGAATCTGGTTCTGGTTGTTGATTGTTCTGGTTCAGCTTCTTTTGGAGTCTGCGTTGTGCCTTACCCTCCAGACTTTCTGGTCCGGCTTTGCTCCCGCTGACAGCGCCTGAGCACAGGAAAACGTTAGATTGACAGCGACAGCGTTACGAATCGTTCACTCATTGCCAAATAGGAGGTGATTCCCAACGCAGCTCTGCTTACCTCGAGTCCAGCGTTCCCAGCATCCCCGGCCACTTCCTCCTGTGCCTGTCCGGGTTGCGCCTGGTCCCGCGGCTTTCCTCGGCCGTCGTAGTCAGCGAAGTGTCTGCGGTTCGGGACGTCGCCGCGGGGAGGGGCGGTGCTCTCCCACATCAGCTCCGCCTCCACATCCAGGATGGCGTCATCCTCGGCCAGAGTGGGCGGGGTAACGGGAGGAAGGGGCGGGGCCACGTCAGCCTTCGCCACGCTCATGTCACAGCGTCCTGATGGGGAGGAACAGGAACAATAACACAATGTTTATCCTCAGGGAAAACATGTTTCTCCACAACATGTTCCCAATGGAACATGAACAGGAACATGTTAATCATATGAGGACAAACATTTCCCGACAGGAACAGGAACATTTTGACGCTGAGGACAAACATGTTCCCGATGGACAGGAACAGGAACATGCTTCCTGACAGAACATGTTTGTCCTCAACGTGAATGTTCCTGTTCCTGTCCATCGGGAACATGGCTATCCTTAACGTGAACATCAAAATGATTCTGTCGACATGTTCCTGTGCATCAGGAATATATTTTCATGTTGATGTTTAGCTTCAGGACAAATGTGTTCCTAACAGACAGGAACATGTTGGCATTCATTCATTCATGTTTTTTCAGGATGGACAGGAACAGGAAACTGATGTTCACGCGAAGGACAAACATGTTCCTATTCCTGTTGAAACAATCCCAACATGATCCTTTTTCTGCCCTTCAGGAACATGTTTGTCCTTAACATGCACATGCAAATGTTCCTGTTTCTGTCAATGCGGTCATGTTCCTGAAACGTGTTTGTCCTGGATGTAAGATGGACAGGCACATGTTGCCGTTCATGCTGAAGATAAACATGTTCCTGATGGAATGGAATAGGAACATGTTGATGCTTAGGCTGAGGACAAATATGTTCCTGACAGACAGACAGGAATAGGAACATGTCGCTTTCCACGTTGAGGGCAAATATGTCCCCGATGGATACCAATAGGAACATTGTTGACAGGAAGAGGAACGTGTGGAGGACGTGTACGCCGCGGCGGACGTCACCTCCTCTGGGGTCGACGATCTCCACCCTGGCGAAGGTCGTCCGGCCCAGGACGGCGTTCTTCGGGTCCTTCAGCGTGACCGTCAAGTTCTCGTCGTTCTCCTCCAGGCCGTCGGCTTCCGGGTAAATGCTCCACGTTTTCCTATCCACGCCTGAGAGCGAGCACACGTACGTCACCGCCAGCACACTAACGGCTCACCACAGATGGGGACTGGAGTCGCTGACTTTTATTTGATTTGATTTGATTTTTAAGTTGAAACATAGTGAAACAGGATGATAGCTCATCGCAAACTCTTTCAAATCTCACATTTCAGAAATTGGTCGTCTTGATGTCACGGGACGCTAACAAGTTGCGTCCAAACGTTACGCGTTCTGCTCTCACCTGGATCAAACTGGATCAGTGCGGCTGTGCTGTGTGTGAAGTCCCGACCCACTTTGGCGGTCCCGTCCTGGACCTGCCAGAAGACGCTGCACTGTAATTGCTACTTTTGACCACTTGGTTGTTTTTTATTTTTTTGGTCCGTGGCTCTGCTCGTACCCGGATGGCCACGTATGCCGGGTCGGCGCTCGTCCCACGCCGTCGGATCTGGATCTGAAGCGTTCCCGCAGTCTCGCAGGTCCGGAAGCAGCTGGCCGACAGCTCGATTCGGGACCAGGACAGATCCAGCCTGCGGCGGACATGCCAGTCACATGATGCTGGAGCATGCTAGTTGCTATGCTAGTGGCTAAACTAATTTGTAATTTTGCCAAAACGCTGAGTGTGGTTGGATGGGCCCCTTGAACACGGCAGGAATTTTGAAAATCGAAAGATTCTGGAGAAATGGACGTTTTTTTTGTGTGCAGGAAAAAAAATGGAAGGTTTTTGTGATATTGCTTCTGGACAATCTGGTCAAAAGACACCTCTATATTAGAGTAAAACAGTACAACTTGATTATTTCTTAATACAGTGGAACCTTGATAGAATGGACAAATAGGGGGGGGGGGGGTCGTCCGACATAACCGATTGTCCGTTACATTGAAGCACTTTTTTCCATTGTTGAGGCCATACGCACCCATATTACTGCACAGTACAAAATGATTGTTTTGTAGTTTTTTTTTTTTCATGGCCTAAAACGCCCAGTTCAGTACAAAGTTACTGTATTGTAAATAAATCTTCAAGAAAAGCTTGAAAATGTTTGAAAGTTTCACATTTGATCCAAACTTAGCACGCCAGTGTGCTTGGCCTCGGTGGCACCGTTGACGTACAGTACTCATCGGAGGCGAGTCGCTTTCATGAGCCGTGAGGAATTTGTGTGCTCCCTAGTTCCAAATCCGTTGCCAAAGTGAACTCTTACCAAGAATATTTGTCTTATTTATAGTCGAAGGTCTCAAAACGTATCTGATTACACTTCAATACATCACCTAAACAAGTAAATCGTTTTTAGAAATGTGTCTACTTATTTTGGAGTAAAGTTTTCTCCACTGGCAATTTTTTTCCCTATTTTTCTTTAAAAAAAAAAAGGTCTATAAACAAGCTACTTTTTAAGTGATAATTCTTATTTAATTTAGTTTTGTGTAGAAATAAGACATATTCTTGGTAAGACATTTGAGTTTTTGCAGTGTAGCAGAGCGACCGGACACACAAAGGCACAGTACGGTACGTTTGCGGCACGGCGGTGTTCCCCGCCAGGTCGCTGAGGCGGAACAGGAAGTTGTCTTCCGTCACGTCCGCGTCGGCGGGCACCACGAAGACCAGCGAGCGGCGCTCCACGTCTCGCTGCGTGAAACGGCCTCGGATGTAAGCTCCTAGAAGCAAGGTGAGAGGAAGTAAGACCTGGCACATACAAACTTGCTCAGTCACAACATACTATATATTGGCACATTAGCCTTTTTGCACTTACCGTAATTTCCCATGTATAATGCGCATTTCCCCCCCAAAAAATGTCAAAAGTCAACGGTACACATTATACATAGGTATAGGGGAATTTCTTTTCAGAATGTTTAAAAAAATACCGCAAAATAACCTAAGGGTTCTGAGAATAAGTTAGAAAAAAAAAAATCTGCCAATTGGTGAATCCGCGAATGCCGAACTGCGAATAAGCGGGGGTCCACTGAACTGCTATGTGACGAGCAAAACAGTGAGAAAGTGGACCAATGAACCAAAGATAGAACTTCAAAGCTGCTGCAGTATCTTTGAAAATTCAGTTGGCAGCCTGGATGAATATACGGACACTGTCACATCCTAGGTCAGTTTCTGGGAAGAGGTGTGTGTACCGACAAAGTCATTTCGCACATTCAATAACAACAAGCCGTGGTTCACTGCCAAACTTAAGCAACTTCGCCAAACCAAGGAGGACGCATATCAAAGCGGGGACAGGGCCCTGTTTAATCGCGCTAGAAACCTGCTGACTAAAGAAATTAACATTGCAAAGAGGAACTATGCAGTAAAGTTAGAAAAACAGTTTAGCGCTAACAACTCTAAATCAGTCTGGCATGCATTACAATCGCTGACCAATGACAAGCGAAGATCCCCCCCAAGCTGAGAACAATAGTAGACTAGGCGACAACTTGAACACCTTCTACTGCAGATTTGAAAAGGACACTTTCTCTTCTCTCTCTCCACGAACGACTGCACCTCAATGCATTCGGCTGTCAAACTCCTGAAGTTTGCAGACGACGCCACTGTCATCGGCCTCATCAAGGACGGTGACGAGTCTGCGTATCGACAGGAAGCGGAGCGGCCGGAGCTGCGGTGCGGCCGACGCAACCTGGAGCTGAACGCGCTCGAGACTGTGGAGATGATCGTGGACTTCAGGAGGCATCCTTCGCCACAGCTGCCCCTCACGCTGTCCAGCTGCCTTGTGTCAACCGTCGAGACCTTCAAGTTCCTGGGAATTACGGTCTCTCAGGACCTGAAGTGGGCGACCAACATCAACGCCGTCCTGAAAAAGGCCCAGCAGAGGATGTACTTCCTGCGGCTTCTGAGGAAGCACGGCCTGCCACCGGAGCGCCTGAGGCAGTTCTACACAGCGCTCCTCGAATCGGTCCTGTGTTCTTCCATCACAGTCAGTCAGTCTGGTTTGGTGCTGCTACAAAAAAGGACAAACTCCGACTGCGACGGACAATCAAAACTGCTGAAAAGATTGTCGGTACCCCCCCTACACACCCTCGAGGACTAGCACGCTGCCAGAACTAAGACCAGAGCATGCAAAATCCTCTCGGACCCTCCACATCCCGGCTCCTTCCCTCAGGTAGGCGCTACCGATCAATGCAAACTACAACTAGCACACATTCCAACAGCTTCTTCCCTCTTGCCATCAACTTCTTAAACAGCTAACCTACAATTCCATTGCAACATGCTGGCAATTTTTTTGTCTTGCGTTTGTTGTCACATTTCCGTGGGGCCAATTATACATTACTCGCGCACTCACTGTAGTTGTCTCGCCACGCTGCACTATTTTCATATCTGTTGTTGACCAATACTGGCCAATCATGTGCCTGAGTAGCATCTGCTCCATTTGCACACTGACTGAGGAGTATCTGCAACATTTGCACAATCGACATTGTCCCAGATTATCGCGCTACTAGTCACTGTGAAACTGCATACACTCCTTGAAGTCTCGGCACCCTTTGGACAATGTTCATTGCACGGGACTATCGTTTCTATTCGTCATTTAAAACTGCTCTAATTTCTAGACGACTGCATCTTTTTGCACAATTGTCCCAAAAAAATAAAATAATGGTACCGGCATTACCACATTACTGGCAACCTTTTATCGCTCAGTGACTGTTTTTATTTCTCCAAAGTATTTTCTGTCCAATGTTGTCGTAGTAGAGCGGCTCCAACTACCGGAGACAAATTCCTGGTGTTTTTTTGACATACTTGGCAAATAAAGATGATTCTGCTTCTGAAATACCATAGCATAGCAAGTAGCGTAGCAACTAGCATAGCAAGTAGTGTAGAAAGTGTGGCGGCCATCTTACCTGTGTAGACGTTCTCCAGGTGTCCGAAGCGCGGCGGCGTGACGACCGCGAACTGGAGCTGATCGGGCGGACTGCTGTCGTCCGTAGCCTGGAGATGCCTAGACGTGATGAACAGCGCCCAGCGACCGTCCCTCAGCTGGACCACCTCGCTGGGGCGCCCCAACGCGGTCAGGACGGGAGGCCACCGGTCCACGTGCTCCACCTGAGCGCAGGAACAGGAACCATTTTCAGTCAGAGGCACATAACACTTTTCCACAGATATGAATAGATAGATAGGACATGCCCCTTTTAAACTGCTTGCTTACAATGACGCTAAGCTAGGAGGGTCAAAGTCGTCAGCGCAGTCCATGTGTTTGGACGGCAAGAAAACAAAAAGACCAAAACGATGCCGGCACATTGTCCCGTGTACGGTTGTGCACATCCATCCATCCATCCATTTTCTGAGGCGCTTCTCCTCACGAGGGTCGCAGGCGTGCTGGAGCCTATCCCAGCTGTCATCGGGCAGGAGGTGGGGTACACCCCGAACTGGTCGCCAGCCAATCGCAGGGCACATAGAAACAAACAACCATTCGCACTCACATTCACACCTACGGGCAATTTAGAGTCTCCAATTCATGCATGTTTTGGGGATGTGGGAGGAAAGCGGAGTGCCCGGAGAAAAGCCACGCAGGCACGGGGAGAACATGCAAACGCCACACAGGCGGGGCCGGGGATCGAACCCCGGTCCTCAGAACTGCGAGGCGGACACTCTAACCAGTTGGTCACTGTGCCGCCTAATTTTCACAGGTTTAAAAAAAAAAAAAAAGAAAAAGGCTTTTTTCAAATGTTCTGCACATGCTTTTTGTTGAGAAAAACAGTAAACCTCTTGAAAACGGGTTGAGAAATTAGCAAATTACGAGTTAATTTCAATACGGGCTGCTTCAGCGTGCTGGCGTATTGCGTCTCCACATCTACCCCCCCCCCCCTCCCTCTCCCTCTATCTACCTCCCCCCCTCCCTCCAATGGAGCCTTGAGATACGAGTGACCCGACTTACAAGTTATTCGCGATAGGAGCCTTCGATCGGCGGATTTTTTGCTTTGACTGGCGAACTTGAGATACGAGCGCCGTATGTGCCATTGAACTCGACTCACTTGACAACAAGCGGAACTTTGCCAGATAGAACGAGTCAATATTTCTCAAGCCGTTTACTGGCACTTTCCACTGAAGCTTATTGTCAACTTCGACATCAAACAAAGAGAATTACACCAAAACAAAAACAAAACATTTTTTTTATCCCCAAAAATTCTTGGCTTAGCGGGGATGCATCGCCAGCAAGCGTTTTCGGGGTTTGTTCCATCGCAAAAAAGAAAACAAATCTGAAAGTGGTGGACACGCGTCGCATTCTCGCCAATTTGCACTCTCGCGAGGGTGAAAAAAAATCAAAATGGCGGCCCCCAGAAGTGAGTATATGCGATGTTTAAACAGTTTTTTGGAAATTAAGAAAATTGCGAATATTACAAAGTTTTGACATCTACGGTTTACTTCCCCCTTAAATTGAACCCACACTAACATCATTTTTTCTGCATCAATGTGAACAAATTTTCAAGTTGATTCGAGCGAAAGTTGAGCGCGTCGCTCACGTGAATGCGGAAGACAGCCGGCTCCGTCCTCAGCCGTCCGTATCGCAAATAGCCTCGGTTGCGGCCGTCTCCGGGCAGGAAGTAGAAGCTGTCGTTGAGCGCCCGGCCGCCCGGGTCGTGCCGGTAAGCCAGGTGGCCCCCGTCGACGTCCGCCTGGGTGAAGACGGTCGCCGTCGGGGGGTCGGGCGACGAGCCGAGCGGGACGCCCCGCAGCAGCAGGCGTCCGTACCGCGGCGGCCGAGCGAGCGCGAAGGTGAGGTCGGAGGCCGGCGCGTGAGCGTCGCTGAGCCGCAGATGCTCGGCGGTGATGGCCGCCGTGCCGGCGTCCTGCACGCGCACGCCCGCGTTGACCTCCAACGTCGGCGGGACGCGGTCCACCGCCTCGATGGAAAAACCGACGCTGCCGGGCTGCGACCGCTCGCCGTTGCTGACCACGAAACTGAAAGGCCGAACAGAGAGAACGCCTCAACAGCCATCGCGAGCAGACGACGAGCATGGCGCGCAACGCACACGCAGTACATATATATATACACACATATATATACATATAAACACATACACGCGCACAACACACTCACACGCACGCATAGGAACACCTACACACACTTATAAATACAAAAACACACACATACAAACACACCTACACTTACAAACACATCTAGACGCACACTCAAAAAACCTACAAATCAACACACACATACAGAAACCTACACGCACGGACAAACGCACACAAACGCCCATGCAAAAATATACATACAAACACACACGCATACAAATACACTCAACCTACAAACACTTTCATACAAAACCTACACAGACACACATCTAACACCGACAAACACACACAACACGCCTACACAAACACAACTACAGTACACACACAAAATGACATAAACATACATGCATAACACACGCTCACACACACACAAACACACTCATACAAAAACCTCCACATGCACACGCATACACAACTACATACACAACCCACACACAACATACACTTAACCGTGACCGTTGCCAACACAATCTGTATCTCTACCCTGCAGCCAATCAGCTGACAAAGTGCCGCGGGCCTCACCATCCTGAGCCAGCGCGCACACGCACACACACGTCCCGGTGCAACATCTGTCCGCGGTGTCGGCCATGTTTGCCGAGGGCCGCATTTGCCGGCGTGCCGACGACGTTGTTGTTGTCGCTTTGCTAATTGCGACCATTCATCATCCGTTGTCACGGCAACATGCACGCCAGGCCAGATGCCTCACACACACACACACACGCACACGCTCTTCTTGGCTGTGACGCGTTTGCGCTTTCGCCGCCAAGCCGGCTGGCGTGGCGACTTTGTCGTGTTGGTGACTTTAACGCGGTGAGCTAACACTCGCAATTATATTTAGTTATTTTTTTACAGCGTTATATTTATCTTTTACTTTTTTTCACTTTTACTCTTTTAATATTTCTTTGTGTTTACTTACGACACTTACTACACTATATTTCAATGATTGACTTATTTTGTAAAATCACATTTACATTAAACTGATATTACATTGACTTTTTTTTTTTTTACTGTATTATTTACTTTTGACTAATTTTCTTCGAGTGCATTATTACTATAGACTACTTAGTATATGATCTACTTTTTTATTGTATTATTATTACTTACGTTTAAAAATGTTTTTTTTTTCGGTATGTGCATCTTTTTAAAAATAGTGATCCGTCGTTTATTGCGAAGGTCAGGTAGCGGCCCACCCCCACAACAGGTGAAAGCCGCGACATAGCGACCACAGATTTGTGGGGATTATTTATGCATATTTTATAGCCGTATGAAGCCCCCGCCCCCCCTCACACTCCTATTAACCTCTCCCATACCCTTTTCAACGCTTAAACAAACTGTACTGTACACTAGGTACATTTTATTCCTTGTAATATGTGTTTTAATTAGTTTTCCTTTGCAAATAGTTTGAAATATTTATTTTAGCACAAAAACATTACAGCACACACTCCAAATCCCGCGATATGGCAAATGATGTGTGATATGAATGTGGACAAGAATCGGCAATGCACTGACTCCGCAATAGGTTCCCCACGATATAGCCAGGGAACACTCGATTTAGGTCAATGTTTTTTTCATGTTGCAATCACTTTCTTGTTTGAAATGTACATCATTTATTGCATAAAATTGATAGCCAAGGTGGCGCCGTGGCACTCCCGTTACAGACCTGAAGGTGTCGCTGTGGTGTCGGTGTCCGTTGTCGTGCGTGTAGCAGACGCGCTGCGCGGCGACGTCCATCTGCGTGAAGGCGCTCAGCGGCACGCCGGGCCGCGCCGCGGAGTGCAGCAAGCCGTGGCGCGGCGGCGCCGTCACCGTGTAGACCAGCTCGTCCGGGCGCCCGCCGCCGTCCGAGGCCCGCAGGAAGTCGGTGTTCAGCACCGCACGCTGGCCCTCCGCCACGCGCACCTCGCCGGTCCGCAAAGAGATGTCGCCTGGCCGGCCGAGGGAGAAGCACGAAGCGAAGCGAACAAGGAAGCCAATTCAAACGACACTCAAATGAGGAAGAAAACTAGAAAACGCACGAGGAAGCCGTGTGACGTCATCACAGGAAGCGTGACGAGGGTTAGGGTTCGTGCGCGTCCGCGGGCGCCTTCTCAATAATTGAGCTCGCCGCTTTCTGTCCTCGACCCCCCGCCCCCTCTTGGCGGGCGCCAGAAGAGTCCGGGTCCCGAGGCGTCGGGGTCCCGGGCGGCGGCTGTGTTCACCCGACTGGCAAAGCGGGCACGTTGGCGTCGCCCTCAATAATAGATGAGACGGCGCCAACGTGCCAAGACAGCGTGTTTGGCAGACGCTGCCGGCTGCCGACCGCGCTCGCGGACCGAAGAAGACCCGACGAGGAAGCGCGTGACAAGCAGATGAAGACAAGTGAAGCGAACGAGGAGGAAAACGAGGAAGCGTGTGACGCACACCGGGAAACAAATGAGGAACCATGTGAAGGAAACGAGGAAGCAAACGAGGAGGCAAACAAGTATGCAGAAAATGAGAAACCATCTGAAAATGGTGAGAAAATAAATGAAGATGCAAACAAGGAAGCACGACAGGAAACATGGAAGAATATGAGGAACCATGTGAAGGAAATAAGGAGGCAAGCAAGGAAGTACAGGAAGCAGATGAGAAAGTGCAGAAAACGAGGAAGCTAAGTGACGCAACCGAGGACGTAAACAAGGAAGCATGTCAAGCAACAGGAAGGAAGCCGGGAAGCGTGTGAAACAACTGAGGAAACGAGGAAGCAAACGAGGACGCATTTGACGACTTGCATGAATCAAGCGAGGAATTCAAATGGGAAACGCGTCAAGCAGACAACGAGGCGCATTCGGATGACAGGAAACAGTCGCTGTTCCTGTTTGCAGCCGGCCCCGCCCCTTCCTGCCCGTGAGGCACTTCTGACCTTTGCGGGCGGTGCGGACGGTGATGTCGAAGACGTGGGCGGAGCTCCGGTGTTCCAAGTCGCTGAGGCTGAAACGGAAGCCGTCGTGACCCTCGAACCCGGCCGCGTCGGCACGGTCGCGGGGCGCGTCGCTCGGCCGGTTAGCGTTAGCCGACGGCGTGTAGCTTAGCCGGTTAGCGTCCACGTCGTCCTGAGTGAAGTTGTGACCCGCCGCCAGCTCCGTCAGGCCCGTTTCGCTCGTCTGAAAACCAGAAGAAGCGACGCGACATTCCCGACGGTAGGCAAACGGGCATGAAGGAAGGAAGCGGACGAGAAAGTGGAGAAAACGAGGAAGCTTGTCAAGCGGCTGAGGAAGCAAACAAGGAAGCGCGTGAAGCAAACGAGGAATTCAACAGATTAAGGAGGGATGCAAATACGGAAGTACATGAAGCTAATGGGGAAGTAAAGCAAACGTGAAGCAAATAAGGGAACGTGAAGAAAAGGAATCACCTGCTGCAAACGAGAAAAGAGAACGCAAAGGAGGAAGGAAACAAGGAACCGTGTGAAGCGAGCGAGGAATCAAACGAGGAAGAATATGACGCAAACGAGGAAGCCTGTGAAGCAAATGAGGACACGAAGCAAGTAAGGAAATGTGTGACCCAAACGAGGAATCAGCTGAAGCAAAGGTGGAAGAAAACAAGGAAGCGAGTGAGGAAGCAAACGAGGAATTGTGTAAAGCAAACAAGGAAGCGAGTGAAGGAGGAAACAAAGTAAGAAGCCCGTTAAGCCCGTTAAGTGAACGTGACGCAAACGAGAAAATACATGAAACAAAGGAGGAAGAAAGCGAGGAAGCGCGAAAAGCCAGCGAGGAAGCACGTCGGGTGACCTTCAGATGCAGTTTTCCGAAGCGCGGCGCGGCGTGCAGCAGGTAGAAGAGTTTCGCCGGAGGCGTGTCGGCGTCGTCGGCCAGGAGGACGGCGGCGGTCAGCGCCCGTCGCACGCCGGGCTCCGCCTCCGCGCCGGCGTTCCTGAAACGGGAAAACGGCGGTCAGCCCCGAGGCCCGCGTGAGGTCGTACGCACGCTGTCACTTGATCCCGGTTGCCTGTAGGAGGCGCTATGCTCAAACACCATCCACTCGCGCTTTGAACAGAGGAAATCATCTGTTCCGGGGTCAAACCGGGGCCATCGGAAAAGTGTAAAGGCCGCGGCTTAGGCCACATTTTCACCTCGACAACTGTCGTTTGAAGACGTTAAGCCCTGTACAGTACAATTATATCAAAGTTGTCAAAAAGGCTCCAAAGTCACTCAGTTTTAGTGAAAATATTTTGATCTCCATTATTTATAGGAACATTTAAACATTGATGACTTTTGTGTTCATTTGTTGATGTGGTTTGTGCTAGCGGATGGTGCGGCCCTCTTTCATTGGGCTGCGTGCGTCAATGCGTCAGTGAGTAGTGACACCAAAAGCGCCTTGTTAGCATTAGCCGTTACCTGTCGCACCGGGACGCATTATTACGGCGCTTTATTTATGTGATGTCAATTCGTGACCGTTACCGCGCGTCTGTCGTTAAATCAGGAAGTTTTGCATTTCGCAATAAGAGCAGTGAAGAAACCGACAAAGGGTATGAAGCAAAAAAAAAAGGAGGCGTGTGTAGCCAACGAGTAGACTTCAGTAAAGCGACCAAGGAAGAAAACGAGGAAGGACGTGAAGGAGCAAACAAGGAAGCATGTGGAGGAAGAAAATGAGGAAGCTTTTGAAGCAAGCGAGGAAGAAAGGCGCAGAAGCAAAGGAGGACGCAAGTGATGGAAACGAAAAAACTCGTGAAGTGGGACGAGGAAGCAGACAAGGAAACGGGAAGCGAGCAACGAAGCAAACAAGGAAGCGTGTGCAGAAAACGAAGCAAAGGAGGAAACAGGTGACCCTGATGAGGACGCAAATGAGGAAGCGCGTTCGGATGGCGGGAAGCGAGCAGCTGGACAGACGAGCAGGTCGCAACGTTCGCGCGACAGCAGGTTCCTCCCCCCGGGGGCTAGTGCGGGTGTCGGGGGGGGGGCGAGGGGGAAGACACGACAAAGCTTCTGTCTGCGTCTTCACTCGGAAGTAAAATCCACGCAGGAACGCGAGCCGCCGCCTTCGTCCTGCAGGACGCGCGAAAGGCGGCGGCGGGCATCTGCCGAGCGGACGCGTTCCTTCGCGTTTGTTCCGCCTGCTCGGGCCCGACGGCGCCGGCGCACCCGTGCCGGCGCCCTGGTCCGGAGGGGGTCCGCGACGGGGGGGCGGCGGGGGGGGGGGGGGGGACGTGGAAGCCAGTGAAGGGTGCAAATTCACAATCACTCATTCAAATGAAAACATCGTTCGAGCGGTCGCCCACTCAAGCAGAGCGACCCGCCACATGTTCTTTCCCGCGTGCCCCCTCCCGCCCCCGCACGCCCGCTCCCTCCTACCCCGCGACGGCCACTTCCTGCCAACTCGCCGCTAACGACGTTCTTCCGCATGGCAGCGCAGGGACGTCGCGCTCGGAGCCAAAAACAAGTTTGAAACATTCCGCATGCTCGCTTCCCCCCGTGACGCTTGCCAGACAAAACATGTAAAAAAATGTTCAGCAAGCCAGGAAGCAAATCAGGAAAGACGGGAAGCAATGAGGGAGTCAAGGAATTAAGGAAGCGTGTGAAGCAGACGAGGAAGTACAGAAATGAAGGACGCATCTGAAGCAAATCAAGGAAGCTTGAGAAGCAAACGAGGAAGCAAATTAAGGAACCTTGATTCGCAAACAAAGAAGCATAGGAGGCAAACGAAGCAAACAAGGAAGTAAAAGGAAGTCGTTCGTGATGTCAAGCAAATGAATCGAACAAGGAAGCAAGCAAATTAAGGAAGCTCGTGAATTAAACGAACGAGCTTGAAGCATGTAGACATTTCATGAATGAGGTTTGGTGGCCTCAGAATTGCATCTCTGCTCTTTGCAGACGATGCGGTTCTGTTGGCTTCATCAAGACGTGATCTCCAACGCTCAGTGGAGCGGTTCGCAGCCGAGTGTGAAGCGGCTGGGATGAGACTCGGCACCTCCAAATCTGAGACCGCGGTCTTCGGTCGGAAAAGGGTGGCGTGCCCTTCTCCGGGTCGGGGACTGAGATCCTGCCCCGAGTGGAGGAGTTCAAGTATCTCGGAGTCTTGTTCACGAGTGAGGGAAGAATGGAACGGGAGATGGACAGGCGGATCGGTGCGGCGTCTGCAGTGATGCGGACTCAATTTACTGGTCGATCTACGTTCCTCCCCTCACCTACGGTCACTAGTTGCAGGTCGGGACCGAAAGAACGAGATCCCGGATACGAGCGGCTGAAATGAGTTTCCTCCCCAGGGTGTCCGGGCTCTCCCTTAGAGAACGGGTGAGAAGCTCGGCCATCCGGGAGGATCTCAGAGTAGAGTCGCTGCTCCTCCGCATCGAGAGGAGCCGGATGAGGCGGTCGGGGCATCTGATTCGGATGCCTCCCGGACGCCTCCCCAGTGAGGTGTTCCGGGCACGTCCCACCGGGAGGAGACCCCGGGGACGACCCGGGACACGCCGGAGAGACTACGTCTTTCGGTCGTCCCGGGAACGCCTCGGGATCCCCCCGGAAGAGCTGGACGAAGTGGCTGGGGAGAGGGAAGTCTGGGCGCCCCTGCTGAAGCTACCGCCCCCGCGACCCGACCTCGGATAAGCGCTAGAAAATGGATGGATATTTTTCTTTGACAGAAACGCATAGTGACCTCCTGTACGATATTTGGGTGTGTGCGTGCACGCGCGTACTTGACGAGGCGGGGCGGGTGGTCGTCGACGGGCAGCACGACGACCGCGGCGGTGGCGCCGAGCGAGTGGACGCCGTCGGTCAGTTGCAGAGTCAGCCGGTCCTCCGAGGTCTCCGAGCCGTCGTGCGCGTACCATAACGTCAGGCCTAGAAAAAACACTGTCCATTGAGAAATTGTCGTATTTGTTTTCCATTTGCGAGATGAGAAATTTGATACTGCCGATTAACAGGGACTTCTTTGCTTGAGTCCAAAACTGTCAATCAAGGCCGAACCTCAGGAACACTCTTAAAGGCATAAGAATCCTTAGTTGCTTTTCCTCCGCTTAGTGATGGTTTAGGATTTAGGATTTAGGATGATTGATTTTTCTGAGCAACCTCTGTAATATGTCCACATTTGAAATGACATTTCATTTCATTGGACGTATTTTTGCGTATTTGTACAGAGTGGACCAATCATATCATTTCATTTTTGGGTCTACTGTCATGTATTGGCGGAGGGATACGTTGTATCGGGGAGTCGTCATTGTTATTCTCTCTCCGTGTGATGTTCTTTCACCCCCGACTTTCGATTGGAGATAAACACTCACCAGCACAACGAGCGTTCATCCAAAGAATTCCATACCAGAGCTTCTCGTGGCCCGGCTTAACGACGTTAAGGGCGCCGTTGGAAATTCAGTTACTGTGGGTCGAAGTTGAAGAAGACGTTCTAGAACGTCAACCATCGCTGCAGCCCTTTATGGCAGAGTGGCCCGACGGAAGCCTCTCCTCAGTGCAAGACACATGAAAGCCCGCACGGAGTTTGCTAAAAAAAAAAACACCTGAAGGAGATAGCTGGGATAGGCTCCAGCACGCCCGCGACCCGAGTGAGGAGAAGCGGTACAGAAACTGGATGGATGGGTATATATGTGTGTGTGTGTGTATATACTGATTTCTACTTCCTACTTGAGGAATATGAGCGTGTCGTGATTGGTGCGTGTGGCGGGAAGGGGCGGGGCATACCCTGTCGCAGCTGCTGCAGGGTGAAAGAGGTGACGCTGACAAGTGAAGCGCTCGATCCTTCGGGAGGACGGAAGGCGCTCGCCTTCAGGCTGCCGTGCGCCGGCGCCCCCGTCAGGCTGAAGGTCAACTCGTCCGGGGGGGCATCCAGGTCGAAGGCATCCAGGAGGGTGCGGGTCAGCTCCCGTGTGCCCCCCTCCTTCACCTGAACACCATGCCCCTGTTAATATGGCCAGGTGTGTGTGCGTGTGTGTGCACGTGTGTGTGTGTGTGTGTGTGTATGTAAGTGTCTGTGTGTGTGAGTTTGTGTCTATATGTGTGTGTGTGCGCGTATGTCTGTCTGTCTGTGTATGTTTATGTATGAGCACGTGTAGTGCGTGTGCGTGTCTTTGTGTTTGTGTGAATATTTGTGCGCGTGTGTTTGTGAATGTGTGCTTGTGTATTTGTGTGTGTGTATGTAAGCGTCTGTCTGTGCGTTTAACTTTGTGTATGTGTGTTTGCGTCTGTGAATATGTTTGTGTTAATGTGTTTATGTGTGCATGTCACGTGTCTGTCCGTCTTGCGTGCGTGCGTTGCCATGGTGACATGTACACATAAACACGTACGGTAAAGTTGGCGAGCTGCAGTGACGGCTTCTCGTCATTGGTCGGATTGATGATGATGTAGACGGGAACGGAGGCGGAGTGATGCAGGCCGTCGCTCACGCTGATCAGCAATTGTTCCACCGTTGGCTCCGCCCCTTTGTGCTCTGATTGGACGTAGTTGATGAAGCCTGATGTCAGCTCGTCCAACTTGAACGACTCTGACGAGACATTTTTAAAAATGTAAACATCTTCAAACAAATACGCATGCACTTCCACTTCCATTTAAACACACACACACTTGCAGACCTATGGGAATTCCTGCGTTGCTCTTCTCGTATCCCGGTGTTGGCTGAATGTTTTCCAGGAAGCCGTGCAGAGGTTTGGTGTCCAGGTGAAAGGTCAGCTGGTCGGGGGGGCTGTCGGGGTCCGAGGCCCCCAGGACACCTCCGCACAGACACGCCCGGGAACCCTCGTCCACCACCAACATGGATGCTCCTGAGGTGCGCGTACACACATACACACACACACACACACACGTTTCAGCTGTGTATGTGTTTATGTATGTGTGTGCGTGCTTGTGCATGTGTACGCGTGTTGGTAACTGTGTGTGTTTGTGTATACGCGCTTGTGCATGTGGATCTTGAATGAAGGTGATCAACGAGCGTCCCTCTGCAAATAGCAGCAAATGCTAATCTGTTTGTGTGCTAATGCTCTTATTGTCGCGCTTTTATTCTCCGCTAATTAACTTGACCAGCACGTAACATGGATGTCACGCTAGCAACACGCAACATTGGCCACACACTACATTAGCAACACGCTAACAAGCTCACCGGCAGTATTAGCCATCATGTAGTGTGTTTATTTGATTCATGTTTATCAAGCATTTGAAAAGTCACACAATCATTCGTGTTCTTGAGATTTCCTGCACTGTGATTGTCTGGAAACTCGGTGTGATGTCATCAACTATTAAGAGCGTAGTTCAACTTTTTTGGGACACTTGTCTTGTTCTTTTCCTTTGGGCTTCCCCCTTACTAATCATTGCCACTTCCTGGTCCACCACACTTGCCTCTTCTACTCTCCCTTCTCTCTCATTTTCCTCATTCATCAACTCCTCGAAGTATTCTTTCCATCTAGCAAGCACACTGCTGGCACCAGTCAACATATTTCCATCTCTATCCTTAATCACCCTAACCTGCTGCACATCCTTCCCATCTTTATCCCTCTGTCTGGCCAGCCTGTATAGATCCTTTTCTCCTTCTTTAGTGTTCAACCTGGCATACATGTCATCGTATGCCTCGTTTGGCCTTTGCCACCTCTACCCTACGTTGCGGCTCCATGTATAACTTTCTCCTCTCCTCGGTCCTCTTAGTGTCCCACTTCTTAGCTAATGTCTTTTCTTGCTGCATTGGTCCAGTCTTCTGGAAGCTCCTGCCTGTCTCACCTCGTCCCGAAAAGCCGCACAACACTCTTCCTTTCTCAGCCTCCACCACATGGTTCTCTTCTCTGCCTTTGTCTTCCTAATCTTCCTCCCCACCACCAGAGTCATCTTCCACACCACTATCCTGTGCTGTCTAGCCACACTGTCCCCTACCACTACCTTACAGTTGGTAACCTCCTTCAGATGACATCGTCTGCACAAGATGTAATCCACCTGCGTCCTTTCCTGGAAGCCGTACTTACCCATCACTTCTTCATCACCCCTGTTTCCTTCACCTAACTCTTGTAGGTTACCCAATGTGCCAGCCTCTTCACTACACTACTCACTACAGCCATTTATATGCTTTTGGCAAAGTCTACTACCGTCTGTCCTTCTAGGTTCCTGACCTGGACAGCAGAACTGCCAATCACTTCTTTTTCACCGCTGTTGCTATCATCAGGGCATCAAATCCAAACTATGTTTCACTTTAGGTGTTCTGCTGGGTTTTTATTCAGTCCTAACACACACACATGCACACGCTTGCACTCACACGCGCTGGTGAACAATGATAAACAAAGAGCTTGTGAGGTTGTTCAATCCCTCTTCTTGGCTCCAATTCCTGTGAGACCCATCATCCTCCCCAAGAGTGTGTGTGTGTGTGTGTTGGGAAGCCTTCCCAGAATGTACAGTATGTTTGGCACTGATATGTGTCAGCGTTGTTTCATTAAGTCGATTGTCAGCGTTGATGAGCATCTTGTGTTGGCACTGACACGTGCACACAAACACACTAAGTGGGACATGTGCGCATGTGTATGTGTGAGTGTATGTGTGCTTGTGTGTCATACACACACACACACACCACAACAAACTCACCCAGTATGACAGCGGGAACTTTGTTGTTGACAGGAAGTAGCGTGACGTTGAGATCATACACAGGAAGTGTGCCGTGCAGCGGGACCGGCGGAGCATCGCCGTGGCAACAGCCGTCCGTCCCGCCCGCGTCGCCGTCGGAGATGATGAGCGTGACGGTGTCGGAGGCAGGAGCCGGGCCGATCTCGCCACCTGAACACAACGACAGGAAGCTGCACCGTCAACACCAGCCCGGTTTCTCGTATGGCAGCAGCTAAGCTACCATGTGTTAGCTTAGCAACGTTAGCCAATGTTAGTTTGACAATGTAGGGCAGGTGTGTTGGCTTAGCACAGTCTTTACAGACTTTTATTGAGGCAAGACACCTATTTTAGATGAGATAATGGAGCTTGAGTGTGTTAACTTAGCAATGTTTGCCAAAGTTAGCATCACAGTGCAGGTATGGTGTCTTAGCTTAGCAATTGTAGTATGATGGCATAGGGCAGGTGTATTATCTTAGAAACATTTGCTAAAGTTAGTGTGCAGCTTTAGCTCAAGTGTGTTACCATAGGAATGTTAGCCAAAATTAATTAATTCCTAATTCCTGTAGAAACGGTAGCTAATGTTATTCTGATGTCAAAGCTCTGGTGTGTAAGCTTAACAATGTTTTCCAAAGTTAGCCTGATGCCGTAACACTGGTGTGTTAACCTAGCAACATTAGCCAAAGTTAGCGTGAAGATGTAGCTCAAGTGTGTTAGCTTCGCAATATAAGTAAAAGTAAGACTCATGTGTTAGCGTAGCAACATTAGCCAAAGTTAGCATGATGTTGTAGCTAAAGTGTTAGCTTGGAAATATTAGCCAAGGCTGCATTTTCAATAAACATCGGAATAATTAACAGCAAAACTGTTCCAGCACAAAAGGCATACAGATCCACCATTCTGCCTGGTCATGCAGCGGAACAGCTTCAAGAAAAAAATATATTAGCCAAAATTAGCATGATGATGTAGCTCAAGTATGTTATCTTAGCAACATTAGCCAAAGTTAGCGTGACAATGTAGCTAAAGTGCGTTAGCTGAGAAATGTTAGCCAAAGTTAGCATGATGATGCAGCTCATGTGTGTTAGCTTAGCAACATTAGCCAAAGTTAGCATGACTATGTGGGTCAACTGTGTTAGCTTAGCAACATTAGCCAAAGTTAGCCTGATGGCATAACTCTGGTGTGTTAGTTTAGCAATATTATCCAAAGTTAACGTGACAGTGTAGGTCAGTTGTGTTAGCTTAGCAACAACAGCCAAACTTAGTGTGACTATGTAGCTCGTTTGTTAGCTTAGCAATGTTAGCCAAAGTTAGCATGATGATGTAGCTCATGTGTGTTAGCTTAGCAACATTAGCCAAAGTTAGCGTGACAATGTAGCTAAAGTGCGTTAGCTGAGAAATGTTAGCCAAAGTTAGCATGATGATGCAGCTCATGTGTGTTAGCTTAGCAACATTAGCCAAAGGTAGCATGACTATGTGGGTCAACTGTGTTAGCTTAGCAACATTAGCCAAAGTTAGCCTGATGGCATAACTCTGGTGTGTTAGTTTAGCAATATTATCCAAAGTTAACGTGACAGTGTAGGTCAGTTGTGTTAGCTTAGCAACAACAGCCAAACTTAGTGTGACTATGTAGCTCGTTTGTTAGCTTAGCAATGTTAGCCAAAGTTAGCATGATGATGTAGCTCATGTGTGTTAGCTTAGCAACATTTGTCAAAGTTCACCTGATGATGTAGCTCTGGTGTATTAGCGTAGAAATGAGCCCAAGTACGCATGACTATGTAGCTCAAATGTGTTAGCTTAGCAACATTAGCCAAAGTTAGCCTGATGGCATCACTTTGGTGTGTTACCTTAGCAACATAAGCTAATGTTAGCATATAGCATTAGCATGCTGACATAATGCCGCCTCACCCGTGTGCACATAGAAGACATGACCCTGCAGGAGGTCCTGCTGCGAGAACTTGTCCACGGGAATTCCTGCCCTCTGCAGCTCCCCCCTTGCGGGCCGCCGCGCTAACATGTAGCTCAGCTTAGCGTCCTCGCTGTCCCGGTCGGTGGCCGCCAGGTAGTCGGCCGTCACCTGGACGCGGCCCCCCTCCGGGCAGCGCAGGTCGCCGCGCAGGCCGCCGCCTAGCTGGGGGGGCTCGTCATTCACAGGCAGAACCTGAGGGCGGCCCGTGTGCATGCAAAACGGTCAAAGGGCAAAAGGTGATCTGTCACTATGATTTTCTGGGGTTGAATTTGAATTTCTGAGGTTGAATTCAAATTTGTCAGTTCGAATTTGAATCTGCAAGTTTGAATTTCAATTTCTAACTTGGTATTTTTTCTAAAGGCAACCTATCCTTCCCTTGTCAGTGTCACATGACCCCTGGAGCAGAACTTGATTGGCTGGAAGTCAGATTAACTGAGAAAAACAAAGACAGATTTTGAATTTTTGTTGATGTTGAATTTTGTACTCTACTGAATTTTGGGAGATGTTCAAATTTTTCCCAAACTTTTTTTTAGAGCTTTAGATTGAGAGATTTTTTTTGTTTTAAACTTGATTATTTTCACAAATCATTTTTTTACACTTGATTTTTTTCCCCCCACTGTTTTATTTTTTGGGGCGTTGATTTTTTTTTTGCAAAGACTTTTGGGAGATTTAAATTTTTTTTTTTTTTTTTTAACAAGGAAAATTCAGAGATGATTTCTTTTTCACAGATTTTTCTGGATTTTGATTTGATTTACTGAGTGGGGAGAAGATGCATTTTTGGAACAATGCATTTTGGAGATTGGAGGGAAATGGTGTATTTCTTTTAATACACATTTCTTTTTTTATACACGGATTTCTTTTTGTAACAACGGAATTTTTGAGAAGTAAATTTTTTGATAGATGAGATGAATTTTACAGCATGGCTTTTTTGGAGATGCAAATTTTTTTACATAGAATTTTTCAAAACTGAATATTTGAATGGAAACTGAGGAATTGTAATTAAAAGTGAGACGACTTGTGGCGATACCTGGACGAGCAGGTCCACGTCCACCGCGTTGACGCCGTCTGTCACGCGCAGCCCGACATCGTCCTCGGTGGTCTCGGAGTCGTCGTGGACGTACCTGTGACAGAGGCGGTGCTGTTAAAGGGTAGGGCGCGCTCTTCTTGGGGGGTCGGAGTCGTCACCTGACGGCAAGTCCTCCGAGATCCGCGAGCGTAAAAGCGTCTCGGCGTCGTAGGGTCCGCCCCCGCAGCTCTAGACGGCCGCGGTGCGCCAGCCGCTCGAGCTCCACCCTGAGGGCCGGCCGGCGGGTGTCGCGGTCTCGCACCAGAAGGTGCTCCTCCGTCACAAACGCCCAACTGCCTTCCTCCACGCGCAACAAGTTGCTGAAAGCCTGAGCGCACACACCGCACTACACTATATGACACTACACAATACAACATTAGACTACACTACACGGTTTTACTGGCGTGCTGAGTGCGCAATGCATTGTGGGTTAATTATTCATACCGAAGTGCGGCGTCATAAATCGGTCACGGGGGGGTAAGGACTGACTCACGGAAGGACTTACAATACTTATCTTAAATAATATTTAGAATGAAAAGTGACAAGTTTCAACTCGGTCAGTAGTCCGGACCGTGAGCTGGTCGAACGCGCTGCACGCCTGACGTCGCCGAAGTGAGTGCTTCTCCCCCCTTGTCAATCACCCTCAGCTTTGCTAGTTAAACAGTTGCGTAACTTGTCATCTTTTCTCGCTCTTCGCATCCAAATTACGGTGGTGGGCGCACTGCTTTGTGTGCGTGTATGCGTGTGTTTGTATGCCCCCAATATCAAAGCGACACTCACTTTAACGTTTACGTCCACGCACACACGCAAGCGGGCGTAGCACACACACACACACGTTTAGGTACTTACTGCACGTGTCAAGTCTGCACCAAGTTGCTGATTTCACGTGGCTTCAACTACGCTAATATTGAAGTTATTGCCTCATGTTGATGACATCATTCTGTAACTTGCGTGGCGTACCTTACCAAGTAATGGGTACGGTTAAGCTAAGGCTTTTTTTGTACTGTGGCTAACTGATATTCCTGCCAATTGGCAGCTGCTGAAAGTAACTAAAACGTTACTTTTTTCGAAGTTACTTTTCAAATCAAGTAATCAATAAAGTAACTAAGTTACTTTTAAGCTCAAGTAATCAGTAAAGTAATTAAGTTACTTTTTCACGGTAACGGTGGCAACACTGATTACCACACACCACCACATGACATCACAATACACAATTCTAGAAACAACAAACACTATACAACACTACACAAAAATACACTACACTCCACTAAAACACATGACGTTAAAATACACAGTGATACACAACAATACAGTACACCGCGATACAACACTACACAACACCACAAAACAAAATACCGCACTAGAAAATACTACACACCAATACATTACACTACACAACACTGCACAACAGCACACTACACAAGTCTTAAGCGCGCGACACCAGAGCATAAGTGACGGACGCCAATGTTGAGATGCCGACGTGGGAACCTGAGGCGCCTGGTCGTCGACGGGCGTGACGGTGATGTTGAAGAGGACGCCGGCGACGGCGCCGCCGCCGCGACGGTCGCTGACCGACAACACCAACTGGACGGTGAGCTCGTCGGGTCCGATGTCCTCCAGGGGCGGCATGTAGGCCACCTTCAGGTGGTCCACCGCGTGCTGCCACACATCGCAGCGTCACGGTCAGCGCCGGCCGCCGCTCACCTCGCTCGCTCGCTCGCCCGTCCTCGCGCGCCCACCCACCTGCGTGAACGACTTCAGTGCCGGCGCCGTCGGGTCGCGCCTCAGGGCGGCGACGCTGTCCACGTGGAAGAGACGACCCGCGTCCATCAACCTGGCCGCACGCACACAGAAAAACATTACACACACACAATTTAGCGCTGATGAACGCGATGAGGATGAAGAGGAAAGTCGTGTTATTTAAAATTAGCGTGACGGCATTAGCCAGGGCTGCACGGTGGGCGGCACGTTAGCACATCTGCCTCACAGTTCTGAAGACCGGGGTTCAAATCCCGGCCTCGCCTGTGTGGAGTTTGTGTGTTCTCCGTGCGCCTGGGTGGCTTTTCTCCGGGCACTCCGCTTTCCTCCCACGTCCCCAAAACATGCGTGCTAGGTTGATTGAAGACTCTAAATTGCCCGTAGGTGTGAATGTGAGTGCGAGTGGTTGTTTGTCTATGCGTGCCCTGCGATTGGCTGGCGACCAGTTCAGGGTGTACCCCGCCTCTCGCCCGAAGATAGCCGGCCGGGATAGGCGCCAGCACGCCCGCGACCCGCGTGAGGAGAAGTGCTACGGAAAATGGATGGATGGACATTAGCCAGGATGCATGCTGGCTGTTTAGCTTAGCAATGTTAGCTGCAGTTAACACAATGACGTGTTTGCTAGTGTGTGTTTGTGTTTGTCAGTGTATCATCATCGTGCATGTGTGTGTGTGTGTGTGTGTGTAAAGTTTGAGCTTTTGGCAACGTTAGCTGAAGTTAGCACGAGTGCCCACAATTGATTACCCAGGATGTTGCGGGCTGTGGCACGGGCGGGTGACGTCATAGGTGAGGTCAGCGTGCGAGTGTTCGGCGTGGGTGAAGTGCAGGTGCGCGCGGGTGATGTACGCCACTTGCGTCTCCTTCACCGTCACGTGGCGCACGCTTGCGGGAGATTCCGCGGGAAGCTGGTCCTCCACCGGGAACACGTGCACCACCACTGTCTGGAACACAACACACACACGTCAAAACACAAACACTCACCTTGCCAACCCCGTCAGTGTTGCCGCTGCATTTGTCCAACTGAGATTTTGCAAGTGTAATAAGAAGCTGTTACAAATCGGTCTTCATTTATACCCCAACAACACTATTAGACAATTCTAAATTGTCATTTTTCGTTGCACCCGACTGAAGGAGCTTTGATGTAGTTCAGCTACTTTTTTCATTTTTGCGTAACTTCGGTAGCTCCGTTCGTCGGCTGCCTCAATTCAATGTAGCTAACGTTTCCTTTGTTTCGTTTCCACATTTCCTGCGCAATCGCGTGTAGCTCGGCTGACGACATTTTGGTCGTCGCTCGCCCAATGCTGCGTCTTCGTACCGCGCTACTGCATGGTCGGTGTCTAGCAGCAAGGACTCACGTAAGCTTGCGATAGGTTGGGTGGCGCGTGGGCGTCGGCCAGCGTGACGTCGAAGGAGTCCTCGAAGATTTCGTCTCCGGAGTGTTGGTAGAAGATTAAACCTTGAGTCAACTGGTGCTGCAGGAAGGCGGCGATGGGGATGCCTGACCACACAAAAACAGCGTCACACACACACATTCAACAAACACACACATGCAAAGAAATAAACACAAACATACTCTACACAAAGACTGACACTCACACCAACACACAAATAAACACGTACAGAACAAATAAAGAATAGAGTAAAGAGTAAAGAAATACCCCCCCCCACACACACACACACACTTACTGCACAGACACAACAAACTCACAAAATGAAAGAAGCACACACACGAATGCACAAATAAACATACAAACACAAACTCAAACATCGAGAGGTGAATGCACACAAAAACTCCCGCGCACACTCAGACTCGCACACTCGGCGGCCGCGCTCACCCGGCTCGCGGGGGGAGGTCCTGGTGACGATCCGGCCGGCCCTCGGGGGGGCGTCCACCGTGAAGAGGATGCGGGCGTCGCTGGAGTCCAGGTCGGAGGCCAAGAGCGCGGACGGGTCGAGCCGGAGGGCGTCGCCCTCCCGCACCTCCAGCGCCACGTTGTTGACCAGGAAGGGCGGCGCGTCGTCACGGGGCACGATGTTGATGGGGAACTTGTGGCGGATGCTGTGGCGCCCGTCGCTGATACGGAAGACGATGTGGTCGCGGGTGGTGTCGCTGTCCGAGTGCTCGTAGACCACCGCCCCCTCGCGCAGGTCCCGCACGCCGAACGCAAACGCCTTCGCCCCTGCGCCCGCAAACGCACCGACGGCACCGTCGTCACGTCATTGTGACGTCATCGTACGGCCTCCAGACTACGACCAAAAAACGTGAGCCACTCAACTCCGGCCTTAAGTGTCTCAAACTTTAGAAACGACGAATGTCTCACGCTTCGCACTGCGAAGCATCAGGTGTTTGCTCAACTTAAAAGTAGCAATTGACACCGACATTTGCATATTTAGCTCGGCGAGTCTCGCGGTGGCATAGACTCAACGCTGTCACAGTATCGGCTATACTACAGTACTCGTGCACTCACTGTAGTCGCCTCGTCAATCGGAAATATTTGCATCTTTTTTGTTGACCCATACTGGCCACTCCTGCGCTCGGGAAGTATCTGCACCATTTGCACAATTGTCACTGTACCAGATTATCGCTCTATTCGTCATTTCAAACTGCTCGAAATTGCTTGAAGGCCGCATCCTTCGCACAATTGTCGTGGTCTCGGCATCGCCACATGCTCAATGACTCCCTGTCGTGCTTTTTTATGTTATCATGTCTCAAACGTTTTTTGGTCACAGTGGCTCTCTGTTGTCGTACTCGAGCGCCTCCAACTACTGGAAACAAATTCTTTGTGTTTTTGACAAAAATTCTGATATATCATCATCATCATCAGCCATGATCTATCCACTGCAGGATGAAGGCCTCTTCTTCACGTTTGCAACTACTACGACATTTTGCAATTTGTTGCCAGTGTATTCCGGAGTGTTCAGTGATTTCATCCATCCGTCTAGTTTTCGGTCTTGGCCGTGGCCGCTTTGTGTCCAGCGGTATCCAGTCGATAGTTTGACTTCTTCATCGGACTTCTTCCAGCACTGACGATGTTGAAACCCGCTCGGTCGGTCGACCCGACGTGGCGCCACGTCGGGTCTCCGTTCATGCCGGACCCCGATTATTATTGTGTTATTTTTACGGCTGGGCCTTCAACACGTTAATTAAGATTCATTCATTTCAAAAATATGACTTTAAAAAATGTCTTTCAAACAACGCGGAACATTTGTCAGCGCACAATTTCCTGGTACACCACTTACACCGACGCACACGTCGGAGCTCGGCTTCCAAAATGGGGGAATCGGATGAAACGGTGATGATGGGAGGAACATTTGAAAAAAAACTATTTAAAAAACTAACCTGATGGAAGCCTTAATAAGCAAATTTTGCAATTGTGGCGTTTGCGGAGCACCGAGCCTCCGGAAGCGTCGATATGAACGATACAAGATGCCAGAAACCATTTCCAGGGAAACCTTCTGTTCCTGAAAAACAAACGCTCCGAAAGGGACAATTTAACTGGAGGTCCGTTTCATTTTCAATGTTTTTTTTCCTTCGGTTTTGTACTGAAATGGAATTTTGCATCTTTCGAGAGTGAACAAGATTCCCGTCTGTGTCAATTATTTGACAAAGTGACCATTTGAATAATTTTAAAAAACAAATGAAATCAAACTGTTGCTTTTTCGCACAAATATTGTCACACAATTCAATATGATTGAGATTCATTCATTACAAAGCCTCTCATCTCATGAGTCCCACCCCTCATTATTTTTCTCTTTTGAGCAATTTGTATTTTTCTTGCCGGCTCGGCAACTCGAAGACTCGGCGGACCCGCTCGATATCCCCCCCCCAAAAAATAAAAAAGTGCGCTGCGTCACGTGTCACCGGCTGGCCTCCCTGGCGCCGCGCGACACGCGAACACAGTTGCTAACAGCACGCCACGTGTTGTTGTCGACGCCCACACTTTGGCACTTTGATTCAATTAGCGAGCGCCACACGTGCCGCGCAGAAGCGACGAGCCGCTTTTGGCGCCGACGCCGCCACGTGGCGTCCGTCCCGGCGGCCGCCCGCGTGCCAGGACGGACGCCGCGACAGAAGGCCAAGGTCACGTGACAGATTGGGAGACGAGGGGCCGCCGGCCGCAAACTCATTAGCGGCGTCACCGAGGGGAAGCCGTCCGCGGCGGTAATTGGGCCCGAAGGTGGCGGCGGGCATCGCGCCCAACGGGGGCCGCCGCTTGTGGCTGTCGTGCGCGGGACAGGCACGCGGCCATTTGGCTGAAGGCATCACACGTATGGAGTGGCGCGCGATGCTGCCTTTCGGGCACACGGCGCGGGTTCCGTTCCTGGCCGGTGCCACGATATTTAAAACTCCTAAATACAGTTACGATGACCACAAATGCACACCCAAACACGCGCCCCTTTCAAAATCGAAGGAAGTGTGGGCAATCGGGCACGGCGCTCGACAGGGGGCGTCGCTCACGGGCGTCACGAGCGGGACGAGCGGGACGGCACGTGGGCACGCGGGCACGCAGGCGCGCGTCCATTTGGCCGAAGGCGTTGGACGCTGGACAAGGGGGCCGCCGTGCGCCCGCCACCGTCCGAGCGGGAAGACGACGCCCAGCGGGACAAAAGTTTTGCAAAAAAGAGACTCGGGTACAGAAAAAAAAACAAACAAAAAAAACACTTTGACTTTCAAACACTCACAAGTGAAGTCACTTGCTGAAGATGATGATGAGGATGATGATGATGATGCCTCGGAGCCACTGGGATGTCGCTAGCCACGCGTGTGACGCGACATACGTACAGCAATCTGTCGGCCGACATTTTACGGCCGGTTGAGGCGCCAACGCTCGGACACACACACACACACAAAGATGCAGACGAGCACACGCGGCAGCCATTTTTCACCAGCTCGCCGCCCGACAACCGCAAGAAAACGCCCACACGGGCGCCCTCTCACCTCTGACGCTGAGGCGCCCGTGCCGCGGCCCGTCCAGCGCCACGAGGAAGACGTCGTCGATGTCGTCGCGGTCTACGATCTGCAGCTGCGCCCACGTGATCGCTCGCGACTGACCCTCCAGCAGGTCCAGACCTGAGCGGACGCAGGCGCGACTCGCGTGATTGGACGGCCGTGGCATTTGCCCTTCCCTCGTTCGAGTCGTACCCGTGTTCCACGACACCCGCGGCGCATTTGTCTCCGCCGCCTTGATGGACACGTGCAGCACGACGGGCGGACCGGCTGCGTAGGACGCGTCGATGGCCTGGAACTCCATCTGCCGCAAACGCAAAAACGCAAAGTACTTCAAACGCGAGTTGTTCTTTTGCTTGGCATCGGGCAGGCTAGCCATTGATAGGAAGACACGACATGCCAGTGCGCCGCGGCAGCCATATTGGTGGGGGCAGTGCTCACGCATGGACACAAATGAAGTCCGAACTTGCACATTTCGCAACCTATTTTCAAGAGCTTTATTTTTGTCAACATGCGCAAAATTCAGTGCCGTGAAAAAGTTGTGGTTCTATTTTTGCATCGTTTCCCCGCTTTCATGTTTAAGATCAAACACATGTGAATATCAGACAAACCTAACCCAAGTGAACTTAAGGTGCAGTTTTCAAATGGAGACTTCATTTTTTAAGGGGAAAAAAACTATTTGTTACTTGGTCCTGTGTGAAAAAGTAATTACGCCCTTGTTAAATCATGAATCAATTGTGGCCAATTAAAATTTTTGGTACATTTTCACTCGGCCTGTTTAATCAAGATATCACTTAAACAGAATCTGTTCTGACAAAATCAAGTCGGACAAAAGACTGGGACAAAATGTTACCGTCAGGATTCAGGTTGCGAGTTGGACCCGGATGCAGAGAGGACAGGGAGGTGACTTTGCGAACCAAAGTTTATTGCAGCTCGGAAGCGAACAAAGGAACTCTGAGAACGAAATCCGGGATTAGCAGGGTTCCGACGAGGACCGGTCTGGCAGGGCAGGGGTCCGGGCTGTCGGTGGGCCGCGAGAGGTGAGCGCTGATTTGCAGGGAGCAAGCGCAGATGGCAGACCGGGGACAAAGAACAAGAATGAGGTAGAGATACACTTACGGGAAGGGAAGGTGTGTGTCTCGTTACAGCTAGCGCAAATGGAGCGCAGCATTTCAGTAAAAGAACATCAGAGCAACAGTCAAACGTGTTGGTGGAAGTGTGATGGTCTTGGGCTGCTTCGCTCCTTCGGGACCTGGACAACTTGTGATGATTGATGGAACCATGAATTCTGCTCTTGACCAGAAAATCCTGAAGGAGGATGTTCAGCCATCAGTTTGTGACCTCAAGCTGAAGCGCACTCGGGTTCCGCAGCAGGATAACGACCCAAAACACACCAGCAGGTCAACTTGCCAATGGCTTAAACAAACAAAATGAAGGTCTCGGAGCGGTGGAGTCAAAGTCCAGACTCGAACCCGATTGAAATGCAGTGGCCGTTCATGCTGGGAAACCCGCCATTTTTGCTGAATTCAAACAATTCTGCAAGGAGGGTGGTCCAACAGATCTCCATAGAGATGTGAAAGACTCATTGCCAGTCAGTTCTAGAAAACGCTTAATTTCAGTTGTTGCTGCTGAGGATGGCCCGACCAGTTCTCAGGTTTAGGGGTGCCAGTACTTCTTCATACTGGGCCAGATAACTTTGAGTAGTTTTCTTTTCCTTAATAAAGGACATCACCATTTCAAAACAGCATTTTAAGTTTACTCGGGTTATATTGGTCTTCCATTTCAATTTCCTTGATGATCTTCAACATTAAAGTGGGGAAACTATGCAAAAGTAGAAGAATTTGAGAAGGGGGCCACTACTGTTTTCACGGCACGCTGTTTTTACCCGTGAAAGGGACTCCCGGTTCCCTAGTGGTCTTTGTACTGTGCCGGCACGCTTTTGCTTTTTTGTGTTTTTGGCTGCTAACATTTTGGCACAGGTTAGCACACATTAGCATGTTAGTTAGTTTAGATCCAATCAAAGGCTAAGTCAGGTGTTTGTTTAAGAAGCTGATAGCTTTAGCGTCGGCGCGAGTACCTGAAAGTTGTCACGTGTCAGGTGGCTGCTGTTGGGCGGCTGGTACGCCACCTTCAGGTGGTGGAGGTCCGACCAGGTGAAGGAGCGCACGGGCTCGGTGTGCCGGTCCAGGTGGGTGACGTAGCCTCGGGGGGGCGGGGCGCTCACGTTGAACACCAGCCCGTCCTTGGGGGTCTCGGGGTCTTCCGCGTCCAGGGAGGCGGTGGTGATCGGGGTCAGGACGAACTGGTCCACTTCCAGGATGAAGGACGCCACGAAGGCGGCCCGCGGCGGCTGGTTGGGCGTCGCCCCGACGATCCGCACCGGCAGCCAGAGAGACTCCGTCTTGACGGCAAAAACAAACAAACTTGTTTTGGCAGGTGAACAATCACGCGGTTTGGAGAACGCCAGGAAGAACACTTTGACGCGCTGGGAACGCTCAAGTGTCGCTTCCTGACACCTCCCGACTGCCGACAAAGTCGACACTTCGTCGCTTCTCCCGGATGGCTAGCATCCAGCTAGCGCCGGTGTCCCATCTAAAGATAGAGAGTTGTTGAAAAAGCACATTGACAAAAGCGGGTCACGGACAGCTGGTGAAAAAGGACAGGGGGTCCTCGGTTTTACGACGGTGCCGTCATATGACGTTTCGAAGAATACATTTTCACGCAGTACAAGAAGGAAGTCTCACTTAGCACCCTATTGACTGCTTTTCATTGGATTGTTTTATATTTCATGCAAATCATTTTGACTAGACTAAGGACTGCGCCAGCGTCGGTTCCACCGAGGCGAGTTCCGACGATAGAAGCCATAGAAGCCGTGAAACGTTTCATTTATTTATTTATTATTATTTTTTTTTTAGCAATACATGTTGTTTCATGTTTGTAACTTTTGTGAAAGTGGGTTGCGACGGCAGGAAAACGCGGGCCCACCGTGACAAGAGTTGAGAAACAACGATCTCCAGAATGTATCGCTCAGTCGAAAACCTCCTCAAACGGCGAGTAGGAAAGTAGTCATTGGTATTTTTGTTCGGGTTGCGAAACGGCGACACGCACGCCGGCGTTCAGTCTCGATGGCCGCGTGACCCGTACCTCCAGCACAGCCCTGGTATCCTGCTCCCTCAGTTCAACACTGATGGCGATGTAGTCGAGGTCGGGCGAGGGCGGGCTGAGGTGTTGGTACTTGAGGCCGGAACTCACGAAGTCCTGGCAGCTAGTCTTCAGGAAGCCGACTTCCTCGGTGCCGCTGGCGCAGGCTTTGTTTCCTGGGCACGGCGCCGCCGGCGCTTCACGACCTGCACGCCGGCGAGAGAACGGCAAATTCACTTGTTACAATGTGACTTTGTTCTCGCGTTAAACTTTGACTTTAATATCTTATTTTACAACTTTAGCCTGACAAAATCTTTGCTCTTGTGAAGATTATGCTTTAGAAAAGCTAATTCTCTTTTTTTTCCCTGAAAATTTAGACTTACTACTGTGAGCCACTTTCACATGACGCAGTTTGAACATTACACTGTGCTTAAGTGTAGGAAAATACAAATTAAAAACACTATTTAAATGATGAAGAGACAAAATATATTGCACATAAAAGTTGAGTAAAAATTGGGCATAAACAAAGTTAAACATTAAATGTAAATGCATTGTACTTAAGTTATATTTATATCGAGTTGAACTGCACTTCAAAAATGTAATGTACTTGAAAAGTAATGAATGTACTGGCAATATGTTTGTTTTTCAAGTTTAAAATGTTTATTTGTCTCCAATTTAGTGACTCATTCATGTAGCACTAGACGGAGCACACTTTGAGAAAATTGAAATTGTTATGCTAGCTAAACAAAACGAAATCGAGGCAAACCAAAAGTCGTTCGAGCCCCGCTTTGCGCCACCTTGACTAAGCGGTATGGCCGCAGCACCGTACCTGTCCTCTGGAGGGCGTCGTCCCCCCGCACCAGCCGACCGGCAGTCAGAGCTCCGGCGGCGGCGAGCAGTCGCACGGTGCACGCGGCGCGGCCCGGGCTCCGGATGTTCACCACCGAGTCGTCGATGGCGTTGGACAGCGCGTAGAAGTCCCGAACCGTCAGCGGGGTCGTGCCCAAGTCCGCCAGGCCCAAAGACCGGTCCACCACGCGAATCTGCAAGAGCACCGACTCCACCGATGTTTCCGAAGACCTGAACCTACGCACACGCACGACACGCACTCTGAGTTCTTGACAACTTGGTTCTTGGTTCTTCTTTTGTCACTTCACAAAACTTTGTTTGTCACTTGTGAGGAGACTCGCGATGAGCCCAAAGTGGGACCGGATCAGGGTTCTGACCTGTAGACTCGCAGTAGGACTTGGTCGCTGTTCAACAGAGGACTTCCATTGTGTTGGTACATGACTTCTTCTGGCAGGAAATCGCAGTCAAACACCTGACAACAACAAACGGCAACACGGACAAAACAAAAAAACATCAACAACACCGTGACATTGCCAAGACAACAACAAAACAAAGAACACAGCAAGACCAACAAGACCACAAAGAAATAAGAGCAACAAAACAAAAAGACAACTAAGCGACAAAGTACAAGAAAATAACAACAACAAAAGCAAGACAACACAAATGAGAGAACAACAAGACAAAATCGACAACAAGACAAGCAAAACTTCAAGAACTTCAAGACGATCCAACAGCATTGCGGCTGTCAAAGTGGGCGTGTCCCGACCTGCGGCGTGAGGCGTCCCACCCGCTGCGTAATTGGCTCGTTCAGGACCACCTCCACCTTGCAGTGGGCGTCGGCTTCCGCGCCGATCCTCAGCTGCTCCCTGCCCAGGAAGGCCCGGCGCCCCCTGACCACCTCCATGCCCGCGTTCACCTCCACACGGGCGCCGTTCCCTGGCGCTGCCGCCGACGACGACGCGGCCGCCAGCAGCAGGAGGAGCGCCCTCAAGGCAGCCATCTTGGACCCGCCGCGCCAGGCGGGAAGTTTGTCGGAAGGGTTCCTGCCAATCGTGAATAATCAATCAGCTCTTGAATTATTCATCAGTTTGGTCAGTTCGTCAATTCGATCAAGAAAAGAAACAACAAGACAACAACAACGTGAAGTGACGACGACAACAAGACGACAAAACAGCGAGACAACAGAAACATCAAGATGACAAAAAGAGAAGATAACAAAAAAAAAACAAGACAAAAAGTCAAGAAGGCAACAAGAGAACAAAAGGATCAAAACACCAACAGGTCAACAAGATAATAAGACAAGAAGACAATAATGAGACAACAATGTGACGACATCGCAGAGGCGGCCACATGACAAGACGTTCACGGAGACGTGGCTTTGTGAACGCGTCCCCGATGGCGCCGCGATGCTTCCGGGCATTCCGACTACAGCGGGCAGACCGGCGGGCGGGATTTGCAATGAAAAATGGTGGGTCGACGTCACGGAGCTCAGGAGACGTTGCGGCCCGGACTCGGGCTGGCGGTTTTTCTACTGCAAGTCATTCTACTCGCCACGCCGGTTCGCGTCATTCCTTCCCGAGCTAAAACGAATGCCGCACTCCTAACACGCTCTGAACAAGTACATGAACTGGGGGAAAAAAGCACCCAGATTCCCCTCATACTTGCTGGGGACTTGAACAAAGCTCACATCATCCACGAACTTCGGAAATTCAAGCAACACATTGCCAACATTCTAGAGCACTGCGACACCACGCTAAATGGCGCTTAGCGCGCTAACCCCCGTGCAGCTCTGGGCTCGTCTGATCGCCGCTTTATTCACTTAATACCAACTTACAGGCAAAAACAGCGAAGTGGACCCATGGACCACAATTTCTTTTGTCACTTGTCCGTTCGCCCACACACACATTCGCGCAGAAGCATTCAAATGTCAACGTGCAGAAGCTAGACGGACTTAACTTGCGAGGCCACACTGGGGGGGACGGGTCGCGCGGGGGGGGGGGGGGGGCAAGGGTCAAAGGTTTGGCTGGAGACAGCCTGTCCCTTGTCATCATAACTTCATTTGTCACTTATTTTTGTTTTTCCCTTCACATAGGAGCCAGTGGGGGAGTTGACCCCCCATTGTTGCTAAAGACCTATTTCAACAAAATAGAGCATGTGGCTAAATATTTAGGGAGGAGTCCATTTCCTGTCACGTGAATCTAAATTCACTTTCTCATAAAGTTCATGATGATCGTGTAAAAAGCGAAGTACATCGTTTGAAATGTTTTGTAAATCAGTGAGGAAAATTGCTAAAGCTAGCATGCAGTAGCATTCGCTGCAGGGGTTCATGCATTTCAAACGGTAGCCACGAGCTAAGTTGAACAGTAGGGCGGGGCGAGTTGAGCCCCCATCTAACTGGAATTGGAATTATTTTGGTCGCAAGTTGATGGCAGCAAAGCCGAAAAGAAAAAGAAATGTGTTTGCAACGTGTTGTTTCCACGTGAGCATCTGGACAATCACTTTGTGTCACGTGACCGCGCGCAGGAAGCGACCCAGGCGGCCAACTTTCTGCGCGCACACAGACAAGCGCACGCAACGCCGCGCAGCTGGCCGATGTCGTTCGGGGTCACGCTTACCTGCGCTTGCGTTGCTGTCGCGCGTCTTCGGGGCTCAGTCGAACGTCGACGCGCACGCCGGCAAACCCCCGGGAGCCGTGGGCCCCCCCGAATAGAGAACGAGAGTCCGGCGGACGCGTCCTTCGGCCTGGGAGTCGGACGGCAGACAGGAAGCGAGAGCTCAAGACTTGAACTTTTACAAGCAGACCCCCAGCCCCCTTACACGCACATACACGCACCCACCTCTGCTGGGCCCCCAGCGCCCCCCTCCCTGCACATTCTCCTTTGCTCCATTTGATTGTCCCACTTTTGGCTCGCCTGGTGTCTTTTGGGACACACACACTTCCTCAACTCAACCGTGTGCTTG